>NW_020173945.1:3726676-3784753 GCF_003031525.2 Neophocaena asiaeorientalis asiaeorientalis
AACTCTTGAGCCCCCAGAGTCGCACACTAGAATGGCTCTTCCCAGCCCCCTGCCGTCACCACCTCTCTGGCCACGCCCCACCTTCCTCACCTACCCCCTCCCCGAGATCTGCAGCAGAGGACAGGTCAGGCCTGGTGCCCCACTTCCTGCTTCCGGCCCGAGCCTCGCGGTCTGGGAGTCGGCCGGGTGCAGGCCCCAACGGGGGCAGGGCTAGTTCAGTCCAGTCTACACCGCTTCCAGTGCTCGGACCTTGGGCCTGCTTCTGAGCCCCGAATCCCCAGTTCCCATCTGTAAGGCGATGATCACCATAGGACCCCACCTCGGGGTAGTCGTAAAGAGCTTTGAGCAGCGCCCGAATATTGTAGGGACTGGAGAACCAGCTCCTCTGCATTTTCCTCTGGGAAGACAGAGGGGGAGGGGGAGGAGTCCGAGGGGCCAGGGGCTCCCACCTGAGCGCACACCCCTACCAGGCCCGAGCGCCTCAAGTGACAGCTTGCCATCCACCCATGTCCCTGAGTCCCAGAATTCCCAGCGCAGCCCCTCCCCCCAGGGATTTGGAAGGGCCTGCCGGCGGGGCGGGGCGGCTGGGTGCCTGCAGGCAGAGGACGCAGCATGGCCTGGGGGGCGGCGGGGGGTGCCTGCAGGCAGAGCCCAAGCAGG
This sequence comes from Neophocaena asiaeorientalis asiaeorientalis, assembly GCF_003031525.2. Lineage (NCBI taxonomy): Eukaryota > Metazoa > Chordata > Mammalia > Artiodactyla > Phocoenidae > Neophocaena > Neophocaena asiaeorientalis. The sequence continues at coordinate 3,727,337 of NW_020173945.1, forward strand.
GAATGCAGGGACTCCGACCCCACCCCAAAGAGCCGCAAGAAGGTGGACAGTGGACGCTCAGCCTGAAGAGGGGAGGGGAAGGAGGCCTGGCGCGGAGGACCCAGGGGAGAAGCCTCCTCGCCTGCCTGGCGTCCACGGGAGCCAGGCTGGGGCTTGGGGGAAATGAGTCAAGTTTGCTTTGTGCACGGCACTGCTTGGCCGTTTGTAATTTCTGACTGTACCTTCATCTAGGCGGGAGGGTAGAAACATTTCACGTGACAGTTTGTCTGCTTGGTGGTTTCTGACTGGTGAACATCCAGACACGGAGGATGTGAGCTCGGTGCTGGGTGCTGCGGCGCGGCCCACAGGTGCCGCGGAGGAAGAGGGGCGGGCGGCGGTCTCCAGGACCCTGTGCCGCTGGCCCTCCCTGGGGCGGGCTGATTCCTCCTCACTCCCCAGCAGAGGCCTGGTGGCCTCGCGGTGATGAACCAGGGTCCGGTCCCAGCAAGCTGTTCTCGCAGCCGCAGTTTCCATGTCAGTGAAGGGCAGGCCTTGGGAACCATATCGGGAGTGGTGTGAGGATGAAACAGTATGTGAGAGTCAGACCCTGTGCCCCGGACAAGAGGAAGTGCGGTCCCCATTCTGTCGCTGTCGCCCTGGGAGACCTCATCATCAGACCTGCTATTAGCAGGCAGGGCCTTTGCTGGGCCCCGAAACAACTGACGAAGAAATGATCCAGTTGGAGCCTAGACGCCCCCTCCAGGGATCACGGGGACCCCAGGGCATCCTGGTGGCCTCAGAGTCAGACAGGGCTCCCCGGCGGGCCCTGGGCTGGGAGCCCCGATGGATGTGGGCTGTGGACAGAAAAGTCCCTGACCCGCAGTGGGGGCAGGCGGGCCCGGCGAGGCCGGAGGGTGACAGTCGTCTGGGGGCTGTCGTTGCAGTGAGCCACCTCTTCATGGCCACCGCCTGCCAGGACGCCACCTTCAGCACCCTCCTCCACGAGCTCTGCCTCGCCCAGTTCCAGGTGGACATGGAGGCCGTCGGGAGGCCGCTGTGGTGCGACTGGGGCAAGACCATCGGGTGAGTCCGCATCTCCGGCGGGGGGGCGTGTCGGGGGGCGTGTCGGGGGCGGGCCCGCGGGCCCGGCGAGAGGGTTTCCTTCAAGGCCGCGGTTGCGGTTCTTCACCAAAGTCCAGGGTGTGGATGCGCCACAGGCCGGGTCCAGGGTGAGGGCGAAGGAGGGCGCCCCTGCCAGGTGAGCGTGGACGGTGGGGTGGAGGAGGCCTGAGCGCAGCGACCTGGGGTCACGGTGGGTGGCGGGCGCCAGCGTGGCAGGCGGCGGGCGGAGGGTTCCGTTTGGCCCTTGTCCGGTCTGGGAGGCTGGAAACCGGGAGCAAAGGTCTAAAGGCCGGGCCGAGTCCCTGTGACAGGAGCCCCCGAGTGCAGGGCTGTACCCGCAGCTTCCCTCCATCCCCATGGTCCGGCCAGGGCTGTCCTTCCTGCCTGCTCGGGGCTCGGAGCTTCCTGGAACCATGGGCGGCCCAGCTCGAGCTGAGCCCCTTCCCCTTGCTGACTCAGTCCTTCTGCCAAGACGTCCTTCTTCCTGCCCCACAGGGCTCATCCCTGGGCCCCTCGGCCGCTCAGCGGGGTCGGCGTCTGTCCCTGCCCAGGCCCCGTCCCCTCCGTCTTCTGGAGCAAAGATCATAACTTGGTGTGTCTGCAGGCGCTATCCCAGGTTGTGTTTCTGCTTCAGCGTTCAGGGCCCGGGAGCATCAGAGGGCTCCAGTGGGCGAGGAAAGGCAAAGAGAAATACCCTCCAGATGCCGAGATCACAGGTGGGCGGCCGACCCTGCCAGGTGAACAGGGTACGCAGAGTGTCTGTGGGTTTCCAGCCTGGGCTCCGATGTCCTCTGTACAAAGACCTGCACCTCGGTTTACAGCACAGCGCAGGACACACAGGAGCTGGGCGCGGGGATGCTTGCTTCCTGCCCCTGCAATTAACATGGAACCCGCGCGGCCCTCCAGGGTCTGAGCAGAGGCCGAGCGGGCGCCGGGCCAGGTGGGGTTTCCTCACCCTCCTCCTTCTCCGCTGCCTCTTCCCAGACTTCAGGGTCTCCTTTTCTGAGCTGAGAAATCAGTCCTGAGTTAGAAATCAAAGCGGGGCGGGGTTAGAAATCAAAGGGGGCGGGGCGGGGGCCGGATGTTCAGAATCAGCAGAGCCTGTTCTTGAGGCTAATTGGCTTTCTGCCTCCGCTGAGTGATTCGTGTTTAAATTAAAGAGTGCACATTTTTATGATGCAGAGAAAACACCACGAGGGTCCCTGGGGAACCACACGCCCCCGCTCCCGCCCCGAGCTCTGTGCAAGTGATTTGTGTAGACAGATTCCAAACAGGTGGCCTCGCAGAAGAGGTAACGCAATTGGCAAGTGGCGTTCTGAACGAAGCAGTGGTGACATGTTACTAGAAACGAAGCCACCACAGACGGTTTCCGACTCCTCTTAGAGTGCGAACAGGAGTCCTTATCACCCGGGCCCCAGAGTTTGCCATCATCCGAGCTGAGCCATGTGGTGATACAGCTGAAAATAGAAGCCGGGGGTGGAGGTGAGGTTGCTAGGAAATTTCTTTATTTAAAAAGAAAATCGAGATAATCGTGGGAGGAAGAAGCAAAAGTCCTCATCCTGAGAGCATCTCGGCAAATCAGCTGGGGCCAGCCAGCCCCGGGGTCTGTGGTCAGCAGAATAACAGCCCCTAGAGGTGACCACATCCCAATCCTGGGACCTGGGACTATGTTACAGTACATGGTGAAGGGGAGGTACATTGCAGATGGAACTAAGGTTGCTAACCAGGTGACCCTGAGATGGGGGGATTATATGGATTATCTGGGTGGGTCCAACACCATCACAAGGGTCCTTAAATTGTCCCAGCTTTGGCAGTTACAGCACCTTCAAATTGGCTTTTGTGTTCTTTTGACATCCCCCCCGCACCCCGCATCCTTTTGGGGGCAGTTCCTTACTTTCTGGCACCATGAGATTCTCCAGCCTCATTTTGTGCATTTTCTGCCCCAGTCCTGGAATCAGCCATTTTTCCAAGGAGCCCCGGTTCCTTTGATTAAAGAATGATGCTCAAAAGCCAAGATAAACATACACATATATTCCTACCAGGGATTTAGATGTGACCAATGAGACCACCCAAGCACAGAAAGAAAAATAACATGGGAGAACCCCCCTTTAACCTTGGTGTAGGGAAAAGCTATATATAACGATACTTATTTCAAGGAACTGGCTTACAATCATGGGTGTGTCAAGTTCAAATCTGCGGAGCAGGCTGAGGCTGGAGACTCTTGGGCGGAGCCAAGGCTGCAGCCTTGAGGCAGAATTTCTTAACTTGCTCTTAAGGCCTTTCAACTGGAGGCTGAAGCCCACCCACATGATCAGGGAGGATCTCTCTACTTAAAGCCAACTAGTTGTAGAGGTGAACCGCATCTCAGAACTGCCCCAGCAACACCTGGGTTGGTGTTTGGTTGAGTAACTGGGAACTAAAGCTTGGGCAGGTTGACGCAGAGAACTGCCCATCACGCTGGGGCTCTGAGTCAGAGCTGTCCTCAAAGGTAGCTTCCGAGGAGTGTCGTTTCCCCCCACCGCATTTCTCCATCCTTTTCACCCCATTCCCACCCACTCCCTGTGGGTACCAGTCTCATTAGCTTCCGGTTTTTCCTTCTTGTATTCCTTTGTACAAATGGGCAGGTGGACATATTTTTTCCCTTATATCCTCTTCTTTCTTACATGAAGTATTGGGTTGGCCAAAAAGTGCCTTCAGTTTTTAAGTAAAAATAAAAGCCACATTTTTCATTTTCACCAAGAACTGTATTGAAGAACGTATTCACCCTTTTGTTCCACTACCTTCTGTCATTTTTCAGGCAACTTCACAATCCCATCTTCCCAAAACTTTTTATCTTTTTGGACAAAGAACTTTTCCAGGTGCCTTTTACAGTCTTCCAGGGAATTGACATTTTTTCCATTAAGAGAATTTTGTAAAGACTGAAATAAATGGAAATCTGAAGGTGCAATGTGTGGTGAATATGCTGGATGAATTAGAACTTCCCAGCCAAGCTGTAACAGCTTTTGCCTGGTCATCAAAGAAACATGCGGTCTTGTGTTATCCTGCTGGAAGATTATGCGTTTTCTCTTGACTAATTCCGGATGCTTTTCGTGAGTACTGTGTCCAGTTGGTCTAATTGGGAGCAGTACTTGTTGGAATTAATCGTTTGGTTTTCCAGAAGGAGCTCATAATAGAGGACTCCCTCCCAATCCCACCGTATACACAACATCACCTTCTTTGGATGAAGACCGGCCTTTGGTGTGGTTGGTGGTGGTTTATTTCGCTTGCCCCACGACCTCTTCCGTTCCACGTTATTGTACGGTATCCACTTTTCATCGCCCATCACAATTTGTTTTAAAAACAACGTTTTCGTTACATTTAAGCAGAGAATCACGTGCGGAAATGCGGTCAAGAAGGTCTTTTTCGCTTAACTTATGTGGAACCCAAACATCACAGCGATGAACACAACCAAGCTGTGCAGGTGATTTTCAGCGCTTGATTTGTATATTTCGAGTGTGTCGGCTGTCTCCAGCGTGGTATAACGGTGATTGTTCTCAACTAATGTTTCGATTTGATCGCTATCAACTTCAGTTGGTCTACCCGACCGTGAAGCATTGTCCGGTGAGAAATCTCCAGAATGAAACTTCGCAAACCACTTTTGACACGTTCCATCAGTCACAGCGCCTTCTCCATACACTGCTTAAATCTTTTTGTGCATTTCAGTCGCATTTTTACCTTTTTTGCCGAAAATGTTGCTGTTTTCTTCCATCTTCGATATTAAAATGGCTACACAAAAATTCACCAATTTGACGTCTTTTTTGAAATGCACGCTGATATGACAGCTGTCACATACAATCTAACACAATTGTTTCCAATGACGTTAAAGACAGCTAAGTGCTACTAGAGCTATCTTACAGAAAAAAAAACCGAAAGAACCTTTTGGCCAACCTAATATACTATACTGTACTACAGATATTCCTATACTATACTATTCCATAGATTGTCTTCTACTATACTGTACTATAGATAGTCTTTTACTATAGATATTCTTATACTACACTATGCTATCAGTACTCTTATGCTGTACTATATCATAATATAGATATTCTTATACTATACTATAGATATCTTTATACCATACTGTACGATAATATACTATAGATACTCTCATACTATACTATAAATATACTATACTATACTATAGATATTCTTATACTACACTATAGATATCCTTTTTGCACTTGGGGTTTTCTTTTTTCACTGAGAAGTATATCCTGGACATCAGTGCTTATCAGTGCACAGAGAATGTTCCCATTCATTTTTACAGCTGGATAATATACTCCATCATGCACTGTGTTTCCATCGCTTTCCTATGAAGAGGCATTTAGGTTTTCCCAGTAGTCTCCAATTTCAGATAGCTTTGAAGTGAATGACCTTGTACAGATGCATTTTCATGTTGTTGGAGCTGTATCTTCAGGTCAACGGTAAGGGCACACGTGGTTTTATTAAGTACTGCCCATTGCTCTCCCGAGGGTGCACCGGTTTGCACCCCACCAGCAGTGGAGGGCCCGTTTCCCCAAGCCTCGCCAGCAGACTGTCATCCGACGTTGAACGTTCCCCGTTGGATGTATGAGAACTGGTGTCTGAGTGGAGTGTTAATTTGCGGTCTCCAGTTACAAGTGAATCTGAACATCTTTCCTACGTTTAACGGCCATCCTCAAATCAAGTTGTTTGTTCATGTCTTTTCCCATTTTCTATCAAGACCATTTCTGGTCCTTTTTCAAGAGTTCTTTATAAGTCAGAACAGAAAGTAGCCCTTTGTGTGTGATACACGTTAGATATTTTCTCCTAGTTTGTTAGTTGTCTTTCGACTTGTTTTCAGCATTTTTGGTGCCACGTAATATTTTTTTTAAGTAGTCACATGAGAGTTGATCTTTTATCACCTCTGGATCTGAGTCATAGTTGGAAAGCCTTTCCCTATATATAGCAAGATTCAAGAGGAATCCACCCATGTTTTCTTCTCGAGCTCATGTCTGGTTTCAGTGGCGACATCTAAACCCCTGGTCTACCTGGAGTTGATTGTGGTTTGCGGTGTGAACTATGAAGCAGATTTTGTCTTCTTCCAGATGACCTGCCCGTTGTCCTGTTTATTCATGAACCCATCTTTGCCCCCAGCGATTTGAGACGCCACTTCGCCCTTTACTAAGTTTCCCTGTGCATTTTGCTCATACTTTTATAAATGGTCCCTTTTCAAGCCTTCCCCATATTGCATCGACAACATTAATTTCTCCTCCAGAACCATCAGTGGGTGCTCACTGCCTACTGCACGCTTACTTAGTTGTCAGTTCCCTCCGTCCAAGAAAAGAGTTTATTATTATAGCTCGCATTTACTGAGCACTTACTGTGAGCTGGGCATCGTGCTAGGCCCTGAACATTCACTATCTCGTTTAAGTAGGCAGCGACTCAGGAAGAGGCAGAAATGTTGTACTTCCCACTGGATCTGCCCAGGGTCACAGCTAGTAAGGAAGGTCTCTTTGAGTCAAAGTCCCAGCTCTTGACACTCCCCAAGGGCACTAGGCGGCCGCTTCCTGAACCTCAGGGGGCAATGTGGGGATGCTCTCTGTATAAGTGTGGCTCCCCTGGAGGTGGATGCTGGCCTCCAGTGGCCATCTCTGCCCCCGCCAGCATCCAGTGGGCCTGGTGAGGTTCATTTGCATTGGATAATGATGCCGAAAGCTTGGCCTCTGTGCACAGGTGCCAAATAGAATCTCGGAGACAGAGTTTTGGGTGAAGTAGAAAAGAATAGCTTTATTGCTTTGCCAGGCAGAGGGGGGCACAGCAGGCTCTTGCCCTCAAAAACCATGTGTCCCAACCTGGGAGGATTTGGTGAGGAGTTTTATAGCAATAGTTCAAGGGTGGGGTTGCTGGTAAGATTAGGGTGTGTGCAGGGCCTGAGCGCCTTTAATCTGGTCTCACAGTAATCTCTTGATGAGCTTCTCTGGTTCCTTTTATGTGGCCTCAGTTGGTCTTCTCTGGAATGAAGAATGCCAACATCTTCCATTTGTTGGGGGTTTTAGTTCTGTAAAGAGCTCAAATACATTGTTCTCTGAGTCCCTTGAGGAGGGACCAGGAGCCTGGCCCAAGGCTGCGCTACTGCTTCCTGGCCGCTCCTCCCTTGTCTCTGCATCCCCTCCCTTCCACGATTAGCAACTGTTTGAATCTGCGCTTTAGAACTCAGGGAAGGTCATGGAGGCTGGAGTCTTGTCCCTACAAACAAGAAGCAGGGGACATGGAAAGGCATCCGTGCCCAGGAGCCCCACAGGGTCCTGCTCGGCTTCAATACCAAGCCTGGTGCTCGAGCCAAGGGCAGACTTTCCAGGGTCTCCTGGAACAGTGGAGGTCTGGGGGACCTTGGGGGTGGACAAACTTGTCCAAAGGATTGGGTGGAAGGAGAACGGAAGAGGGACCCAGAGAGAAGGCTAGGCGTAGTGAGGGTGTAAGCAGGAGGGCCATCACCATGACCAGAGCGCAGTGACCAGCGGGAGAGCAGGCACCCAAGGTGGGGACCAGCAGGCAGAGAGCCGGACAGCGGCTGTGGCTCAGGGGGTTCTCCTGGAGCCGGAGGGCCACAAGCCAGGTGGGCGTCTGGCAAAGGGCACGGGTGTTGGGAAGGACGCCTGTCCAAGCCAAGTGCAGCTAAGGCCTGTGGGTGAGGCAAAGGCCACAGCCCAGCAAGCAGCACTGGGCCGTTGTTGGGGTCTGGGGTTCAGGGCCAGGCTGCAGCTGAGGGTGGGAAGCCCCTAAAGCAAGCGCAGCTAGGGCCAGAGCCGCCTGGTGCCTGCCGCCTGACGTCAAGGCAGCTCTGATCTGGCAGAGGGAAACTTCTGGGCTCTCCCGAAATCAGAAAAGACTCCAGTTCAAAACAGCTGCAAGTCAGAGATCACCTTCGCACTGAGTGACACAGACGAACACGAGCCAGACAGTCTTCCATAGGCCGCACACTCCAGAACACTCGGGGATAAAGTCCACCATGGGTACGTCGGGGCCTGGCCCTGCTGGCCGGCTCTCAGCAGTGCTGTGCATCGCTGCTCACGGATAGGAATTTCTCGAGGGAAAGCAGAGGGCTGATGACTTGTTCTAACAAGAGGACAGTGGACATTCTTGAGTGACCTGCCCTGGCATGTGGGCCTGCTCGTTTTTGCGTTTCAAGGTTTGTAACAGTTAGAGCTCACCCTGGGACCATAGCTGCACAGCGAGATTCTGTGTTTGAGCCAACGCAGGCACCTCTCTCCAGCAGCCCTGGACCGGGACCCCTGGCTCCTCCGTCGTGAGAATGGCTCGGGGGTTACTCCTGAGTCCTTCCGTGTGAGGATGCTTTGGGGGGCCTCAGACTCTGCAGGTGTCTGACCCATCCCCACTCTGGGTCCCTGTAGGGCCAGTGAGTCCAGCAGGGCAGGCTCCCCACTGTACGCCAGGCCAAGTCCGCCGTGTCCCAGAGGTCAGCTCGTTAAAGTGCAGCCCTGGTTCACTAATGGAAATTTAACATGATTTAACATATTAACTGGGAACGTAATCTAATTGGGGAAGCTATAGAGGACTTGGGGAAATGTATCATCAGAAACTCTCATTTCCAGAGACCTTCCTGTTGGTGTTGTTTGGGGAGGGAGAGGAATCTGGAACGTGCAGAACTCAACCAGGAAAGGGCTGGTTTTAAAGTGACCGCATATCGATTTTCTCCCCCAGACAAGAAATGCCGGGTGGATTTAGGAGACCAGGGGGCAGCCCTGCTCCCCCACTTCCTGCACAGCTTCAGGCTCTAAGGTGTCACCTGGGCCGGGGAAGGTATCAAAGGTGGTCAGAGGTGGCCCAGGGGCACGGGGCACCGCCATCGGAGACTGGTCATCAGAGAGCCCAACTTCACCTTCATCCCAGCCTCTCTGCCCCAAAGCCTCCAGGTCTGTAAACCCTGACCATGTCCGCCTCGGCGCACGGCAGCTTCGGGGTCCAAGGGACCCGGGTCTCCATGGCCTGCTCCCGGGAACCCCTCCCTGCCACGCTGGCCCCATGCTGGGCCGTGAGAGCCCTCCAGCCTGGCGCGAGCCAGGGCCCAGCGATGAGGCTGGGTCTCTGGCCTGCGAGTGGAGGAACAGCCCAGTGAGTTAAGTGAAGGACCCAGAGCAGCGCAGAGGGCTTGCAGACCTGCTCCTGCAGCCGTGGGCTGCAGGCCTAGCCCCCCAGTTCCAGGTGCCTGTTGGTTTAGCCCTGGTGCGCTGACCCACCGCAGGGTCTTTCCTGGGCCTGCCGTGATCCCCAGCCTGCTGTTGGAACAAAGGGCCTTCTTTGTGTGTCCGGAGAAGAGGGTCAAGTCAGGAAATTTTTCCCAGCTCAGCGGCAGCATTGGAACAGCTGCTTTGGTTTTGATCCCAAGGGGAACTGAGAGCGGGCGTCTTCCTTAACCACGGAGGTGTCTCTGGGGTAGCGGCCATCACCCTCCCGGGGTTCCTGCTGTTCTCGGCCCAGCCCGCCCGGGGCTCAGGGGGGCCCACGCCCAGGGTGCTGGGCAAGCCTCTCACCAGAGCCCTGCAGGATGCCTGGCCTGGAGGCCGGCCCACCTGCGCGCCCCTCACAGCCGGGAGCTTTCGGATCTGGGCCCCGGGCCCTCGTTGGTTGTCTGTCAAGGATCTGCCCTGATACTCACCCGTGCTCGGGCCACACGCTCGTCGGGACGACCTGGCACAGACGCCCCTCCCACACCCTCTGCCCACCTGCATGCCGGGGACCCTCCAGGTGTCCCACAGCACAGCCGCCCCCTCAAGCCAGAAGTGCGGACAGCTGGCGGCCAATCTTGGACCTCTGGGGGCCTTCGGGGAGGGGCCGTGCCAGGAACACCCGCCAGCTCACCCTGAGAAGCCAAGCCGGCTCTGCTCAGGCCTCGGTCCCGTCCCCTGGCCCGGCCTCAGCTGGGTCTCCTGCCCTCGGGGAAGAGGTGGAGACACGGCTTTCCGCAGGCGGCTGAGGACGGGGCCGCGGGCCTCCCCAGCTCTTCCCCGACCCTTTGCTGCTTCATTTCACCTCCCGCTGGCTCTTCGGGTGTGTGGAGACGCCGCTACTTGCTGCTGCCTGTGGGCCATGGGGCGGGAGACCCCGGGCTCCCCGCAGCCACCCCGGGTGCGTCAGGTCCCAGCTGTGACAAGGAGGCAGCACGTGCTCAGGCTTGCTGGGCGGCAGAAGAAAGGGGCGCCCTTTGCCCCGCGCTCTCCAAGGCGGCTTCCTGAAGCCCGCACCCAGATGGCATCGCGACAGAGCCTTTGGGAATGCCAGCTCACGGGGGAGGAGTGCGCCGTGCGCCCCGAGACCCTGCGGCACCAACACGGGCCTGTCTGCTGCTGGCGGGCCGGGGGCTCTCAGGAGGCCTGCCAGGCCCCTCCGCCCTGGCCGGGGAGCTCAGCCCCAGCTGGCCTGGGGGACGGATCCAGGGCTGGGACGATGGGACCGATGTCGGGGGCGAGGCATGCTGGAGAAGGCGGGCAGGCGCCGTCTGGGGCTTCGAGCACCCCGAGCTGGGCTCCTGGAGGTGGGGGTGAGGGGCAGGAGGGTCTCAGGAAGCTCCCAGATGATGCACCTGCGGGCCCACAACCGAGGAGCCCGAAGCTGGGGAGGAGGGCCCGGCCCTCACCGTCCACACCTGGGGCCGCTCCGTCGACCTCAGCTTCCCTTCTTCTCCGCTGCTGCCCTGGGAGGGGACGAACGCATGTCCCCAGATGCGGGGCTAACTGACCGCTGGGCCCTGGCACCCGGCCTGCCGTGACGTCTTTTTCCATCAAACCGTTAACTGCCCTGTTTCACCATCTCCACAGTTTGCGTATCAGATCAGGCCAGTGTCAGGACATATAAGGTCATGAGGAGATGACACTCGGCAGATCCCGGCCTAAGCGGAGGGACAGGCAGATGGAACCCATGTGGTGACGGGGCCTCCCTGCTCTGCGCGTCCATCCCTACTTCCCACAGGATACACTGCGGTACCCCCTTCCCCCCAGCCCGGGAAACCCAGGACCGTCCAGGCAGATGGGACTTCTCTGTCAGGGGAGCTGCGCACACACGGAAGGGGGCAGGGCGGGCTCGTGATGGGAGACGAGGATGGGGTGTGCTCTGGTGGGCAGGGGAGGCTGGGTGGGGGGATCCTAGCAGATGTCGCTTCGTAATGCTGTCTTTACCCCAGCGCTCCCCCTGCCCACCAGGGCCCCTGCCCCAAGCCCGGTGACAGGGTCTCCCGGGACCCATCCGCTCGTCAGTCACCCAGGTGGTGGTCCCCTGTCCCGAGCACGCTCAGAGTCTTCTGTGGGAGGGGTCCGGGAGCCGAGGCGCAGCACAGCAGCCACGCCCCAAACATCTTTGGAGGTCACCTTTCTCCCCAAGCATCGTACAGGACTTAAGCCCTGGACACGTGTGCGCAGGGTGCCCTGCAGGCCGCGCTCGGGACAGGCCTTAGGTCTGAGATCCCTCCTCTTCAGCTCTTGTCTTAGAAATGGAGACCGCACTGTGTTCAAAACACGCTCCTTTGGGGTAGCAGGGAGGGTGAGTTGACCCTCACTGCCAGGACAGGGGAGGCAGCCTAGGTCGATGGCAGGAAGGCCAAATTAACATGTCCTGATATTTCCAATCCTACTTGTGTTGAGCCATTTCCAGGGTTTTGATATTATAAATGATGCTGCTATAAGAACTTTTGTACGCCGAGCCTTACTTCCTTTTTGACTAATTTCTTTAAGAATTCTTGCATGTGGGCTTGCTACAACACATGCCATGAACATTCTGTGGTTCTTGATAGGTTTGGCCCAGTCGTCCTTTTAAAGAATTTCACTAATTTACATTACCAGCAACATATGGGAAAATATGTATTTCCATATAGGTTCCTGAGTATTGAGTTTGTAGAGACTATTTTTGCAGGTTTAAATGAGATTTCCTTTTTGGTTTCAAGTTGCCCATCTTTGGCCCCTAGGAGGATTGAGCTGTTCTCCCTCAGTTGTTTGCAATTTGCTTTTTCTCAAACACAGATTAGCTGACCTTAACTGTTGCTATTTATACTTGAGTCATTGGGGGTATTTTTTTTTCTTTTTTTTTTTTTTTTTTTTTGGCAGTACGCAGGCCTCTCACTGTTGTGGCCTCTCCCATTGCGGAGCCCAGGCTCCGGACTCGCAGGCTCAGCGGCCATGACTCACGGGCCCAGCCTCTCCGCGGCATGTGGGATCTTCCCGGACCAGGGCATGAACCCATGTCCCCTGCATCGGCAGGCGGACTCTCAACCACTGCGCCACCAGGGAAGCCCCCACTGGGTGTATTTTTAATTTGCTTTTACAAACTCTTGACTATGGTAGAGATTAGCTCTCTGTCATTTTGTTCTAAATATCTTCATGTTTCATTTGTGTTTATTCTGGTGATGTTTATTTTCTAGGTTTTAGTTAGTTAGTCCGTTAAGCATGTGTGCCCCTACTCTCTCCTCAGAGCTCTGTGGTTTTGGCAGCGTCCTATCTGTTCCACAAATTTGGTTGACTCACGCGGCCACACATGTTCTGTTTCTTAGTTGCTCTGTATTGTGAAATAATGTTTATCTTCTTAAAACAGTGGGTAGTTACATTGAGGCATGAATTAAAATTTATATCCTTCCTATCTCGATTATCCTAACATAATTTGTTAAATAGTTTTTCCTCAGTCGTTCGGTTCTTCTTAGTTTAACACATTTAATACCTTCTTGTACACATTAGAGTCTATTTCAGTTAATTTTTACCTCTGTTTTGGGGGCATATTCCAGCACTTAAATTATCATGGCTTTATGATATTTTCTACAGTTTAGGAGAGCTCCTCCGAGACTAGTGTGTTCATGTTTGTTAGATCTCACATTGTGTTGTGCTCTCTTTGATATACTTTCCACCTATTTTTCTGAAACAACTGGAGAACCATTTTGCCAAATTCCATAAAAAGTCCTATTGAGATCTTACTTGAGCCAGCCAGTATCAATCAGTCAACTCAGGAAGCATCACCTGTTTGCAAGAGTCCTTCCCATGGGGAGCCCTGCAGGCCCCCAAGCGTCCTGAGGATTGGCAGCTGGCCTAGTTGGATTGACCACTTGTTACCTTTGGGTGCTGTCTTTTAGCAATTAGAAAAAACAAGCGTGGGGAAGAAAGAAGTGTGGAGCTCCAATAGGACCACCTGGGTACGAATCCTGCTGATTCTTTCACTGCTTACACTCTCTGTGGGCCTCTGTTTTCTCCCCAGTGAAAATAGTATAATAGAATTTTCTTTTTCTTTATTTTTTTTGGCTGCACAGCGCGGCACGCGGGATCTCAGTTCCCCGACCAGGGATGGAACCGGCGCGTCCCTGCAATGGAAGCGCCAAGTCCTAACCACTGGACCTCCGGGGGAAGTCCCATAATGGCATTTTCTTGATTGACAGTTCCTGATTTCCCTCTGTTCGAGTTTCCTTAATCGGGTTTTAGGAGTAGACTCCTATTGGCCTAATGGAATATATGTGTTTAGCTGACGATTGGGGTCAAGGGTAGGAAATAATTGATGTTCCCTCGGAAGTCTGAATGAACTCATCATCGAAGCCATCAGCTCTGGGTGGTTTGGGGAATTCCTTTCTCCAGTTTCTTCCTCCACTATTAATTAATTTTGGCTGTTTCTTATTTCCTATTTGTATTTCAGCTATATTTATTTGGGCCGTATCCTCCAGATTTCTCACTAAAACACAAGGATGCGTAGTATCCCTTTAAATGTTTACTATCCTCTATATCCAAGTTTTGTTTTATCTTCGTGTTTCTCTCCCCCTTTTTTCCTTTGGGTGGATGCCACCTCACTCATCAAAGGGACATCAGGAGGCCCACTTTCTCATTAATTGTGCCCATTTTTATAGTCTTTAGAGAATAGGCTAGGTTTTACGTCACAATGTCTCTTTTAAATTTTTGGCATTAACTCAGCATTCACTCTCACCTCTTTTAAAAAATATGTACTTCTTTCCTAAGATATCATTTAGATGCTTAGTTCATCATTTTTTCTCACTTTTTTAAACATAATAAAGGCATTTAAACCTGTGATGTTTCTTCCTAAGGACCTCCTTCCTCACTTTCTGTAGATTTTATGTCCGTTTTTCCATCCTTTTTTCTTAATAGACAGGTATTATCTTCTTAACATTCTTCTTCAGACAGCTTTTTCTTTTCTTTTTATAAAAATTTTTTATTGGATTATAGCTGATTTACAATGTTGTGTTAGTTTCAGGTGTACAGCAAAGTGAATCAGTTCTACATATACAGGTATCCGCTCTTTTTTAGATTCTTTTCCCATATAGGTCATTACAGAGTACTGAGTAGAGTTCCCTGTACTGTACAGTAGGTCCTTATTAGTTATCATTTTATATATAGTAGTGTGTAAATGTCAATCCCAGTCTCCCAATTTATCCCTCCCCCCGCTTTCCCTCCTGGTAACCATAAGTTTGTTTTCTACATCTGTGACTCTATTTCTGTTTTGTAAATAAGTTCATTTGTGTCATTTTTTAGATTCCACATATAAGCGCTATCATACGATATTTGTCTGTCTGACTTACTTCACTCAGTGTGACAATCTCTAGGTCCATCCATGTTGCTGCAAATGGCATCATTTCATTCTTTTTTTTGGCTGAGTAATGTTGCATTGCATATATGTACCACATCTTCTTTATCCACTCTTCTGTCGATGGACGTTTAGGTTGCTTCCATGTCTTGGCTATTGTATAAAGTGCTGCGGTGAACACTGGGGTGCATGTATCTTTTCAAATTATAGTTTTTCCAGATATAAGCCCAGGAGTGGGATTGCTGGATTACATGGTAATTCTATATTTAGTTTTTTAAGGAACTTCCGTGCTGTTCTCCATAACGGTTGTATCAATTTACATTCCCGCCAACAGTGCAGGAGGGTTCCCTTTTCTCCACACCCTCTCCAGCATTTATTGCTTGTAGATATTTTGATGATGGCCATTCTGACCTGTGTGAGATGATACCACATTGCAGTTTTGATTTGCATTTCTCTAATACTTAGTGATGTTGAGCATCTTTTCGTGTGCTTTTTGGCCATCTGTGTATCTTCTTAGGAGAAATGTCTGTTTAGATCTTCTGCCCATTTTTTGATTGGGTTGTTTGGGTTTTTTTTGATATTGAGCTGAACGAGCTCTTTGTATGAGATTAAACCTTTGTTGGTCCCTTCGTTTGGAAATATTTTCTCCCATTGTGAGGGTTGTCTTTTCGTTTTGTTTACAGCTTTTTCTTTAGGCAAGTGTATTTTCTTTCTTTTATTTTTTGAATTTTATTTTATTTATTTTTTATACAGCACGTTCTTAGTAGTCATCCATTTTATACCCATCAGTGTATACATGTCAATCCCAATCTCCCAATTCATCCCACCACCACCCCACCACCACTTTCCCCCCTTGGTGTCCATACATTTGTTCTCTGCATCTGTGTCTCTATTTCTAGGCAAGTGTGTTTTAATTCTCATATGTTTTATTTCTATTTGGTTCTTAATCTCTTCTTGATGTAGTGAGAGAACATAGCTCAAATCATTTCTGCTCTTGTACTTTTATTGAGATTTTCTTTGAGATCTGGTATATGATGACCTTTCTCTGAACATACCATGAATACTCAGAAATGAAGCATGTTCTGTTCATTCTGTTTAACTCCCACCAGAACAGTCATGAATTCTGCGTCGTTGTGTTATCCAGCCCTTTGTGTGCTTCTGAATTTTTTATGTGCTTGACGATGATTCGGTTCTTCCATTCTAATCATATTGTTATTGTTTCTATTTTATTTTTCTAACGGGTCTTATGTCTATGTTTCGCTCTGTTTTTATAACATTGAGATTCCATGTTACTGTGCTCCCGTTATCAACCATGAAATATCATTTTATGTCTCCTCATCATACTTAATAGGTTTTGCTTTAATGATCCGTGGCTTCATATTAACATCAAAACCCTAGTGTTTCAGCTGCTTGGAGTTTACCCGTAGCTCTTCTCGGGCTTCCGTCTGATTCCGTCTTTATTGTCTCGCTTGCAGGCAGCTTATTGCTGACTTTTATCTGTTCCATCTGGAGAGTGACAAGCCTTGAAGCAAAGAAAATTACATCATATTTGCCCTTTCTGTTCTATTTTCAGGCGCTCCATTTTTGGTTGCTGATTTCTTTCCTCTTCTCCCTATTGTTGAAACATGATGTATTTTCTTTTACCTTTTAAAGGAGGTGGAAATATTGCCAAAGCTAGTTTTTCACTCAACCGGCCATGAAATGTGAGACACGGATGTGCTTATTCCTGTACTGATTTTCTTACATTATCAAACGACATACTTTGGCTTCTACTTGATGAAAGAGCAGGAGTCTCTGGGGTTTGGGCTTCCTCCATATCTGTCTGTCAATCTGTCCATCTATCTATCTATCCAGCTATCTACTTATCTATCTACCCCTCTATCCATCTATCCCTCTATCTACTTATCTGTATCCATCTACCTACGTACCTACCTATTCTGTCTATCTGTCTATCTATCCATCTATCTACTTATCTATCTACCCCTCTATCCATCTATCCATCTATCCCTCTATCTACTTATCTGTATCCATCTACCTACGTACCTACCTATTCTATCTATGTCTATGTATCTATCCATCTATCTACTTATCTATCTACCCCTCTATCCATCTATCCATCTATCCCTCTATCTACTTATCTGTATCCATCTACCTACCTACCTATCCTATCTATCTACCTCTGTCTACCTACCTACCTCTCTGTCTATCCATCCTGCAGTCCATCTATCTGTCTATCTACCTATCTCTTCCTCTCTGCCTCTCCTCATTGATTTCAGCTAATGTTCTGAACCCTACTTCTTTCTCTCTGCCTCTATTTCGGTTTTTTTGTACTCTTTGTTGTTCTGGCTTTTATCAGTAATAACTGTTGATCTGACAGGGCTCTTGGTTACTTATCTGTGCAAATAGACTGTTAACTCAAACATGGCATTATTTTTAACATCATCATTCCCTTTCACATGCCTCTTTTCAATTCATGCAACTATTTGAAGTAGACCCTAGAAATAAGCCATGTAATTAGTACTTTCTCAGACCTCAGAAATTTCCAAGGAGCTTTTCGCTGGCTTTGTACTCGAGTGGCAGCTTGACAGGATAATAAACCTACGATGAACAGCCTTGTTTTCTGAAGTTCATGAAGCTGTTGTCCCATTGTCTCTGGGTTTTCATTATGTTATCAGGGAAGGCAGAAGAGATTTTGGTTTGTCTTTTAAATATGAACTCCTTTTTTTGGGCGTGGTTGCTCATGGGTTGCTAGAACTATGGGACCAGGAAGAGATGGCAGAGGCGTAGGGCAGGCACACAGGACGTGTGCCTGGAGCCCTCGTGACTGTGTCAGGGCTGCCTGGGGGCAGCTCTCAAGACACATGTCCTCATACCCTGGCAGCCAGGACCACTGGGGCCATGAGTCGATGGGCAGCACCAATGCCTGACACCCCCTCTCCACTTGGTCCCAGAGCAGGTGGGAGAGTTTTGAGACCTCCTCCCAGAAGCCAGGGTGGTCTGCAGGGTCCCTGTGACACTTACTTCCATGTGTCTTCATCCTCCCGGTGCGCTGGGGCTGCCCCTGGTCCAAGCTTGTGTCCCAGGGTGATTTGGGGTCACGAAGAAGCCCCTGAGGATGACTGGGAGCTTTGCCCTCGCTGGGGGGTGACAGTGGCTTGCCCTCCTGCACGGGCACGTGTTCCCGGGGAGGTGGGACAGAGTGTCGCTGGGCCAGGGGGCCAGGGGTGGCCTGCTCCTACCCTACTTGGTTATGTTTCTTCTCCACTGGGCAGCAGCAGGGGCTGCAGGGAGCAGGCTCCCTTTCCTGGAGCCATAGCCCTGTGGGTTTAGGCTTCGGGACCTGGACGCACCTCCTCCCAGCACCCTGGTTGCTGGGGAGCCCCTCACGCTCCCTGGGGGTGAACCCCAGCAGTAGGAAGGGATGGCCCCCAGCTGCAACCCCCCACTGGGTGTCAAGGCCGCCCTGCAGGAACCTGGTGAGAGGTCACCCTGCCAGCCAGCATGGCCTTCTGCCCAGGGCGAGGATAGGACAAGAAGCTGTCGGGGTACAGAGAAGCCACAGCCACTGTCCCCTGTCCTGGTGGCACAGTGACCTGGCCTGGGATAGTGCCACCCTGCCCGGAGGTCATCTTCATGGGACCCTGGGGGATGCAGGCTGCCATGCTGTGCCAGCGTGACCGCTGATGCTACCCTGCATGCTTTCCTGGAAGCAGCACAGGGTGGGGCATTTCTCTGTGTTCCCCTCCCGCCAGCCTGGCGTCTGCACGCCTGACCAGACAGGCGGGCCGTTTCGCGTTTCCTGACAGCGTGTCCCATGCCAGGCCCATGCGGAGTTCTGCGTGAATGTCCTACCTGCTGGCAGGTCTCAGTGGCTCCGTCGAGTTAGGGGAGGCCACGCTCCCTTCCTTCCCCCCAGCTGCAAAGCCCACTCGAGGCTGGACTGGGAGACAAACGGTGCCTGCCCTCAGGGGGCTTTCCTTCAGAGACAGAGGTTCCTCCACAGCTGTGAGGTCGGGGATGGCCAGGTACCCGTGTGCGGGGCGTGGTGAGCACCTCAGTGGGGGCTTCTTAGCCTCATGACTGCCTCCTACTGGGGCGGGGAGGGGGGACTCACACCCCCTTGCTGTGAGCCCGGGACCACTG
Source organism: Neophocaena asiaeorientalis asiaeorientalis (assembly GCF_003031525.2). NCBI lineage: Eukaryota > Metazoa > Chordata > Mammalia > Artiodactyla > Phocoenidae > Neophocaena > Neophocaena asiaeorientalis. The sequence continues at coordinate 3,746,159 of NW_020173945.1, forward strand.
TACCTATTTTAAAGGTGGAAGCCCCGAGGCTCAGTACTCAGAGTCCGCCACTGGCCGATGTTCCGTGGTGTACAATGTTCCACGGCCCTTCCCCAACACTCAGTGTCACCCTGAGCTCCGAACAAGGCGGGGTGGGGCAGGAGGGGCACAGAGGGAAGGGGGCCACCTGGACAGAGGCAGCAAGCTAGTGGGATATGTGGGTGGGTCCTTGAAGGCTTTGGGGAGCTCTCGGGGGTTCCAGGAGAATCCAGTGCATCAGGGAGACAAAGGGCCTCTTGGGCAGGGTGGGCAGAGAGCAGTGCTCCACAGGGCCCTGGGGGCAGGGCTGAGGGGGGATTGGAGAAAGAAGCCCTACCCTCCAGCCGCCAGCGCCAGCGTTGTTTCACAAGGATAATGTCCCCGGGGTGTTAGTATCCAAATATAGCGCCCGGCTGTCCTGCCTAATGCTGGCACCCAGACACGTGTGCTCACCCCTGTCCCGGGGAGGGCGGGAGCCCTGAGGCCCTGGCAGGCCCGGGTGCGGCCGGCCGGTGGCTTCACCTTGCTGGACCCGGGTGTCCGCCCAGGGGTCCCAGGAGGTCCCAGGGTTGCAGCGGGTCAGAGCGGGTCACGTGTGGCCGGGCCCACGGTGGGCATAGCCCCCAGCGTTCTCAGAGCCCAGGGCGGGATCACTGCGGGCCCAGTCTCACCCCACCTGCCAGGCCTCGGAGGACACCCACTGAATTTCAAAACTGTGGCTTCGTCTCCATGAGCCTGGAGCCTGGTTCCTGCGGCGGTCTGTTCTCCGAGGAGGCATCGTGCCCCGCCACCCGTGGAGAGCCTGGCTTGGCAGCTCCCAGGCTGTGCCTGGTGCCCAGGCGAGCTGCCTGCGGAGCCAGGGATGGATTTAGAGACCTCTCGCTTCCTGCCGGCCTGAGCAGAGGTGCCCAGATTCCTTCCTGCCCGGAGCAGGGCCCACAGAACAGGTGCAGGGGAGGAGGCCGAGAGGCCAGGGTGCCCCCTCCCCAGGAGGGGCTTCAGCGGGGAGCAGGGGACAGCGGCCTACGTGGCGGAGCCACACAGAGCCGAGGCGGGCCCCGGGGCCACCACCTCGCTGCCACCTGGGGCCCGTCGCTCGGGCCCCTCCCCAGCTCCCCGGTCTGTAAGTGGGGGAGCAGCTGTGAGGGGTCTCCACGTAAATAGCCATAGTGTGTCCTGTCCTCTGGACGGCAGAGGGCCAGGCCTTCCACTGTCACTGGGGTGCGGCGTGTTGCCATCAGGGGTCACAGCCGGCTGCGGGGGGTCTGTGAGCTTCATAGCCCAGTCTGAGCGGGTCCCCATTCTGCATGCCCACAGCTCCCTCTTATTTACGGGGCATCCATCACCCGGGGCATGAGAACTGGGCCTGGCCTGTCCCAGGGCCCAGCGTGCACGTGCTCGCAGCAGGAGCCCAGAACCCCTTGTGGATGTCCGACCAGCCCCACAACTGCAGTAGGGCGTCTGGAGACGCGGAAGGGTGAGCTCCACCCGCCCCATCCAGGTACCTGCCTCGCTCGGTCTCTGCAGCCTTGGGTCCCTAGAACCTGATCTCCCCGCCCGGTGCCCAGCAGCCCCTTCGCCCCCTCTAGGCCTTCCTGCTCCTGCCCTGTGGGTGCGTCTCGCAGGCTGGGCCCGGCTGAGGAAGCCCAGGGGCCAGCAAGGAGCTGATGCTCTGTCTGCAGACCCTGGAGAGGGAACAGGTGCCGTGGCCTGACCAGGGCCAAGCTCAGGACACCAGGGCTGGGTCACGAGCTGCCCCGTGCGGCGGCAAAGCTCTGGGTTATCCACCAAACTCTGTTGAAATCTTCCAGAAACATAGGAAAGCACTGGCGTCCTCAGTTGATAGCAGTTGCCTTGGTTGGGCGCTTCTCCCTATGGGGGTCGGGGAGTGGGGACCACTCCCACGTGCATTGGTTCCCTGGCCTCCATCTCAGCCCTGGGCTGTCTGCCCAGATGGAGATTCCACAGCTCAGAGACCCTGAGTCTCTCGCCCAAGGACACACAGCAGCTTCACAGGGCAGCCAGCCAAGGTAGAAGCTGAAATCCAGCTTGTGCTCCTCTACCCAAGCCACGTGCACTGCCTGGAGGAGGGGGCACCCTTCCCACTCCACACAGGGCCCCACACGGCCCCTCCCACGGCCCAGCCCCCATGTGACTGCCCTCACTGCTTCCAGGTGGCCCGGCCTACCGGTCTGGATGCCGAGCTGAAGAATCTGCTCAGGGCATTCGCCCGCTCCTTCCCCGGAGTCCGAGGGCCCGGTTGTGTGGCTGCCATGGGAACACTGACAGCTCTAATGTAGGGGCTGCAGCCTGTGCTTCAGAGAGGTGTGTGTGTACTGGGGGCCTTGGACTCCCCACGGCAGACCCCATATCCAGGCAGGAACCCCAGATGCCCCCAGGGCTCCTCTGCGCACATTGGGGCCCCAGGGCAGCCCAGGCTGGAAGGGACGGTGACCCCCAACACCCCCTCCCTCCCAGCCCAGGCTCGGGGGAACAAGGGCTCCGAGTGGCTCCTGGAGTTGCATCGTTGGTCAACATCATCCGTTGACCATCGTGCACTGAGCCTTACGGTGCGCCTGTCCCGGGGCCCGGAGTACGGCAGGGAGCTGAGCTCTGCCCTCCCTGAGGTCTCAGTCCGGGGAGGACGGACAGCAAGTGGGCAGCTGCAGCAGGAGCAGAGGGATGGGCGCGATACGGGGAGGGGGGCGCGGGGCGCAGAGGTGGCGTTCAGGAGGTGTATCCCCAAAGTACTGGGTTGGAGGTTGGAGGACGGGGCGTCCGCAGGCGGGGGTGGGAGGACCGGGGCAGCGGCGAGAGGACTCTCCTGCCTCCCTGCTGTAGAAGCAGGGCTGGGAGAACCACACCCCTCCGGAAGAGAAGGCGTGAAATCCCTTCCGGCCTGAGAGTCAGGGAGCAGGTCATTCCTAAGTGGGCCCTGAGAAGCAGCCAGAAACAACACTGTGAGAGAGGAGACAGGCTAAGCCCTGGGTTCCCGAAGCCCCTCAGGGCCGTCTGTACTGTGTGAGGGGGAACCCCTCTGCGCAGCATCTCCCAAACTCCACTGACACATTTTCCTTGGTGGAACGTCTCAGGGGTGGGACAACCAGGCTGGCTCCAGGCCAGGAGAAGAGAGCCTGAAAGAGCGAAAGACAGAAGGGGTGAGGCCAAAGGCCCGGGGTGGGAGGGGACATGGCGAGGATGTGGCCAAAGAGAGCTTGTTCAACAGTGGGGTCCCACCGTCTTCCCCGACCACCTTGCTTCCACCATTGTTCCACTGATGGTACCTCCAGATGGGCTGGGAGTGTTTCCGGAGGGATTGTTGTCTCCTACCCAGCAGAGAAAAAACCAGCCCTTTTCCATTTGTCTTCCTCTTCTTGCCTTGGAAACCCCCCTCCAAGGTTCTTTATTCTCCGCTTTACTCGTATCGTTCATTTTCCGAGAGGATGGCGTCCGTCCACCTCGCTCAGCAAGTGCCCGCAGTCGGGGTGGTACAGTTTAGCCAGGGAGCTGGTCATGAAGATGGGAGATGGGATTTACCTCCTCCATTCAGCAGGCTTTGTATGAAGCCTGTAGTGTTGTTCTGTTCACTTACTGATCCGAGAGTCTTAGTGGACACCTCCTAGCGCGGGCTCACCAATGCTGTCATTCCTGGCAATTCCCAGTGCTCCCAGGGAAAACGGGGTGGCCCAGATGCCAGGAGTCTCTGTTCTACAACATAGTCAGAACCTTGGAAACATTCCTCTGCAAGTGTGAGTTTGCATGCTGTGCTCACACTGATTTCAAAACGTTCCTGGCAAGGTGTCATGTAGGTCAGCCCTGGGCCGGCAGAAATGCATGACAACTCCCGTCACTTGGTGTCATTGGACTTTCCCAGCTTGATGGGACCTCTCTGATCTGCCTGGTTTAGGAAGGGCTTCGTTGTACAGACCCCCACTGCAAGTCCCGGAGGGGCGGGTGGGCTCCAGGTGCACCGCCGGCTTGGGTCCTGCCGGCCCAGCACGCATTCCCAGAAGACACCAGGGTTGGAAGTGAAATGTTTTGAATCAAACCATTAACAGGACTTCCTTATATGCTCCCTGCAGCGTCAAGAAAAACAAAAGATGCCCTGTCCTGCACTGCCTCCAGGCAGCTCCCGTGTGCCCACCGTAGGTTGTGGGAAAAGTACCCCACGTGGGCTTGGTTACCCACCCTGAAGGCCACTCGGCCCTCCTGTCTGTGGTCAGAGGCCCTTTGCAGAGATGAGCTGGCGGGCAGGCTCGCTCTGAGCCTAACATAGGCCAGGCCCCTCTGTGGCTTTCTGTCACCAGAGGAAGTAGCCCGATGCGTGGGCAGCCCCTCCCAGCTTTGGAAGGGCTCTGCGGTGACTATGAAGCCTTGGCTGGGAGCCCTGACACCAAAGGTGGAAACCACAAGGGAGAAGACAGACCTGGCCGCCTAAAAATCAAATAAATGGATTCCTGACTGTAATGAAAATGCCTCAGCGGCAAATGTGGTGTTTGCTACTGGCTTGAGAGAGATTTTTTTTAATCACATTAAGAAGAACTTCTTGGTGCTTTACAAGGTTGGGGTTTTTTAAAATCAGAAACGAATGTTCAGTTTTATCAAATGCCTTCTCAACGTGTATTGAAATGATTATATGTTATTTTCCTTTGACAAATCGAAGTGTGATTTTATCATAATAGCATTAAAGCATTCCTGAAATAAACCTATTTTATTCTATTGTGTATGGCTAGCTTAAAATTGCTAGCTGTTTAAATAGGACTTCTATGTCTATTTATAAGTGAAAGTGAACATCTGTTACTTGTTCGTGAGGGTTCTGAGGCACGTGGGCAGGTCATCTTAAGAGGTTTGAGATCAGGGTTTTGTTAACTTTTTCAAAGAACTGGGAAGCTTGACATCTTTTTCTGTGATCTTAAGAATTTTTTTTAACATCTTTATTGCAGTATAATTGCTTTACAATGGTGTGTTAGTTTCTGCTTTATAACAAAGTGAATCAGCTATACATATACATATGTCCCCATATCTCCTCCCTCTTGCGTCTCCCTCCCACCCTCCCTATCCCACCCCTCTAGGTGGTCACAAAGCACCGAGCTGATCTCCCTGTGCTATGTGGCTGCTTCCCACTAGCTGTCTATTTTACATTTGGTAGTATATATATGTCCATGCCACTCTCTCACTTCGTCCCAGCTTACCCTTCTCCCTCCCTGTGTCCTCAAGTCCATCCTCTACATCTGGGTCTTTATTCCTGTCCTGCCCCTAGATGTGATCTTAGGAATTCGAAAGAACTACCCGGGCCTAGCACCTTTTGTGAAAGTAATTCTTTAACAACTTTTTCTGTTTTTTCTTCTCAGGTTTTCTACTTTTTAAATCAAGATTTGATAATTTGTCTCCCCAAAAAGCATCCCAATTCATCAAGGATTTTCCGATTTTTAACATACATGTTTTGTACGTTAATCTCATACTTGTTCTAATCTTTTATCTGAGGTTTTGTACAGGGGTGTTTTCTCTGCTTTTTTTTTGGATTAGACTATCCAGAAATGTGATTTCGTTGTAGCTATTTTTCTAAAGAATCAACTGTTGAATTTACTTTTTCATTTTTATGTTTTTTAAAATATCAATAAATATTAGTTTTTAATAATTATTAATGCATTTAAATTATTTGCCCTTTGCCTAGATTTATGTTGTGCTTCTTTTTTTAAATGTCCTGATTTGGATTCTTCATTTATTTTTGGTTGGTAATAAGACAATGTATGGCTGCAGATTTTTCTCAGAATTCAGTTTTGCCTGTATTTCACTGATTTTCACATGCAGTATTGCCATTAGTTTTTTTTAACAGCCTATCATTGAATTTTTAAATCTTTGTTTGACCCTAAAATTACATGAGTGATCTTCCGTTTCTAGGGATTCCATTTTTTTTAATTTATCCTTTTCTTACTAATTTCTAGTTTCTAATATTATAGTCAAAGAATACTGACTTAAAATCTCCACTTTGAGAATTTGTCAAGTTTTTCTTTGAGCCTAAATAGGATCCAGGGACTTTTGAAAAGATTGTTGATTCTCTGTAGGATAGAAACTTCCTCATATAGTCACTGAGTCAGGCTTATTAACTTTAGTTTTCATTTTTATACTAGTTTCTATTCACCTAACCTGAAGATTTTGTTGAGTCCGTCGCCATTACTCACAGCAGCAGGCTGTCTGCGTCCTATGAAGCTACGATAACGCTCTTCTCAGTGTGAAACGCCCCCTCTTCCCGTTTACTGTTTTTTGCGCTGGAATGTGCTGTGTTTGCTAAGACCGCCACTCCTGCTGTCCTACTCACATCTCCAGGCAGATCTGTCTCATTCTGTCCCTTCTGCCTTTGTTTCTCTTGCCTTTGAGATGACTGCTGGGAACAGGATGAGTGGGACTTCTCTTCCCCACACTCTCTCTGCCCTCGTGGAGTTTGCAGTCAAGTTGTCGAGACCAACAGTGAGTGAATAATCGAGAGTGAAAGCACAGGTACAGAGTAAGACACAACTATGATGGGAACCCCACTTTGCCGGGGATCCAAGTGAGGCTGAAGCATAAGAAAGCACCTGTTTGAGGAGGTGACGTTTGAGGGATACACAGATGTCGACCTTTAAAGATGGGGTTAAGAGCCTTACAAGTAGAAAGTGCAGCTTGCGCAAAGGTCCTGAGGCAGAAGTATCAGCCAGGGCGGCCAGTGAAAGGGAGAGGGTACAGTTGAGAGTGGAGAGGTGGGGGCCACATGAGGGCTTTTGAATCCAGCACTGGTGCAGCAGGGAGCATTGAAGGCCTGAAGCAAGGGTGAGTCTGTGTGGACAGTGGGCTGGGGGAGGCGGAAGGCAGAGGCCAGGGCTGTGGCCCCAAGGGCCAATGGTGAATGGAGCCCAGGGCTTCAGAGAGGAGGAAAGCAGGGGAGGCGGTTGATGGCTGCCCTGACTAAGCTGGGTTGGGGGAGGAGAAGGGGAGCAGAGATGCCCAGGCCCCAGCCCATGCTCAGTGCAGAGAAGTGGAAGCTGATATTAGAAATGTGGTTGTAATAACCCACCAAGGCTAGTCACTCTGCCCTACTCCTGGTCACAGTGACAGGGCTGGAGGAGGGGAGGGGACCCCCGGAAATGGGGGGATCCATGGCAACTCAGAGGGGGCAAGGCTTCCCAGGCATGAGAGATGGGGCTGGGGTGGGGGGCATCCCGGGAGTCAGGTGTGGACGCCCGTTGTGCACTGGACCAAGGCTTCAGATGGGGGTGGGGATGTCACGGGTGTCGGATGTTGCAGTCTGGGCGCCGGCGGAGGAGGGAAGGAGCGAGGGCTGCAGAGCGCCAAGGCCCCTCACCTGGCGGGAAGAGCGGAAGCAGATGCGCCGGGCTGCTGATGAGGGAGAAGCCTCGAGAGCCAGGGGCGAGGGAGGCAGCGAGCGGGGTGCTGACGGCGAGGGGCGAGGTGAGGCGGAGGAGGGGGGTCCCTAGGAGAGGGATCAGGGGAGGAGGGACCAAGGAGCGGAGGTCCCCGGGAAGGGGGCGCCATCTGGTAGCCTCGCCCTTCCTGCAAGGAGGCCGGGAGGCCGGGCCGCTCCTGCGAGCCGAGTGTCCTTGGGCGCCTGGGACGGGGAGCCGGCGGGGATGGGTGCGAAAGGGGGTCCTGCCCTCGGAGCCCCCCCCTGCGTCCCCCCCCCACCTACCCTCAGGGCCCTCCCTGCCCCCAGGTCCGGACGCCCCGCGGGACCGGGCGTCTAATCCCCGCAGCATCCGTGCGGGGACGGCAGGGAGGTCCGTTCCACCCCGGAGGCAACCCAGACCCTGGAGGAGGCGAGTGATGGAGCGAAGCCGCCGGCCCGCCCAGGCCCTGGGGACATTTGGGGAGTGAGCGGACATCCGGAGCTCTGCAGCCTTGAAGGTGTGCGAGGGCCCGCTGGCGGCTGAGCCACCGAACTAACGCATTATGTCGCTCGGAGGGGCCCAGCCCCCAGCACTGCCGCCTGGAGCAGGGCTGCCAGCCAGCTGTCCCCTAGGCGGGGGGTCCCAGAGCTCCTTCCACTGGAGTGGCCAGGGGAGAACCCCTTGTGCTGGAAGCAGAGGGTGGGAGAGAGGGTGTCACCGCGGTGGGGACGCTGCCCTGCCTGGGACGGGGTTTACCCCACGCACCTCGAGCAGAGGTAGGTGGGTGGAGGGAAGAAAGGCCGCGCGCTGGCTGCCGGCTCATTAGGGCCGGGGTCTGCAGGACTGGGCTCCCCAGGCCGGGGAGGCGGGCAGGGGCCACCGCAGCCCTCTGAGCCCTGGGCGGCGCCAGACGTGGAGGAGCCACGCCTCCAGCAAGGTGCAACCCCCCAGGCAGCCGGGGCTGCGGCCCCCAGCAAGCCCCTCTCAGCCTGTCTCCCACCCAGTCCTCCCAGCTGCTGGGGAGTTAGAACAGCACACGAGTCCCCTGCGCCGAAGGCACCCCGCTGCCCCAGACACGAGGAAATGTGCGCCCCACGGCTGCAGATTCAGGGACCTCGATGTCCAGTTTTCTACAGGCCTTTTCCTCAGTGAGCTGTCTAAAAATATAATTATAAAAATAATGTATGCTCACTGCGGAAAACTTGGAAAATGCCCCCGAAAGCGGAGATAGGAGAATAAAAGTCCTTCCTATCACTGCCCTCTAGTGGTGACAACTCCTCCTAACATTCTGAGGTCTTCCCCTCCTACATGGACCATTTTATGCTGAAAGCACATTGTATAATGTGGTCTCAACTGCTTTTTCTTTTGTTCAACATTGTAACATAAATATTTTCCTCCTCCCGAATATCATTTTAATAGCTACATAGCCGAGGCTCTCATAAGCAATTTCTTCATCCCTGTCCTATTGTTTGCTCTTTTTCATAATTACAAATCTGTAATGTTCATTTTCTTAACATTATTTTTGTCTACATTTCATGTGATCGACTTAGGATAATTCCCAGAAATAGAGTTACTGGCTCAAAGGCTGTCTGTGATTTTGAAGTTCTCGACACATAATTGCCAAACTGCTTTTCGGAAAAAATTTACCAGTTTTTCTTCTACTAGCAATGATGCAAGCACCTGCCTCATTTCTATACCTTCACCAGCACTGAGTTTTCGCATTTTTTGAATTACTTTGTTCTTTTATTATTATGGTTGTTGTTATTATATTTATTTATTTATTTTGGCTATGCCGGGTCTTAGTTGCGACGTGCGCACTCTTAGTTGTGGCATGCGTGCGAGGTCCATTTCCCAGACCAGGGATGGAACCTGGGCCCCCTGCATCGGGAGTGCAGAGTCTTACCCGATAGACCACCAGGGAAGTCCTGAGTATATTCTCCGTTTGAAAATGGATTCTATTTGGACGTTTGCTTCTTTTTTTCCTTAAAAGTGAGGTTAGACCTTTTTTTCACCTGCTTTTCAGTCAGGCTCCCCAGGCCGGCTTCAAATGGGCCCTGTTCACCTTCACCTGCCCCGGCTGCCAGGGTGCCGAGGGTGCCACCTCCCCTCCTCCCAGCAGGTATTTAAAGCTGCTGGAAGCCACCAGGTTGTGAATTGTCCTGAGTTGATGGAAGCAAATACTGGTCCAGAGAGAGTGAACCAAAATAGTGGTTCCTCCTCAGATATTCTGAGGGCTTAGACACACATTGCCTGGTCAACGTTTACTCAAGTTTATGGAATAAGAAATGGACCCTTAAGGGGCCACACACCAGTTGTTAGGAAGCTGTCCACTTATGGGGCACCTGTTATACATCAGGCCCTTGACCTTGTTTAACTTGATCTGCCCAGTAACCCTGTCAGGGTTAAAGAGAATAAAGAGAACAAGGTTTGGATGGGTGAGATGCGGCCCTTGGGATCACTCAGCATAAGAGGTGGAGCTGGATTTGAACCCAGTTCTGTGGGGCACCAGGGCCCAGAGTCACATACTCCACGTCGGGGCCAGGGCTAGTTGGTGTCCCCAGAGCAGACGACTCCCCTGTGGGCATCAGTGGGCACCTTCCTGTCAAACAACCGTGAAGCGTGGTACCAGAAGCCTTGACTTGGGACCCAGATATATTGGAAACTACTCCCACCACAGTGTTCGGGAACATTCCGAGCAAAGTTCACTTAGGGCCCCACAATAGAAAGTCCTGGCCAAGAAAAAGGATATCATTCCATTACATGAGAACTGAAAATAGAGGTTGAAAGCAAGCATATTTTTTCATGATTATTTTGGCCCCTTCAGTCAGTACAATGTTCTTTTGAACAGAAGAATGTCTGTACTCTGGAGGAAATTCTTTTATCACATCCTTGCTGACAGGGCTCGCAATATTTATTGAAAGTTTCAGCTGTTACTTCGGTATAAATAAACAGGATGAAGTGGGCAGCCGACTGCCCATTAGGGATATTTTTAGACGGGGATGGCTTTGCAGACTGGAAGGGTATTTCAAGGAGAGAGTGCCTCGTCCCAGAATAGCCCACCACAGGCTCAGACTCAGCGTGGCCTCAGCGTGGGGTCCCTGGTGTCACAGGTCCCTGGGTCAGGGGGTCCTTCCCATCCTGGCTGGCCAGCCCGGAGGTGGCAACACCTCCTTCTAGGGACATCCCAGCTTCACTCCTCAGGCAGAGCGTAGGGAACAACATTCAGGACTGACTGTGTGCCACTGCGTCTGCAGAACACCTAAAACTACACGTTGACTCAGTGGGCCTGAGGTGGGGAAAAAGATGACCATTCAAGCTAGTGTTTGTAACATGCAGCCCTGTGGTTGATGGACGGCCAGCTCAAAAGTCTGGACTTTGGTTTTTAGTAATACCTGACACACTTGCACTTACCTTGTGCCAGGCCCTTGATGTGTGCTAATTCATTTTTTTCACAATGAGACCCAGTCTGTCCTGACTTCCCATGGCTTTTTCCACTTCTGTTTTCTACTTGGAACACGAGTCCTCGTTCACTTAGAAGAACCACGCACCCCTGTGGGCACGGGTCCTGCACACCCTCCACTGCCTCTGCCCACTCTCTCCCCCGTTGTGCCCCATCCACTTAGCTGCTCACATGGACTGAGGGAAGCCCTGTGTGCCCTGTGCACTTGGGGTCATGACCCAGAGGGCAGCCAGGGCAGAAAAAACAGCGACCTAGCGATTGAGAGACCGTATGGTAGGTGCTGGAGTAGAGGGGTGCTTGGGTGCTGGAGAGGCCCCAAACTTTTCCTTTCAACAGCCTTTCAATACCTCTCTGAGCAGTTCCTCGATGTTAACTTACGGCTTCTGTTCTATGTACTCACTTCCTGGATAAAATAAGGAAAAGTATATTTTATATATCTTCATTTTTCCTGTTTAGGGAGCTCCTCATTTCTTTGTATGGGTCCAGAATTCCTTCTGTTACATTCCTTTGACTGAAGAACTTTCTTTCACATTTCATGAAGCACAGGTCGGGTGGCAATGAATTCTATGAGCATTTTTTCTGAAAAGCTCTTTTTGCAAGCTTGTATTTGAAAGATGTTTTTGCTGAGTAGAGGATTCTGGGCAGACAGGGGGTTGGGGCCCTACCCCCTAGTACTTGAAAAATGCCACACATTGTCTTCCAGCTTGCATAGTCTCAGTAAGAAGTCTGCTGTAGTTCACATCACCCATTCCTGTGTAAGTGTCTTTCTTCCTGAGTGACTCCAAGACTTTTTTCTTGGATTTTTTTCATCATCTTTGTTTTTCAGCAGTTTGACTTTAATATCTAGGTGGCTGTTTGTTTGTTGTTGCTGTTGCTTTGTTTTTTATCCTGTTTTTTTTTGGTGGGGGGGGGTTCTCTGGCCTTCTTGGATTTGTGATTTTTCATCTCATTATTTTTGGAAAATTCTCAGCTATTATCTCTTAAATATTTCTTCTGCCCAATTCCTTCTCCTTTCGGAACTCAAATTACAAGCTGGAGTTGACATCATTGACAGTGCTGTTAATTTACCACAGCTCTTGGATGCTCTATGTTTTTCTTTTTGTTTCAGTTTGGGTAATTCTACTGATCACCTTCACATTCACTAATTCTCTCCTCAGATGTCAAGTCTGATGACGAGCTCATCAAAGATGGACTCTCTGATACTGGGGGGTTCCCCCGCACCCTCCAGCATTTCTCTTTAACTTCCTTACAGTTTCCATCTCTCTGCTGAAATTCTCTATCTGTTCATGCATATTTTCTACCTTCTCAACCAGTCCCTTTATCATATTAATATTTTTTAAGTCCCTGTACGATAGTTACCATATCTGGGTCATCTCTGAATTGCTTTATCTTTTGACAATGGGTCCCAATGTTTTATTTTTTTATTTATTTAGTTTATTTAATTTATTTATTTTTGGCTGCATTGGGTCTTCACTGCTGCATGCAGGCTTTCTCTAGTTGCGGCGAGCGGGGGCTACTCTTCGTTGCGGTGCGTGGGCTTCTCACTGCGGTGGCTTCTCTTGTTGCAGAGCACAGGCTCTAGGTGTGCAGGCTTCAGTAGCTGTGGCACACGGGCTCAGTAGTTGTGGCTTGCAGGCTCCAGAGTGCAGGCTCAGTAGCTGTAGTGCATGGTCCCAGTTGCTCCATGGCATGTGGGATCTTCCCAGACTAGGGCTTGAACCCGTGTCCCCTGCACCGGCAGGCGGATTCTTAACCACTGCATCACCAGGGAAGCCCCTAATGTTTTATTGAATGTTGAACTTGCATGTGTAGAACAGAAGAGATTGAGATAAATAGTATTTACATCTGGAAATGAGTAAGCCTCTTGTGTCAGGCTGTTAGTGTGGGATTTAAGTCAATCTTGTGAGGAGCTGAGCTGGGTTTGGGATTTGTTGTTGCTGTGGTTTCCTTCAGAGCGCCACAGGCCTCAAATACCTCTGGCAATGGGTTACCACTGCCTTGTGCTCAGGGTGGGGCTAGAGAATTTTCCTTCATGTGGTGTGTCCCACCCTGCATGCCTGTGCCACAGAGTGGGTCTCTCTCCACCTCCCTGTGGCAGATTGCTGTTGCTTGTCTTTTTGTTTTGTTTTGTTTTGTTTGTTTGTTTGTTTTGCGGTACTCGGGCCTCTCACTGTTGTGGCCTCTCCCGTTGCGGAGCACAGGCTCCGGACGCGCAGGCTCAGCAGCCATGGCTCACGGGCCCAGCCACTCCGCAGCATGTGGGATCCTCCCGGACCGGGGCACGAACCCGTGTCCCCTGCATCGGCAGGCGGACTCTCAACCACTGCGCCACCAGGGAAGCCCTGTTGCTTGTTTATACCAGGTTCCCTCCCTCCTGGTCCAGCTTCCGCTTAGAAAGCCACCGTGCCCTCGACCTCAGGATTCCTGCTTCTCCTCCCCGTGGCAGCCAGACTCTGCCCTGTATCTGTGGGGTCTTGGTGGGAGATTCCTGCCACTCCCCCAGTGGAAAGAGACCTCAGTTTGGTATCTTGCAGGCTCCTAGGTCCAGGATGGCTTCCTGCTGCTCTCCCAAGGGAAAAGAGTCTTTTACCCATCCTTCTCCTAGGCACGGTGTGCCTTCTTGTGCCCTGGAGCTAACAGGCTGTGCCGTCCCTCCCTCAACTCAAGGCTCTGCTTCCTGGAGAGAAGGGTCTGGGGAAGTAGGAAGGGCTTCAGGCCCGTTCAGCTGAAGCCACTGATCATCAAGATCAGCTGCTCATCCCCCAGGGGCCCAAGCCTGTTGCTGCTTCTGTGAGAAGGGTTTGGGAAATGTGTGGTGTTTGTGCCTGGCCCCAAACAGCAGCCGATCCCCTGCCTGTCCCTAACCTTTCTCACGAGCACACCCTGGAGCCTCATGGGAAAGATCAGATGGTCGTGGAACCCCGCTCACGGCATCTGGGGCCCCAGAAATTCCAGAATGACCCTCCAGCCCACGCTAAACCCTGGGCAGTTCAGCTATTATGTAGCTGGTACAGCAGCTGCGTCTTTCTCCTCCTTGAAACTCAGGTTACTTTGCTGCCTTGCAGTCTCAGCTCTCTGATGGACTCAAGAAAATGTATGATTTTGTAGTTTCTTCAGCTTTTTTTGCTGTTCATATGGGATCAACACTGTGTTGCTTTCTCCATCCTGAGCAGAAGTGACACTTTCTGGAAACTACTGAATACATTTTAATTTCCCCCAACACTGAATCTTCATTTCTTAAAAAACGGGCTTCCTTGGTGGTGCAGTGGTTAAGAATCCGCCTGTCAATGCCGGGGACATGGATTCGAGCCCTGGTCTGGAAAGATCCCACATTGCTGTGGAGCACTAAGCCCGTGCACCACGAATACTGAGACCACGTGCCACAACTACTAAGCCTGCGCTCTAGAGCCCGCGAGCCACAACTGCTGAGCCCACATGCCACAACTACTGAAGCCCGTGCGCCTATAGCCCGTGCTCTGCAACAAGAGAAACCACTGCAATGAGATGCCCGCGCACCGCAACAGAGTAGCCCCCACTCGCCGCAACTAGAGAAAGCCCGCACGCAGCAACGAAGACCCAATGCAGCCAAAAATAAATAAATAAGTTTTTAAAAAATAAATAAATAAAATTAAATAAAAAAACAATTTACTCAAAAAATTAAACACAGACTTATGATATAATCCAGCAATTCCACTTCTGGATATACAGCCAAAAAAATTGAAAGCTGAGACTCGAGTAAATAATTGCACACCCATGTTCATAGCAGCAGCATTTGTCACAATAGCTAAAACATGGAAGCAACCTGAATGTCCGTCAATGAATGGATAAACAAAATAAAGTATGTACGAGCGATGGAATATTATTCAGCCTTAAAAAGGAAGGAAATTCTGACCCAGGCTACAACATGGATGAACCTGGAGGACATTATGTTCAGTGAAATAAGCCAATCACAAAAGGACAAATATTGTAGAGCCAACTTATATGAGGTGCCTGGAGTAGTCAGATTTCATAGAGACAGAAGGCAGATGGGAATTACCAGGGACTGGAGGGAGAAATGGGGGTGAGTGTTCAATGGGGACAGAGTTTCTGTTTGGGAATGAAACAGTTCTGGAGATGGATGGTGGTGATGGTTGCACGACAATGGAATAGTACTTAATGCCACTGGACTGTACAGGTAAAAATGGTTGAAATGGTAACTTTTATGTTCTTTATATTTTACCACAATTTTTTAATAAAAAATTTACTGGTTCTTGCCATGTGCCAGGTACTCTTCTAGGTACTGGGATTACAGAGGTGAACAAAATAGACAAAATCCCTGACCTCATGGTGTTTACACTCAATAAGCAAAATAAATCTGTAACCCGCTACAGTGAAGGGTGACAGTGCTGTGGGAAACTCCTCAGCAAGTGTGGGAAGATGGGGGGGGCGGTGGGAGGTCAGGGTAGGCCTGGGAGGCCTCACAGTGAGTCCTGTGGACACCTGGGGGGCCCTTCAGGCTGGAGGGCGTCTGCTTGGGGTGATGCAGACAGCAAGGGGCTCAAGAGGCTGCACATCTGCCCACGCCTGAGGGCTCGCTGTCCCAGGCTGCCTTCTGAAGACGCCTGGCTGGTCCATCTTCTCGTTTGCCCTTGGTGTGGCATCCCAGCTCCTGGAATCCCTTAGCCCCAGCTTGCCTTCTGGGGTGTGAGCACATGCAGGACATCTAGGGAGCCGGCACAGGACCCGCGCAGGACCTGTGTCTCTCAAGCCAGGGCCACCACCTCAGGGCTTGGACTTTGGGGGAGCTCGCCCCAGTGGGGAGTGAGGTGGGGAGCCCCTGGCTGGAGTCCCACCTTGATCCCCTGCCCACCAGGGACTGACGACCTGCTTCTCCATCTGCAGGAGCTACGAAGAGCTCTCGGACTGCACCAGGCACGTGGCGCAGAAGCTGGACTGCTTCTGGCCCAACGCGGCGGTGGACAGGTTCTTCCTCTCCGTCCACCAGCACTACTTCAGAGACTGCCCCGTCTCAGGCAGGGCCTTGCAGGACCCGCCCAGCAGTGTCCTCTGCCCCTTCATCGTGGTGCCCATCCTGGTGACCCTGCTCGTGACGGCACTGGTGGTCTGGAGGAGCAGGCGCCTGGAGGGCATCGTGTAGGCTGGGGGCTCCCGTGCCCAGCAGGGGAGGGGGAGGGCTGTCGCTCATGGAGGCTGCCGGGCAGGCCAGAGTGTGGGCGTGGGGGTCGAGCCTGGCCAAGGCTTCTGGGACTTCAGTGGCAGAGCAGACCCCCGGTCCCCTCTTCTTCTACCCAAGAAGAGCTCACAGCAGGATTCCGGCGTGGTCACGGCACAGGCATTGACCTAGAAGCCACTCTAGGAAGGGCAGCCCAGGTGCTGGGAGGGAGCAGAGCATAGCTGTCAGTGTTTCCGCGGAGGGTTCTGAGCTGTCTCCCAAGGTGTTTATGAACCACCCCCTGGCTTGATCATGGATAAGTAGTTTGTGATAAAGGATGTCCTTGAATTTGGGAAGCGTCATTCTTTCTGGATGTGGACCCTCGGGAGTAGAAGGATGGGAGAAACTCTAGCCCCTTTGGATTTTGTCTTTCTCTGACAGGAGGCACCCTCACAGGTACCTATATGGGGGACGATGATGGGGAGGCCCCATGGGGGCTGAGCGCTGTGCATGCGCTGAAGCTGCTCCCCGGGATTCTGAGGCCCTGGCCCCTTCCCCGCCACTCTGTCTAGAACTACTGGCTCAATGGGCTGCGACTGGCAGACAGGAGGAGGCCAGGTCTGCTCAGTTTTTACTGAGGCCCCTCCCCAAAGATGCCTCGCCAGACCCCGGTCCAGGCACCCACCTCCATTCTGTCCCCCAGGGTTTCAGCGGCTATTTCCTCTGCACCCATCCAGGCTGCTGCTGCGCCCCATTCACCATGCTTCCCAAGCTCCAGTTTCCAGAAGGTTCTGGATCTCCAAAGGGAGCTCCCTGCACCATCCCTCCCAGATGGCTCCTGAGCTCAGAAACCCCCTCTGAGTTCCCTACAGCCCCCAACTGGCTGCAGCGCCACGGGCCCAGAACCTGCCCCTTCTCAGGCCCACTGCCCTCCACGTCGGCCTCCCCTCCTCCCAGCTGGACAGCCACCCAGACATGGGGCCAAGGCCACGGCCCCCGAGCTCTTCAACATTTGCTGAACCCGCGCTGGGGCTGAACGGGCCGGACCCCCGCAAAGGCGCCCCAGTGGCGACGGGCCCGGGGCTGGGCCTCGCCGGCCCGAGAGCCCCGACCGTCCCCCTGGGCAGCCCTCTGCAGCGACGACGGGCCATCCCTCGGGACGTCCGGCGTCCGTACTCCGGAGCCCCGGGCGGGCTGGCCCGGCTCCTCGGCCTCCCCACGGCGCGGACTCGCCGCCAGAGCAGCTGCCCCCGAGGACGCGGACGCCTCAGGGGGCGTAGATCCCCCTCCCGGAAAGGGGCCGGCAGAGGGGCCGCCGGGAGCAGGCGGGGCCGGCAGCGGGTGCCGCGGTCGGGGCGGGACCGGGGGCGGGGCGGGTCCCGACGAGCCTCGTCCCGTGACAGCAGGGCGGCGGTGCGCACGCGGAAGGACAGCAGCGCCGGGCTCGGGGGAATCACCCCGTGACTTGGGACACGTGCATTTGCCGGAGGCGGCGCTTCGGAGCCGCGGCCCCTGCTTCCCTCCTGCAAGTCCGGCCGCTCGCGGTGATTCGCGGGGACTCCGCCCCTTCGGCACCGCGGGGCGCGCCCGACCCCTGACCCCCGAACCCCGCAGGCCCTCGCCCGCAGGCCGCACGGCCCAAGGCCCAGCGCTGAGCAAGGGGTCCTTCCAGAGTCAGTTTTCCGACTGTGGCGTCTTCAGGGACCGGGCCGTCCCTCCCCACTGGCCGGAGGTGCGTGGGGTGGGGTCGGGGTCGCCCTTGGTGGAAAGGCGTCTCAAGGCGTCTCCTGCCTCAGGTCTTGTTTCTGGTCCACTCACTTCTGCACCACCGACGGCAGGTTAATGAGATTTTCCAGTTTGGACCAAGGAAAGTAACCTTGTGCGGGACAGCAGGCCACTTGTTTCTCACATTTCAATATGTAGCCCCGTATGACCGTTTTCACTTGAAAGAAAACGGACTGAGGGGAGCTGGTCCCTACGAGGCAGAGGACGGTTTTATCGGAAGAATGTGTTTTCCGAGCGCTCTCGTCTGAAAGGTCTGCTCTGAAAGCTGTCCCCTAATTTCATGAAGTCAGAATGTCGCGTGTTCCGGAAAAACGATTTGGGTACCTGTTTTCAAACCTTTGGAAGTGCATTTCCTGCCATCATAGCCTACGGAGACTAATGGTGTTAAACCCGACAGAAAAGGCCAAGCTCAGGCCCGCGACAGCCTTCCTACTGTCCCCCCACCCATGGCTCTGTGCCCGCACCTCCTCGTCCATAAAGTGGGAAGGGTAATGGGGTCTCCCTCGAAGGGGGATGCGTTAATTAAGTAAAATGTAGCCCCAGGTTTCCGCCCGTATGGGATTCTGGTGAGGCGGTTGTTGGCACGGTACCTATTAGCTGGGGAAGGTTCTAGATGCCAGGAGGGTCTCAGGAGGGTCGGCGAAGCCATGGGGGTCCCTGCGCCAAAGCCCGCGGCCCGGAGCCCCGGCTAGCAGGCCTGCCGTGACCCGCCCGCTCCGCGCTCTCGCGAAGGGCCTCGTGGAGTGTGGCCTGCAGATAAAGGCCCGATGGGTAGCTGGGCTGGCAGGGAGCCGTGGGGCAGCCCCACTCCCGGTGATGGAGGGCCTGCCAGGCTCCTGCTCAGGAACCACCGCCGCAGAGCGCAGAGCGCAGGCACACGCTGCGCGCTCAATGGTAGCTGTTAGTATTAAAACGTTTTACAGCCAGTGTCACTAACGCTAAACGATATCATTATTTTAAAATTATCCAAGCTAACGGAAGAGAACAGTGATCATTTTTAAGTATTTTTCAGGTTTATTAAATATGTTTTAAAGTACACAAAAATTGGGTCTTGTCTTTAGAGACAAATTTTTTTTTTTAATTGAAGTGTAGTTGATTTACAATGTTGTGTTTCTGGTGTATAGCAAAGTGATTCAGTTATAAATATGTATATATATTCTTTTTCACTTTGTTTTCCATTATAGGTTATTACAAGATATTGAATATAGTTCTCGGTGCTCTACGGTAAGACCTTGTTGTTTACCTATTTTATATATAGTGGTTTGTATCTGCTAATCCCAGACTCCTAATTTATACCCCCCCTTCCCCTTTGGTAACCATAAGTTTGTTTTCCATGTCTGTGAGTCTGTTTCTGTCTTGCAAATGTTCATTTGTATCATTTTTTTTAGATTCCACATATAAGTGCTATCGTATGATATTTGTCTTTGTCTATATGACTTATTTCACTTAGTATGCTAATATCTAGGTCCCTCCATGTTGCTGCAAATGGCATTATTTCATTCTTTCTTGTGGCTGAGTAATATTCCATTGTATACGTGTACCACATCTTCTTTAACCATTCATCTGTCAGTGGACATTGATGTTGCTTCCATGTCCTGGCTATTGTAAATAGAGCTGCAGTGAACATTTTGGTACATGACTCTTTTTGAATTATGGTTTTCTCAGGGAATATGCCCAGTAGTGGGATTGCTGGGTCATATGGTAGTTCTATTTTTAGTTTTCTAAGGAACCTGCATACTGTTCTCCATAGTGGCTGTATCAATTTACATTCCCACTAACAGTGCAGGAGGGTTCCCTTTTCTCCACACCCTCTCCAGCATTCATTGTCTGTAGGTTTTTTGATGATGGCCATTCTGAGAGGTGTGAGGTGATACCTCAAGGTAGTTTTGATTTGCATTTCTCTAATGATTAGCGACGTTGAGCCTCTTTTCATGTGCCCGTTGGCCACCTGTGTGAGACAGAATCTTTTTTGCTAGATAGAGTTTCGCTAGATGTTGCGCTGTTGTATGCACACATGGCGTGCGGTCTCTACCTTCTCAGCACGGTTTCAGGCGTTCAGTGGCGTCTTGTTCACTGTCGGCACAATGCCATGCACCAGGTCTCCAGAACTGACTGATGTTGCTTCACTGAAATTCTGTGCCCCTTGATGAGCAGCTCCCCATTTCCGTCTCCCCTCAGCCCGTGGCAACCACCATCCCACTCTTTGATTCTATGAACTTGACTATTTCCGGTACCTCTTGTAAATAGAGTTCTGCAGTATTTGTCTTTCTTTGACCGGCTTATCTCATTTAGCATAATGTCTTCAAGGTTCATCCATGTTGTCACATATGACAAGATTTCCCTCCTTTTTAAGGCCGAGTAATATTCCGCTGTATGGATAGACCACACTTTGTTTATCCCTTCATCTCTTGATGGACATATAGGTTGTTTGCACAGCTTGGCTATTGTGGATAATTTTTAAACATTTAGGTTGGACTTTGGAATGTGTGTTTGCAAGTACATTTGAGTATATGTGCACCTGATCTGGAACTTTCCTTCAAGTGAAATAGTTCTGCTGTAAAGGTTTAGGAGGACCCAGGGAGCATTCAGGTTTCCCTCTTCCTCGTCAGGTCACCAGTCTTGGCTGGCATGGAGGCCAGGTTCTGCTCGCCGGGGGCTTTCCGTCCATCCTGGGTTTGCAGTCAAGTGTCTGCACACCACAGGGCTGAGGGCAAAGAACCCAACACCAGTGAATAAGGTGCTTAATGAGAATTAATAAGCCAAAGCAGAATTTTTGTATTATTAGTTTGTTTGAGATTTTATTATAAATAAACAAACACAAATGACTTTCTTATTACACTCAGCCCTTCTGCATCCTCAGATAGAGGGCCAGTTGCAGGGGGCTTGAGCCTCTGCAGATTTTGGTATGTATGGGGGTCCTGGACCCCATCCCCTGAGGATACCAAGGGACAACTGTAGTTTCCTAGGCCTGCCTTTAACAAATTATCGCAAGCCAGGTGGCTTAAAAATGACAGAATGTGTTTTCCCTCACAGTTTTCTGGAGGCTAGACGTCCCGAGATCGAGGTCCTGTCAGGGCCACGCTCTCCCTCAGGGCTCCAGGGGAGGGTCCTTCCCGCCTCTTCCAGCCTCTGCTCATGTCGGCATTCCTCGGTGTTCCCCGGCTCCGAGCTGCATCCCACCAGTCCTTGCCACCTTCTGTCTGTGTGTCTTCGTGTCGTCCCTTCTTATAAGGTCACCAGTCACATTGGATCGGGCCCACCCTAATCCAGCATGACCTCTTTTTAACTTAACTAATTACATCTGCAAAGACCCTATTTCCAAGGAAGGTCACATGCTGAGGTTCCACGTGAGCATGAATTTGGGGGTGGGGGACACTGTTCAATCCAGCACACTCAAGAGCTGGTGCCACCTCGGCCCTCCCGTTTGTCTGGGCCGTGAGAGGGGACAACATCTAATAACCTGTTGCAGAGGCTGTTTCCAAAGCCCAGCCAATCAGGTGATAGAACGAGACCGGGTGTCCCAGGAACTCCTGAGAAAAATGCCTTGTCCCCAAGGCTAGGGTGCAGGCCATTGTTCCCACAGACAGTCTAACAGCTGCTTCAGGTTTGCCTTTGAGAGCCAGGGACCACTCCGTGCGTGTGTGTTTGTGTGTCTTTGCATGTGTGTGTCTTTGCATGTGCATATGTCTGGGTGTGTGCACACATGGGTGAGGTAAGCAGAGGCCTCTGGCAGCTCTGTCCTGGCCCCCAGCCCTAGTCCTCTGGGCAGAAGCCACCCTCAACCACTTCCGTCCCACACCCCGGGCTGTGAGAGCCCCTCCCACGTTATCTCCTGGTGGGTCACTGAGTAGATGGTTGACTTTTCCAGGAAACGAGTTTCTAAGATGCCTTGAGAAGCGTTCCTGGAATTGCTGTGTGAGCCGCCCATCCTCTGAAGAGGTGCGGGCAGGGGGCAAGAGCCGCATGAGGTGTCCAACCTTGGCAGCTGCTGTTGCAGAATGAGCACCTGCCAGGGTCACGCGGGATGATGCCAGACTCCCCAGGGCCACCTCAGGCAGGAGCTGTGGGGCTCCTCAGGGCCCCCCTGCTCAGGGGTCCACCGTGGGGTGGGGTCAGGGAAGAAAGCGGAAGCTGTGGGCCCTCCCCACCGAGGGGCACTGCTCAGGCCCAGGGTGAGCCGGGGAGGCAAGGGGTGATGTGCACAGGTGACGTCACCACGCCGGGCACTGCTCTCCCTCTGCCCACCTGTGTTCCGCACTCCTCTCATGAGTCTTTCCCTGGGGCTGCCTGTAAAGTCAGAGAGGGACAGTGGTGGATTACACACCATCACAAACGATCACCCTCCTGTTTTCCCACCAGGAGCGCCCAGCCGAGCATGTGGGCCCCTGGAGGGCTGCATGGAAGCAGCTAACCTTCTTCGGCTTCCCTGACAGGCCAACAGAGCTTTCCGCTAAGCTGGCCAGGGAAGCTGAGGACAGTTTTAATTTGAAAAATAAGATGAACTAGCTTTCTTTGTGTCCCAAGCTAGGTAAATGGCCCCTTCTCCAGAGCTTTGTCATGGAAATCCCCAGAAAATAATTGGTTGGAAGTCAAAGAACCCAAAAAAACAAAGGGAAAGGATTTGGGAAGTGGACTTGGCCAGGTATGTATTGTTCCCAAATTGCTCACATTAATGAGCTCCCAGGGATACAGTTGCTCTGGAGACAGGGCTTCCTGCAAGCCAAGAAGCAGCTCTGAACTGAGATCATCTTCACAGAAAGGACATCCCTGGTGGAGATGGCAGCTCGGGAGGGTGCAACAGCCTGGGGCCAAGAGAACTAAGATCCAGCAGAATGCAGAGTGAGCCTCAGGCTGGACACGTGGATTCCCTCCGGAGAAAAACCCTGAGTCTCCTGGAGGTGAAATTCCCTCTTGTGCATCAAATATGAAAATCAGTACAGTCTTCATGGAGGACAGATTAGATATATGTACCCAAAGTCTTGAAATGTTTGTTCCCAGTGATTTCCTTCCTAGGAATGTATTCCAAGGTCATAATTAGAGACGTGCTAAAGGACTTGTGTGGAATGACCTGCCCCCAGGGTTATTTATATGAGAGTGAGTGGAAACGTCTTGAGTGCCCGCAGTAGATGGCTGTTCAAGTAGATTAAATCCAGATGATGGTGAAAAACTTTAAAACTTAAGTACGTGAGGAATTTTTCTCACAGTATAGAGTTAATTGGAAAGGGCAGATTACAAAACAAGGAAACGAGATGATCTCCATTTGGGGTACGTGTATGATTGTGTGTGTGAGAGAGTGTGCGTCCCCAGGCCGTATCTAACCAGGAAAAGACGGTATAACATGACTCACAGAAATGGTAACGACGCCCTACAGTTTGGATCTAGCTGCCGTGTTGCAGTTGCTGGGATGGAAGGCCATTTAGAGCCGTGGTCAGGGGTCCCAGGGCTAGACTCAAGCTCGCTGGGATCTGGCTGGACCCCTGTCTACCTGTGTGGCTTTGAGCAGCTTCTTCATCCCTCTGATGAGTTTATGTGCTTGGAAAAGATGGCCTGTCATCCGTCATCAGCCCCATCCCAGGGACTGTGTTTAAACACCAAAGAGCAGGCTCCTGGCCAGGGGATCCGTATGTCTGTGGGGTAGGGGTGGAGGTGGGGTGTGGAGAGCAAGCAGTAGGCTGGGGGCTTTGAGAGAGTGAGAGGAAAGAGGTTTTAAGACAACTTTTCTCTCTTTTATGAGCGTAACTGCCCTTTGGTTCCTTGTAAAACAAATTTAGGAAAGATCTGCAGTATTTCTCAAGGCTATTTTTGGAGTTGAACTTGGATCTGACTTTGGTTTCTTCTCCATGGGAACATGGTGAGATGGGCCGTGAGGTTGCCCATCTTCACTCGGTTTCATAAATGTGCTACAGGGAGAGAGGACACCAGACTGATGGCAGCTTCAAGAATAGTTTGCGTATGGCCCTCAAAAGCATCCCTCCAGGCTAACGCCCCCCAGCCACAATCCCTGGGCTGTGGATGGCTACCGAGGAGCTCCTTCCCTCCAATGGGCCGTCTTCCCAACAGACACGCTCATGGGAGGCCGGGCAGGTCGCTCCCTGACTGTTTTCTGAGTGGGGGCGGAGACAGGCAGGGGTGCCTGCAAGTCAGTGCAGCCCATCATCGTGATGGCACCTCCTCCCCAGCGCCTGCCCAGGCTGCCCAAGGTCACACCAGGAGCCTACTCAGCCTCTCACCCTAGCACCTTCTCCTTACGAGAAACAGTCCACATGAAGAAAGAAAAAACGGGTAGCACAGAGGCGACGGCACCAAACTGCCTGTGATCGAATTGAATCCCAGCTCTGCACAGTAAAAACGGGCCTGTTTCCTCACCTGTAAAGGGGTGGCCATAGGTGCTGTGGGGCGTCGCTGTAGAAAGCCCCTGGCACTGTGCCCAGCACAGCATAAACCCTCTTTCACTTGGCCGTGGTGATGCACTTTCACGAAGGATCTGAGGCCTGATGGCTGCAGAATGCACGTGCCTGGGTGTCCATTTCTGTCTCTCAGTGTGGTCCCAGCCCCACTGCGCAGAGGGCGGGAGGTGTGTAAAGGGACAAGAATCGTGATAATTCAAGTGGCGACATTTGGGGACTCTCTCCCACTCCTGGGGTCCATCCCATTCGGTGCAGGCAGAGCTGTTAGGTCGGGCTGCTGTAGCAAAGTACCACAGGTGGGGCCGCTTAAACAACAGAAATTTATTTTCTCACAGTTCTGGAGACTGGAAATCCAAGATCAAGGTGTCATCGGGGTTGGTTTCTTGTGAGGCCTCCCTCCTTGGCTTGTAGACGGCCATCTTGCCCTGTATCTTCACATGGTCATCCCTCTGTGCATCTCTGTGTCCTAATCTCCTTTTCTTATGAGGACACCAGTCATATGGGATATGGGATTAGGGCCTACCCCAGTGACCTCTTTTCACCTTATTACCTCTTTAAAGACCTCATCTCCGGGGACTTCCCTGGTGGTGCAGTGGTTAAGAATCTGCCTGCCAATGCAGGGGTCACAGGTTCAAGCCCTGGTCTGGGGAGATCCCACATGCCGTGGAGAAACTAAGCCCACGCGCCACAACTACTGAGCCTGCGCTCTAGAGCCCGTGTGCCACAACTACTGAGACTGTGTGCCGCAACTGCTGAAGCCCACACGCCTAGAGCCCGCGCTCCGCAACAAGAGAAGCCACCGCGATGAGAAGACTATCTCCAAATATAGTCACATTCTGAAAAACTGGGAGTTAGGACTTCAACGCATGAACTGGGGGTGAGGGGGACACAACTCAGCCCTAAAAAGGGCCCACCTTCCCCAGCTGTGGAACTGCCACTCAGGTGACAGTCAGCTTTTCCATTTGGCCTGCACCAGCCAATTTAAGCTGCAATGGAACTAAAGGACTATAATTCACCATGAAAATTAGCAGAAAACAGCATTGTAGCAAGGTGATTGCTATAGAAATATCACAAGATCAAATAAAAAACCTGCTTTAAGATGCATTACACATTCTTTCTGGGAGGGAGCAAGGCTGCAGGGGCAGGGGAAGATCTCGGTGGTGATTCCTAAGAGGTTCCCAGAGACGGTGCATTCGAGGGCATTGGCAGTCTGGCAACATAGACTTTTCATCTTGTCTCATTGTTTGAAAAATGGACAGTTCTCCTCTTGCCTAGTGCCGGTGTTTCTGCACAATAATTTTTCTTCCTTTTCTTTTTTTTCTTTTTTGGGCCCAGAAATGGAACAAAGAAATGAAGGGCTAAGGAGAGAGGAAGAAAAAGTACAGATGTTTTTCTTGAATTAACCAGGTCAACCATCAGGAGAGCAGGGAAAAGAGGAAGACTGTTAGAGAATGTTAAAGAGATGCCTGCAGAATCAGCCTGCTGTGAGCTGTGGGGAAGGAGGGCGGGTGAGGGCAGCCTGGGCCTGCTTCCCGAGGGTGAGGGTGAGAGATGCCAGCCAGCCACCTACAGCAGGCCAGGCCAGGGAGAAGCACCGCGGTGAATGAAGGTTGCTCTCGACTTATCTCTGCTCTCCTAGCCTCCATCAGACTGGGAAGTTAGGCCCATTTTGCAGATAAGGAGACTGAGGCACAGAAAGGTGACAACACAGGCCCAGCTATCCCTGACCGTGGGTGCTGGAGCCAAGATTTGAAGCCGGAGCCCTCTGGCCCCCAGATCCCCGGTTCTCTCACGTGCCACCTCCCTTGGTTCAGGAGAGTGGAGAACAGTCAGGAACTGAGGGTTCCAAGAGGGCGACAGGGAGAGGTGGGTCACAACTGGGTGTTTGCAACTCCAGGTGGCACGAGTACAAGTGGGCCCCCCTCTGCAGGACTCGTGCTCCTTCCTCCCCAAGCCCTCCTGGCCCTCCTCTGTCCCCACACAGCAGCCTCACAACTGATCCTTCGGGAAACCGTGGGACGGAGACCCACTTGGGGAGGCCCCATCCATCCCCTGCAGCCCCACGAGGTGCTCTGGTTCTCCTCGGCCCACCAGGTTGGAGGAAGCCTCCACGTCTTGCCTGGGGGAAGAAACTGGGAGGCCTCTTGGTCCTTCCACCGCGCCTCTCCCCAGAGCTTATGGAAAGGAGGGTGGTGTTAATAAGTCTTCCTGCCTGTCAGCCTCCTGTGCTCCGAGGAAGGGTGACAGCTTGACCCCCAACCAGAGCAAGCTGTGCTTAAACTTCGGGGACATAAGGTGGCGTGTCTGAGGGAGGAATGTTTGTGTAGCCCAGGAGTAGGGCTCAGTACCCTGTCCCAGGAGGAGGGGGCCAAGCAGGGCGCCGCAAACACGCCCCCGGGCCTCCCGCTGCCTTGTTCAGCCTGCACCTCCTAATAGGCCCCAGCCCCCAACCCAAACCCAAGGTTGCCGATGGGAACATTCCTTTCCGTCACCGTTCTTTCTTCTCAATCCCCAATTTTCAATTAAAAAAAATTTTTTTCCAAAACTGGTACCAATATAACAGTGATTTTCTGTTGGTGGGTTTGGATGAGGGACTTTCTTAGTTCATAGTTTCCTTCCTTGTGATTTTAAAAAGATAACTGCTTTCTTTCTAGCTTTCAAGTCCTGGCGCTGTAGAAGGTCATGCACAGCTGGAAATGATTTTACGGATCAGGAAACAGGCTGGACAGGCACCAGCTCAGACGCGGCCTGTGCCCGCGGCCTTTTCTGCCCGTTTATCGGCCTGGGGGACACCTGGCTGCCACTGGCTGGGTCCTGACTTGGCTCCGTCGAGGGCGGGGGACTCTGGAAAGAAAACTGGGGTGCAGTTCAGACAGTGCCTGGCTGGCGTTGCCTGGCTTAGCGGACAAGGTAAAAAACCCTGCACCAGGTGTTCGGCCCTCCGCTAGGGGCGCTCGCGAGTCGGAGGCCGCGGCTGGAGTGGGGCGGGGCGTGGGGGGGGGGGGGGGCCCAAGGCAGGGGGCAAAAGAGGCGACCTGTCAGCTGAGCAGCAGCGCCTGCTACCTGCCCAGCCCAGGACTCGTCTTGTCTTCTCTCTCTTACTCCGGTCCCTTATCTTTTTCACTAAGGGCTTAGTCACATGTACAGCGCAGAACAGCGAAAGAACTTCTCAGTGTTTAGAGCAGTGCCCCGCACACGGTTGGCACTCAAAAAGTACTTACTGAATTAACTCACTGTAATTACCGTGAATTGCAATGCCATCAGCCAATCCTGTATTGTCAGGCGTTTAACGTATTAGCAGTTTCCCTCTGTTTCTTATTGTCTTGCCAATAATAAGTAACTTTTATTATATCAATAGAAATAACCTGTGCATTGTAGAAACAAAATAAGCAAATAAAAAGCCTTCATTCTTACCATTCAGGTAATTCTAACATACGTTTTGGCATACAGTCTTCCAAACTTTAATTTGTACTTAGGTAGTACATGGATGATAGATAAACCAAAAAAAGAAAAAGAATGGGCCTATACAGTTTTGTAAATGACGTTTTAAATTTTTAAAACGTCATTTAACAAAATGACTACACAGTCTTTATAATTTCTAAAGGCGGGGTTTGTCTGTTTTGCTTATTGCTGTGTAAAAATAATGCTCGGATGTGCATGTCCTTATTCTATTCCTTAAAACAAGTGTTTAGAAATAGAATTTGGGAAGCAAGTGGATTCAAGCTTTCTGTGAATATTGCGAGATCCATTTTGAACCTTTGCGTCACCCACTCACCAGCACCTGAGTCTCTACTCACATATACGGCTTTTTCTGTTGTGCGTGTCTGGTTACCTCGAGGCCAGCCTCTTCTTGGATACTGCCCACGGGAGTCTTCTGGAGCAAATGACCTCCCAGGTCCTTTACCCATTTCCAGATGATTTCACTCCCCAATAGCACTCTGCTTGCACAATTTGACTATATACACATTTTCAGGAACGTATTTAATGCACAAAATGCCTCTGTTTTCTTTAGCGTTCTTGCGTATATATGCATAGGTGGGTCTGTAGTTTTTCTCTGGGGAATCCTTTTGTCATGATTTTGTGTTTCGTGATCAGATTTGTGTTACCATGTTATTCTGTGCCCTGGAATGGTTTACAGAGCATGAGGAATGCAGAGAAAGTAAATGGAAATACATGAGTAAATGTATGAAAAGGTATGTGACAAATGTATGATAAGTATATGAAAAGATGCCCTTCCTCAAGGGGATCAGGGAATGCATTATTCAAACAATAATGATACTATGGGCTTCCCTGGTGGCGCAGTGGTTGGGAGTCCGCCTGCTGATGCAGGGGACGCGGGTTCGTGCCCCGGTCCGGGAAGATCCCCCATGCCGTGGAGCGGCTGGGCCCGTGAGCCATGGCCGCTGAGCCTGCGCGTCCGGAGCCTGTGCTCCGCAATGGGAGAGGCCGCAACAGTGAGAGGCCCGCGTACCGCAAAAAATAAAAATAAAAAAAAATTAAAATGATGCAGAGGGACTCCCCTGGTGGTGCATTTGTTAAGAATCCACCTGCCAATGCAGGGGACATGGGTTCGAGCCCTGGTACAGGAAGATCCCACATGCCGTGGAGCAACTAAGCTCGTGAGCCACAACTACTGAGCCTGTGCTCTAGAGCTCGCGAGCCACAGCTACTGAGCCCGCGTGCCACAACTACTGAAGCCTGCACGCCTAGAGCCCGTGCTTCACAACAAGAGAAGCCACCACGATGAGAAGCCCGCGCACCGCAATGAAGAGCAGCCCCCGCTCACCACAACTAGAGAAAGCCCGCATTCAAAAAGGAAGACCCAACATGGCCAAAAATTAAAAATAAATTAATTAATTAATGTGATGCAAAAATGACAATGGAGGTGGGTCAAGAGAATGACTTAAATATTAAAGGCCTTAGAGAGGTGTGGAGAAAGCTGATGGAGCAGTTTTGCAAACCTGCCCCTCTTTCTTGGGCAAGTCAAGCATGCTGGGCAGGACGTCACATCACGCTGGCCAACCTCATGGCTGCTGAGACCCCAGTCAATGCTTGATGGAGTCTTTGTTCTGAGAATCTGCAGGTGGCACCAGCCCCAGGAAAACGATGGCTCCTGGTTCCTGGAGCTGCACTTGGAGCTCCGCCCATGATGGCCTGGCAGCCTGGATCACTTGAATCCACCCGGGCTCTGCTTAGGAGGGATGATGAGGGACACCAGGGCCCCAAACCCACACGGCTACAGGCTCTAAGTATACAGCTGCAACTTGAAGAACACAGACCTCACAGTGGATGCTATCAAGGCCTTCTCTGGCTCTCCTGGGGTGGTTACAGGTGCACCCCACACCTGGAGCAGGGAAGGGGCTGGACGTACGTGTGTGTGTGTGTGTGTGTGTGTGTGTGTGTGTTTGGCGGTGGGGTGAGGGGAGATGGGCGGGAAGGATAGGGCAGTCCATTGTTTGCAAGTAGCAAGCAGATCTCTCTTTAGGATGGAGAGAATTAGCTCTGGCACCACCTCTTTCTATGCTTTGAGAAAACCACTACCATCAGCCTTTTGTTACAAACCCTCAAAGCTGCTCCCAAAATTCTTCTCGGGGGCAGCCTGGCCGCAGGAGCCTCACAGGTTCTGGAGTGGAGTGAACTTGGGGTTGGCTGAGCCAGAGCTGTGGCTGAGGTTTTTGTCTCCCCTTCCTCAGGCGAGAGTAGGTGACTCTGTGTGTGAATTGAGATCACCTTGACCTTGAACTGTGGCTTGTTCTGGAGGATCTTGAGTGTTTTGCCAGGGAGGGGCGACACAGTAAACACACATCCACCCATACAACGGACAACCATGTAGCCCCTAAAAAGAACAGGGCAGATGCGTGAATACTGATACGTGAAAAGAGTATAACAACATGATCCCATTTGTGCACTGAAAATGTCTAGAAGGTCAAACTGGAAACTGAACAGTGGTTGCCTTTGGGGGACAGTTACTGGGGACTGGCTTAGGAAGGGAACTCGCGTACCCTCTTAAACTGTTAGAATATGATATGTTCATGTATTACATAATATTTCATGTGTAACATTATAACTTTTAAAATCTAACCAAACCAAACGGGGTCCAAAAGTTAAAAATGATACCAGCAACGCTTTTCACACCGGTTAATGGTACAAGGATGCTCCAAGCAAGCATCCTTTCAACAAGCCAGGTTCCAGCCCTGCCTCCCCCTCCTCCAGGTCCCTGGGCCCAGTTCTGAGTCCCAGCGTGGCCCATAGGGACTTTAGCTACCATAATCCCATCTGCACTCCCACGTCACCCCAAATGAACACATAACTTAACACAAAATAGCATGTTCACCACCTGAAGACAAATCTCTTCCCTATGTCTTTCACCTATTTTCCAATTCCAGTTGACCTGTATTCCCGAGGCCCTCTGCATCAGCTACCTATTGCTGTGTAACAAAGCACCACAAACTCACAGTGCGAACAACAGATGTTTCTTATCTGGTCATAGGCCAGGCATGGCCTCACTGGGTCCTCTGAGACTGCAGCATCTCACAAGCCCATAATACAGGCGTTGGCCGGGCTGCATTCTCATCTGGAGGCCTAACTGAGGAAGGACCTGCTTCCAAGTGCATTCAGGTTGTTGGCAGAATTCATCTTCTTTTGGCTGAGTGACTGAGGGTGCTGCATTTTGCTGGCTGTCGACTGGAGGTCCCCCGCCCCCGTCAGGTCCTTGCTAGGTTCCTTGCTAAGTGAACTTCCAGAACGTGTCTCCTTACTTTATCAAGCCAGCAAGGAGACTCTCTAGTGTGTGCTAGTAAGACAGTCTTACACAGCTACATCCTAACGTAGTCATGGGGGTGACACACCATCACCTTCCCCATATTCTACGGGTATAAAGCAAGCCACCAGTTCCACCCACCCTCAAGGGGAGGGGATTATGCATTACAAGGCATGAACTTGGGGCCACCCTAGGGTCTGTCTGCCACACTCCCCATGAGGAGATTTTGGAGCTGCCTCTGGGAGGGCCCTTGGGGAAGAGTTCTGGGGTGCCACACGGCAAGGGTCAGGGGAGCCTTGCAGTGTTTGTGCCTTGGCAGGCTCTCAGGTTCACAGCGGCTTGCCGAGAAAGGCATTTAGCATAGTAAGATCAAAAGGCTGCATCCTAGCCAAAACTTTTGCCAAGTAAGATTATGCGTGATATTAATGGTGGCCCCGAGTTCTGCAGTGCACACCTGCACAACTCTCCCTGGCAGCCCGGAATCACACCTGTGGATGAGAGGCTTTTTCAGAGCCTTACCTGTCTGAGGAGTAATATCTGGTCCGACTCCAGTTCCACCAATGGACCATATGTCTGTGCAGCTGAGTTTACTTTACACTACACCCTCTTTCCTAGCTAGTCCTTGACTTTTCTATTCCTCAAACACATCCAGAAAGCTTGAAATATTTTCTCTGGGATTTTTGACTGTTTTTACCCAAGGCATCCAAAACTCTCAGCTTCTGTTTATTTTCTCCCACTGCTGGGTGGGTCTCTAGAAATGGAGCATCAAAGTGAGTTGGAGTCTCCAATGAAAATCCTGATCCTTCCAGAGCAATGACCGTTACAGCTGTCACACGGATGGGGACAGCCCACTGCCACAATACATCTCAGCTGCAATGTCACAATTACATGCTATGACATTGATATTATGACATAAAACCTCAGGTTGTTAAGTTATTCCCAGACGTTTGGCACCGCCCAAGACTGCTTTTCAATTAACAATAAACATACAAGGTGCAGAATTTCAGGACAGCAGTCCTTTTTCTTGTGTCATCCTTAATTCTTATAATTCACGACAATGCCACGCATTTATTGAGCACTTACCATGTTTTACATATTTCTCCCAATGGTCTTCTAAGACAGACACAATTATAAATACCAATTTACAGATGGAAAGATGAAAAACTGTGGCTTGAAGAGGCTTAGACCCTTGTCAAGGCAAGGCTGAGCCGGGACGGCAAGGTCTGTCTGGCACAGAGCCTTGTTCCACCTGCGGGACACCAATACCTGTGCGTTATGAGCGCAAACCCCTCACCTGGACCTGTGTGGGCAGCGCCCCTGGGTTGCCCCCATCCTGCGGTGACTGGTTAACGCTGACATGCATCTCTGCAACCTGCATGAGCGTCGGCCGCTGGAATTACACACAGCCCACCACTAATGGGTGGAAAACCAGGCGGGACACCTTTAGTTTTCATGGATTAATAGCGCCTGCTTCGCACTCCCTGGTGTAATGATTTCTGCCAGCTCTAACTTTTTTTTTTAACATATGTGACGTCAAATGATAACAGGCTCGGTAAAAAAGCGACCCCTACCCCAAAAAAGCAACCCAAACCTGGCCCTCAGTTTCCCAAGCAAAATTTCCATTTTGACTTTGCCCACCTGCAGTCCTGTTCTTCCATAGCTTTTTTTTTTTTTTTTTGGCTGCGCCATGCGGGATCTTAGTTCTCCAACCAGGGATCAAACCTGCGCCCCCTGCACTGGAAGCACAGAGTCTTAACCCCTGGACCGCCAGGGGAGTCCCCTTCCACAGCTTTCGTGTGTTCACCTTTGACCCGGGACAGGGGAGCTGCTGGCCAAGGGCACTGCCCCCACTGTGTCCCTCCCCTGCAGGTTTCCTCCCCCCAGGCTTGGTGACTGTGCTCCCTCCCGGGTCTGCAGGCCCACCCAACCCTAGGCCTCCAAGCACTCTTGCCTCTACTTCTGAGGAAGGACGCGGGGGACTCCCCTAGAGAACTTGGGAGTGGCAAAGATCAAGAACCTCCCTGCTTTCGGGGCACCTGGCAGAGGCCAGGCAGGGGGGCTATTGGGAAGCCCGGCCCCTGCTGCTGGGGTTCATTTCAGGAAGGTGAAGGGCCAGGAGACTCAATTCCTTGGGCCCCAGCCTTAGAGAAGAAATGAATTTTGTGCTCAAAAATGTCTGTCTCAACACATGTCTAGTCCTACAAACCTGTGACCCCCAAGAAGGGCCCTTTGTGCCTCCCAGGGCTATGGAGGAGGGACCAGCCCTCTCCCAGGCTTCTTGAATTCTGCAGCCCTGCTCCTCCCCACTTCCCCCCCCCTCACTCTCAGCAGATAGCCTGGCTTCCTACGTGACTGACGCACAGCAGGGGCCATCCCCCGCACCTTGCCTTCCCTGTCACTGTGGCCTTCTGCTTAAAGCCCCACCCTCTCCTGTCAAGGACATCCCATAAGCCATGATCCTCTACCTCTCTCTGGCACCCTCAGTGTTCCCCTCTTTAACGGGATGATTCCTACTGATAGCCTACAAATAAACTACAAAACCTCCCCCCCTTAATGAACCCTCCTTGGACACGCCCACATCTCCCTCAGTTACCCCATTTCTCCACTATCCCTTATAGAAAATTCCTTTGAAGCGTTTTCTATCCCTGCCGTCTCCAGCTCCTTTCCTCCCATTTTCCCTTGAAGTGACAGAAGGCAGGCCTGCATCCCCGCCACGCCTCCGAAGTAGCTCCTGCAGGAACACCAATGACTTGGCTGTGGCCAATTCTCACGTCACCTAACTTGAGCAATCAGAGACTTTCAATGCAGTTTTCTCACCTCCTTGAAGTATGTTCCTCACTTGGCTTTCAAGGCACTGTAGCCTCTTGTTTCTCCTCCTGTTTCACTGGCCACTGCCTCTCAACCTCCTTT
Organism: Neophocaena asiaeorientalis asiaeorientalis; assembly: GCF_003031525.2. Taxonomy (NCBI): domain Eukaryota; kingdom Metazoa; phylum Chordata; class Mammalia; order Artiodactyla; family Phocoenidae; genus Neophocaena; species Neophocaena asiaeorientalis. The sequence continues at coordinate 3,780,033 of NW_020173945.1, forward strand.
ACTGGACATCACCCCGTCCGCCCGCCAATCTCGCCACCTTCTAAACTTCGAAGTGACCCAGGGCTTGGTCCTTTTCTGGATCCACACTCACTCCATGGTTCTTCGCATGGATTTCAGTACCCAAGACTCCTAAATTTATTCTGCCATCCGGACTTCTTCCTTCAACTCCAAATGCACACATCTAACTATGACCTCAATATTTCCATCTGGAGGTTTGCTGGGCATCTCAGGAGACTCTGACTCTGGCCAAGATGTTGTCACAGGGACCAGATTTATGCAGCCGCCTGGAACACCACAAAATAAATCTGGACAAAATATACGAAAGAATAATTTTCAAGACACTGCATGCCAGACAAGGTGGAAAGTGATCTCTGAGAGACGGGTAACAAACAAGGGGGGAGGCCCACGATGGCCCCAGCTCTCTGTGCGGGGAGTTCCCAGGCTGCAGCACAGGAAGGAGGACTGAAGCAGAGCCTGGTGGACCTGGAGTTGAGGAGATGGAGCTGAGAGTCCAGGGACACCAAGGTGGCTGGAGTTCTCAGGACAGAGCACTGGAGAGGGGAGAGCACAGAGAGAGCATTCAGCACTGATCAGCACATGTGTGTGAGGAAACTACCCGAAGCTGAAACAGCCAAAGGGAGTAGAGGGAATGGTGCCTGGAGGTCACATCAACCTGGGAATAGCGCCGGTTCCCACGAGCCAAACTGGAAAACATTATGACTCCTGGGACCCTGGGTAGAGTACACAGAGGGGTCAGCTCAGTAGTGGGAATAATTAGCCTAATCTGAGCACTGCTCTGGTCCAGTCTAACAAGTCTTAAAAGGAAGACCCAGGAGAATCAAACGGTTTCCAAGCAACTTAACTGCATCCCAGAACAAAGCTCAAGGATATTTCTGGGAGTTGTCAACATCCACCACTTGACAACGTGAAATTCACAGTATCGGGCATCCAAGCAAATATTACCAGGTATGCAAAGAGACAGGAAAATATGACCCATGATGTGGACAAAACCAATCAATTGAAACTGATGGAGAGTTGACGCAGGTGTTAGAATTAGTAGATGGGAATCTGTCGACAGTTATCCTAATTGACGCCAGTCATCGATTTATCGCCTCTCAGCTCCAAATTCACCCTTCAGTGCCTGCCCTGCAGTGATGGAGTTAATTCCTTTAAGCCTTTCCCCTCACAGTGAGCAGTGTGAAGCTCCCCAGCAGAGGGCGCTGTAGGGACACATCAAGAAGAAAGGTTCACCTGCCTGCAGCTGCTGTATGATGGGTCCCTGGGCTGGTGCTCTGTCCCCAGCATGTACAGAGGACACATGGACCCTTAAGAGCCTTGCAGCCTGATCTGGTGACAACTTTCCTATGGTCCCCCTGATACACCACGAGCTCCAGGTCTCCTGCCACACCAGTGCCCTGATCCCTTCTGCTCACCCACACACCTGGCCCCTGACTATGTCTTACCTGCATCCCCTTGCACCTGGAGGATTAACACTAGCCCCCACTCCCTCTGTGTGCCTGCCTGGGCATTGGTAGCTGATGGCCTGTTCTCAGCCAGAGCTCTGGAGGATAGCTTCCCACTAGCCCCGTGACTGCAGACCAATTCTGACCAGGATAAACCAGCAAACCTCTCCGGTATCTAGTGGGCTGTGCCTACAGCTTCTCCAACCAGGTCCAAACCCCAGTAGCAATGGGCATGCCAAGCACCCAGACACTTTTTTTTTTTTTTTGGCTGCGTTGGGCTTTCTCTAGTTGCGGTGAGCAGGCTTATTGTGATGGCTTCTCTTGTTACGGAGGATGGGCTCTAGGCACACGGGCTTCAGTAGTTGTGGCGCGTGGGCTCTAGAGCGCAGGCTCAGTAGTTGTGGTTCACGGGCTCTAGGGCACAGGCTCAGTAGTTGTGGCGCACGGGCTCAGTAGTTGTGGCTCAGGGGCTCTAGAGAGCAGGCTCAGTAGTTGTGGCTCGTGGGCTCTAGGGCGCGGGCTCAGTAGTCGTGGTGCATGGGCTTCATTGCTCCACGGCGTGTGAGATCTTCCCGGACCAGGGCTCGAACCCGTGTCCCCTGCCTTGGCAGGCAGATTCTTAACCACTGCGCCACCAGGGAAACCCCAGACGTTGGTTTCTAATACCATTCTCCAAGAAAAGGAAGTGAGCTTTTGGGTTAGTCTGTCATTTGCCCCACCTGTTAACCATCACCTCTGGCAGCAGCAACCCGCCTGTGAATATTTTTGACAAACACCCCGTACAGGATGGCTTAAGCCTCGGGCCGAGTTCCAAGTCAGGAGAAACGAGGATAAGTCTTTTGAGCTGGTCTTTCAGGGAGTTAGTTACCAGGCAGGTCAAATAATGACAATTCTTCGTGAAGGTCTGTTCTTCCCCCTGCCGGGAATGTGGGCTGTTATTTTTGTGGAAGTCAACAAAGACCAACCAAATGAGAAGAGCAAAGCCTATCTATTCATAACCACTAAAGTGTATAATAAATAGATAGTATGTAGTAGGATAGACAGATAATAACACCCACACATACATATATGCCCCTTTCTAGTATTAATTATACCCAGTTATATTTAGGGACAGGTTGTGTAATTATTAATAAATGCAAGTTTTTATATTTTAAACATCTCTTTTTTTTTTTTTTTTTTTTTTTTTTTTTTTGGTGTCATGGCTTTTCTTTCATTGGAGTGTCCCCTGAATCGGCAGGCGGACTCTCAACCACTGCGCCACCAGGGAAGCCCCATCTCTTTTTTTTTTTTTTTTAAAAAAAAAAATCTTATCTATTCAGAGCCAGCTGTAGTAAGAGGGTCAGCCACCATCACTTGTGTTTGACAGAGACTCAAAGACAGGCAGAGGAGCGGGAGAGCTTTCCAGTGGGAGACAGGGAAGGCTCCAGGGTGCCTGATGGGGCTATGGGTGGGGTGGCCCGTGTGATTAGTATTTTTGGCTTTCTCTGGTTGGTCCTAAGCTGGACGTGAGGACAAAAATTAGGGAAGCTGTCAGTTATCAATCCAGTCCTGGCCATTTGGGGCTGATTGTTACAGAAGTACTTGTTTAGCTTCCTGGATTGTTACTAGAAACGACAATCCCATTCCCCGCAAGTCTGACTTACAGCGAGCCGGCTTCCTGCGCTGTGTACTGTCGAGAAGGGGTTAGTGACCTGGGCCGCTGCTGCAGGCTGTGGGCCAGAGTTCTATTTTTATACAGGGGCTGGCCATTGTCTGTTTATATTTCAGTCTCTCTTGTTTTGCTGCTACTGCTGGGCTGGGGAGCCGGGGATGGGACCAGCGTAAGTGGACACCCACACGTTCTAACTGTTCTTGCTGAGATTAGAGCACGGGCTCCAGACGCGCAGGCTCAGTAGTTGTGGCTTACGGGCCTAGTTGCTCCGCGGCATGTGGGATCCTCCCAGACCAGGGCTCGAACCCGTGTCCCCTGCATCGGCAGGCAGACTCTCAACCACTGCGCCACCAGGGAAGCCCTATCTGCTCCTTTTGATGAGTGCTTCCTGACTTGTTGCTGGTCTTTGGTTAATTTCCAGATTCCAAAAAGTGGACTCTGACTATTTGGGCCAATTTTTTGTTGCTCTTTAGAAGAGGCAGAATTTCAGGGTTCCTTACTCCATTTTTACTCGTGTCACTTGCCATATTCATTTTTAAAAGGCACAGAGAGGGCTTCCCCGGTGGCTCAGTGGTTAAGAATCCGCCTGCCACGCAGGGGACACGGGTTCGAGAAGATCCCACATGCCGTGGAGGAACTGAGCCCGCGTGCCACAACTACTGAAGCCCGCACGCCTAGAACCCATGCTCCGCAACAAGAGAAGCCACAGCAACGAGAAGCCCACGCACCGCAACATAGAGTAGCCCCTTCTCGCCGCAACTAGAGAAAGCCCGCATGCAGCAACGAAGACTCAACGCAGTCAAAAATAAAATAAATAAAATAAACTTAAAAGGCACAGAGAATGGTCATTTTATAAGTGGAGTGTTCTTTGGAGGTTATGTTCACATTAGCTGACTTTTGCTTTCCAACCTGATCTTGTCACGGTGGGTAACGAGGCCCCCTCTCTGATTCCTATCTAGGCTGCCCAGGTCTTGTTAAGCATGTAAACTGCCTGCCCTCAACCTTTAGTCAGAAGTACGTGCCTACCTTGTCTTTTTATCAACCCAGCATCAAGGTTTTTGTCCACTATGATAAAAACCTAGCACAAGGTCTGGTGCATGCTACCTAATTAATAAATTGGGTGGCTAGATAAGCCCCCTCTTGGCTGACGTATTATTTCTTGGGACTCAGCACCCACCAGCCCTGTGGTTGGCCACGGGAGCAGATAGACATTGCTGGGCTTCCCACCGGGCAGAGGGAGCCTGATGAGGAGGGAGCGAGTGGTGGAGAGAGGCAGGACCGAGCAAGCCCCCTAGAAGCTTCCATTCCTGAAGGCCTCCTAGTATCCTGATGCTTGCTGGCCGATCTGCCCCCAGTTTAGAGATGCCAAGTTTGGAAGCAAGTTAGAGTGGGTTTCTGGGTGTTGCTACCAAAGAATCTTGACTAAAGCAAGGTGGATTAACGGAAGGTAGAACCAAAAACAGGACAGTGCGGGCAGCACGTGGATCATCTGCGTGGTCCAGAGGGGAGCCGTGTCGGTGTTGGCGTGCTATCGTGGGCCTCCATGTACGTATGCCCTGACCCCTGAGCCCCCAGGAACTCCCCCCTCCCCTCTCCCCCTGCCAATG
>NW_020173945.1:3784840-3843717 GCF_003031525.2 Neophocaena asiaeorientalis asiaeorientalis
GAACATGGGGGTGGGTGACCCCACTTCCCCGGGGTCTGGGGGAGCAGTGGGAATGCTCATGAGCATGTTTAACACAAGTGGGGTGCTCTGCGCGTGCGTACAGGAGAGACCTTCAGGACTGCTGTTAGCTGGGAAGAGGGGCAAAGCGCGCTGCCGAGCTCAGGTAGAGTGTGACCCTGCTGTGTAAGAGACGCTTCTAGAGGTAGCTATGGAAACGAGGCTGTGTGTGCTCTTCTTGCTGCAACCAACGACCCCGAGCCCAGTGGCTTCAAACAGCACACTCCTGCTCTCTTATCATCCTGGAGGTGAGAATGCTGAAATCGGGGTCTGCAGTGCTGTGCTCCTTCTGGAGACTTCGGGGGGGAAATCCGTTTCTTTGCCTGTTTCAGCTCCCGGAGGCTGCCTGTTTCTCTTGGCTTGTGGCCCCCTTCCTTCCCCTTCAAAACTAGCAGCACAGCATCTTCAAATCACTCTCTCTCCGACCTTCCATCCTCACATCTCTCTCCCTCTGACTTTGACCTTCCTGCCCCCTTCTTGTAAGGACCTTTATGATTACATTTAGGGCCCACCCACATAACCCAGGCTAATCTCCCCATTTTAAACCTGTCACTTAATCATATATGTAAAATCCCTTTGGCCAAGGAAGGTAACATATTCATAGGTTCCAAGGATTAGGATATGGATATCTTGGTGTTAAGTGGCGCGCGCGTGTGTGTGTGTGTGTGTGTGTGTGTGTGTGTGTGTGTGCAATGTTCTGCCTATCACAATGGCTATGAAAACTTCTGGAGAAGTTTGTTATATAGGGGTGGGGGGCTCTTTAAGAAGACATTCAATTATGACTACAAAATTAGGGATGAAATTAAATATTATTTAGAATGAGAAAGTAAACTGCAAATACCACAAACATGAAAAAACAGAAAAAGATATAACTCACATATTGTATTTACTTATAATTGTATTTTATATACTATAAAAAATTATATTATATATTAAGTAAAATAAATATATTAAATAAATTTTATATATTACATATATATAAATTTATATGATCATATTTTTGGGGGTTCATAATATTTTTAGTATTTATTATTTATTTTCTCACTGTAAATGAATATTCACTTTCATCTCTAACATTGAATTCTTTAAGTATACTTTGTATACCAACTTTATATAACTGAGTATAATCTTTCTTAAAGAGGGCTCCAAACTGTACATTGAGCCATAGACCCCCAAAACCTGATCTGCCCTGGAGTACTTTTTTTTGGGCCACGTAGCTTGCAGGATCTTAGTTCCCTGACCAGGGCACCAGGGGTGCCCTGGCAGTGAAAGCACCAAGTGCTAACCACTGGACTGCCAGGGAATTCCCAAGCCCTGGAGTATTTTTATAAAGAAAAATTTAATTGTTTTCTTAAGTCAAAATCAGGATGTGATTCAATTAAAATCCAATACAAATTCAGAAAGAATTAGAAAAACTGATTTTAAAATTCATATGGAAGAGTAAAGATTTTAGAACTGCTAAGGCATTTCTGGTGGGGTGCGGGGGAAGGATGATGAATTTGTGAAGGGAATTTGTGCTACCTGAGATTAAGATCTACCATTATAAAACTAATAATGAGAAGAGAGTAGTATTGGTAGGAAGATAAATAGCTCAGTGGAACAGAATAGTGAGTCCAGAAACAGGCCCAAACACGTTTGGGAACTTGACATATGATTGACATGACATTACACTTCAGTGGGGAAAGAGCTGACAGCTCAGTGACATACCGTTGGAACAACTGGTTTCCTGTACAGAAAAAAATGCAATTGGATTCCTATTTACCCATAGCCCAACATAAACACCAGTTGAATTAAAAGATTATACACTCAAATATTAACAACTGTAAAACTATTAGAAAAATATATAGGAGAATGTCTTTTATAACCTCTGGGAAGAGGAGTTCTTAGTGAAAAAGCACAACTCATAAAAGAAAAGACTGGGGACTTCCCTGGCAGTCCAGTGGTTAAGACTCCGAGCTTCCAATGCAGGGAGCCTGGGGTTCGATCCCTGGTCTGGGAACCAAGATCCCACGTGCCCTGAGGTGCAGCCAAAAATTTTTTTTAAAAAATAAAAGATTGATGAATTTGACATCAACATTGAAAACTTCCATATGACAAAAGAAACCATAAACAAAGCACAAACAAGCCACCGACCAGGAGAAGATTTTGTGTATTCAACACAGGATTTGTTCCAGAATGTATAAAGAACTTCTACAAATCAATAAGAAAAAGACAACTTAACAGAAAAAGTGGGCAAAGGATATGAAGAGGCCATTCCCTGAATGGCCAATAGACATGAGAAAAGATGCAGAAACTCACCATTCAGGGAAATGCAAATTAAAACCACGGTGAGAGACCATTTCATACCCATCACATGGCAAAAATCACCAAGTCTGTCACTGCCAGGAAGTTATGGGGAAATGCAAGCTCTTATATACTGCTTGTTGGCATGTTAAGTTGTGACCACCTGGAAGACCAATTTGGCAGTTTTAGCAAAAGTTAAAAATGTGTGTCCTCCACCAGTGGCAACTTCACTTCTGGAGGCAGGCCTTGGAGAAGCCCTTTCCCTGTGCCCCAGGCTGCTGTACCGGTGTTCACTGCAGTGCCGTTGTAATACCAGGTAAGTGGAAGCAACCTAAACGTCCCGGAAACGGGAGGAACAATTGTGAAATATTTTTACGAAGTAATAACACAAGCATAGATTAAAATGAATACAATGGATCTCTATATACGGATACGAATAGACTTCAAAAACATACTATTAAGCTTAAAAACCAAGTTGTGGAATCAGTACGTGTGTGTGAAAAAATGTATAAACACCTCAGAGTAGAATTGCTTGGTTGTACGGTGAGCATTTGCTCACCACCTGTTTTCCAAAGCCGATGTGCCAGTTTTCACTCCCATCTGTGGGGCATGAGAGTTGCAGCGGCCCCACATCCTTGGTATTGCTTGGTATTCCTAGCCTTTTCGTTTTAGGCATTCTCATGGGTGTGAAGGGATGTTACACTGAGGTTTCTATTTGCCTTTCCTGATGACTAGTGAGGAGGCATGTGTCATGTGCTTCTTGCCATTTGAGTAATCTTGTCTGCATGGCACCTGTCCAAGTCTCTGGCTGGTTTTTCTTTGGGAATTTCTCCCTGTTCTTGTTTATCTGCAGAATCTTTATAGGTTCTGGACTTGATGCCTTTGTGGCGTACACATATTGCAAATATTTTCTTCCCCTCTATGGCTTGTTTTATTTATTTTTTTTTTACTATCCTAATGGTATCGTTTGATGAAGAGAAAGTCTCAATTTTAATGTAGTCCGAGGTATTCTTTTTGTTCTTTATGGTTAGTGCTTTTTGGGTTCTGTTTAAGGAATCTTTGCCTTCTCCGAGTAAAGTATTCTATGAGTTCTTCTAAAGCATTATTACCATTCACATTTAGATCTACAATCCACCTCTAACGGAAACCCTTTGCGATCTCTCATGTGAGGTGGTGAGCAATTGTGGCGGGAGGGCTGGGATCGGCGTCCTAAAGTCCATCCTGGGAGGGGTAGCCGCCCTCCCCCGTGCAGGGAAGCTCTTCCCAAAGGTGTATAAAGCGTCTCCCCTCACGGATTTTCCTCTGCTCTGCTTTTCCACGGCTCCTCTAGATGCCCCCTGGAGGCTGGTCCTGCCCTGCAGCCAGCTCCTGCAGCTTCCTCCGAGGCCAGGACAGCTGGCGCGGGAACGCAGTTCGCACGCAGCCCTGGGCTGGGCTGTCGGCCCTGCGGGCCCCGCCCTGCCCGCGACCGTCTCAGGCCCACCCTTGGAGCCACGCTAGGCGGCCCACCGCCCGAGTGCGGTTCCCACCCAGCCCCAGGTGGCCCGGGCTACGGGATCTGGGAAAACTGCGGCGCTGGGCCACCTCCTGCGTGGACCCGGGGAGAGGCCACTACGCTCACCATCCGGAGGGCGCCCGAGAAGGGGGCCCCCGGGGGGTGGTGTCAGCGGCCGGGCGGTGCCCCCAGCCGCGCCCCGAGCGACCGCACGCTCCGGACCCCCGCGCCCCCAGTAACCCCGCGTCCCGTGTCCCCTAGTCCAGGGTAACCGCATGCCCCAGGTCCGCGCGCCCATGGTCCGGGGGAGCACGGCATCTGCGGGGTGGGCACCCGGCCTTCCGGGTCGCACTGAGCCGGAGGCTCCCGAGGGGCTGGACCCCAGCAGCCTGGCCGAGTCTAAGGCCTGAGCCGAGAAGGGCATTCAGAGCGGCCGCGAGTGCCCCGCTGGTGTAGACGCGGTGGCCCAGGATGCCCGAGGTACCTCCGTGTTCCCCACGGGCTACCCTGGGAGGCAGGCAGGCAACTCGCCCACTATCGCCCTGGTGGAAGGACACCCCTCGTGGCCCGGCCCTGGCGGCCCGGCCCTGGCGGTTCCTCCACGTGGCCTCAGAGAGGCAGCTGGGTTCCGGTGGAGCTGGGGGTGGGCGGCTTCCTCACCCCTCCTCCAAGAGATGCCAAGATGGGGAGAGGCTATCCGCCTGGTCTCAGACCCTTACCTTCCCAGACCACTTACAGAGGTCTCTGAGATGCTCTCTGAGCCCCAGGTCTGTTCTGCCCCCAGCTCCCCATGCCATGTGGGCCCAGCGGCCTCCAGTCGGGCAGTGCCCCCACCATCCATGGCCGGGCTGCCTATGTGGCTTTGGAACCTGGAAGGTGAGCAGCTCCCACCCCTCTCAGCACTTGATGGGCAATGTTTTGAACAAGGTCCTAGACTCTCCCTCCCTCCCCACCCCATACAAATCCCAACAGCGCAGGGTTCTAGGTAGTGAAAAGCCAGGTTTCCACCTCCACCCCATCCCATAGCCCAGAGCAACCGTCAGCAGTTGGTGTATAAGTGTTACGAGTGGAATTGTGTCCCCTCCAAATTTATGTTGGAGCCCTAACCCCTGGACCCTCACAATGTGACCTTATTTGGAGATTGGGCCTTGACAGATTTAATTAAAATAAAATGAGGTCATTGGGCTGGGGCCCGATCCAATATGATTGGTGCCCTTGTAAGAAGGGGACATTTGTGCACAGGCACGCACGGAGGGAAGATGATGTGAGGACAAAGCGAGAAGACACAGGCCAAGGAGAGAGCCCTGAACAGCTTCCCCTCGCGACGTCGCCGACACCTTAGTCTCGGGCTTCCAGGCTCCAGAGCTGAGAGACAATGAGTTTCTTTTGTTTAAGCCACTCCACTTATAGTACTTGATTTCATCAGCTCTAGCAAACTAATACAATATGCTTCTAAATATTTTCTAATAGGTTGTAAACTTATCTCTAAACAGACTATTTTTACACAACGTCATTATACTATTCATGCAATTATGCCACGAATTTTTCCATTTTATGATAGACGGTGGACACATTTCCATGCCAGGAGGTGCCCGTCTGCTGCTTCTGTGTGTAGCTACCTAACCTCACCCCCTGAAGCGCCTGATTTCCTCAAGGACCTGTGGGTAGAGTCTTAGGTGGCTTCCAGGCTGACGCTGCTGAGAACAGTACAGCAGTGATGGGGTGATAGTAACCTGTTCACTACCTAACATCCCATGCGGGCTCTGACCGGGCTCAGGTCCCACCCTTCCCTGCTAGCTGGTTCTCAATGGTTCCTTCACGTGATGTGGGCTTCTCCATGCAGACGATGTCTTCAAACTTCTCCCTAATCCAGACACGTACATTCTGAGAGATGTAAAGTTTGTAATTTTCTTACCCAGGTCATGCCTCTTTGCCATCAAGCTTATTTAAATATGTTACGTCTTTCTTTCCCCTCCCCCGCATTGTGAAAAGGGTTTCTTGATAACTTCTAATCGGCTGATGTTGGTACAGAAAATTTACCTGTTGATTTTTTTTTAATGCGAGTCACTTTGTTCAGTTTTAGTTTTTTACTAAACTAAAAGTTTTTTACTTTTCAGTTGCCCCTTGGATATTCTAGGGAGCCAATCACATTGTCTCATTATGTAATGGTCACCTTGCCTAGTTCTTTCTATTAACTATCTTGTTTCTGGCACGTGCCTTATAGCAGTAGCCAGATTAGGTAATAATGATGGTGAGGGTGGATATCTGAGTCTTTCTTCATCCTATTGACTGTGCCCTCTCCATCATCTCTCTTCACTGTAACCTGCCCCAGTGCTCCCTGGGTCTTTCTCCTGGCCTCTCAGATGGAGGTAGTGTCCCCTTTTTCCTGCAGCATGTGTTTGGGGACTGCCGTGAGGCAGACTGTATTTTCTTGTAGAAAACGTACGTTTAGAATTTCGTTGGACTTGAATGTACTGTACATATAGCACATGGAGGGGCATTTCTACTGCCACGTGGATAGTCACCATTTATTTCAAAACAACTTTATCTGTCTTCTTGAAATTTAGAAAGGCTTTGGAAGCCTGGTTTGGATTGCCTGTTTTTTAAACAGTGTGTTCAAGGAAGCCGTATGCTGCTCCATATTTATTTCTCTAGTGAGTCACAGCATTAAAATCACTTATTTGACGCAAGACCTGTGCTCCAAGGTAAGGGTCAGTCATGTTAAAAGAGACCTTTGTATTGTTATGAAGACAAAATAAAAGTTTGAAGAAAAATTCACTCAAAATGCTACCGTTCTGACACAAAAATTATATTCATTTTTGTTAATTTACCTCTAGTCTCTGCCCATATATTTGTTTTCCAGAATTGCGGTCATTGAATTTATACAATTTGAATGTTGATTGTTTCATTTAATTTAATAAGTATGTTCATGCTTCTACATAATCTGCATAACAATCAAGTTTAATCACTGTGTAATATTCTTGTAAGTAAATGAATGGTACTTTAGTTAACCTTCCCCTAATACTGAGCTTGAGGTTGCTTCCAAGTTCTGTAACAATGGGTATTCTTGTGCCAGGTCTTTGTCTGCTTTTGGATTACTCCGTTAGGCCAATCTCTACAATAGAATTACTGGGTCAAAAGATCTGAAGGCTTTTAGGACTTTCATTGCCCCCTTAAAGGTTTGTGCTGGGTCACCTGATACCAGCAGAGCAAGCAGTAGCCCAGGTCCACTCTGAACGGCGGCTCCTCCTCTTCACAAACAGGAGCCACAGCGTGGCCATCACCAGAGTTCCGGAGTCAGACGTCAGTCACGAGGGTTTAGAAAGGAGTTACTGGGATGTTGGTTCTTCACCCCAGTCTCCAGTGAGATGGATCTGTGGCTGCAGGGGGAGGGACTCTCCCTGGAGGTGGGACTGCCTTGATGTGCCAGGTGACTGTCTTGGGTGACCCCAGTGTGGTCCCAGGGGTTGCAGCCCAAGATGCAGCCCAATGGATGTCATCTTGGGCTGTTACAGATGCTCAGAACACAGGATGGTTGCTCCTGATCCCGTTCCTACCTTCTTCCCTCGGGTGTTTACATAAACTCTCATGGATATACATTTTCAACGACAGGGTTCTTTTTTTTTTTTTAAGGGAAAACAGGTTTTGTGGCACTCTTCCCATATCACTCACCAAAACAGACAATGCCAGATACTTAGAACTACAAAAACTGTAGGTATTATACAAAATATAAAACCCAGGCAGCAGCACCTCACTGCAGGAGTGGTCTGTGCATCCTGAATCCCCGTGAATGTGTCACGATGAGCCCTGGGCTGACGGCACCTGCCCAGTCCTCCAGGGAGTCTCCTTAGTACCCAGATCCCAGGCTGCCCTTGAAGCCACCAACCACCATTCTTGGCACGATTCCTGGAGATACTGTGCATGAGCTTCCTATGGGTACCATAACCAACAGTGGTTTAAAACACGTATTTATTCTCTAGCGGTCCTGAAACTCAGAAATCCAAAATCAGGGTGTCTACAGGGCCCTGTTCCTTCCAGAGGATTCAGGGGAGACATGTTCTCGCCTTTTTCAGCTTCTAGAGCCACTTGTACTCCTTGGCTCAGGCCTCTTCCTCCAATCACCCCCATCTCTGCTTCCACTGTCACATCCTCTACTAGTGACTCTGATGTCCTGACTCTCTCCTGTAAGGACCTTGTGATTATGATGGGCCCACCTGGATAATCCCCATTTTAGTCCATTTAGGCTACTATAACAAAATACCACAAACTGGGTGGTTAAACAATAGAAATTTACTTCTCATGGTTCTGGAGGCTGGAAGTCCAAGATCAAGTTGTCAGCAGATTTGGTAACAGGGGAGGTTCCACTTTCTGATTCATAGATGGCCACCTTCACTCTGTGTCCCCACATGGCAGGAGGGACAAGGGAACTCTCTGACTTTTTTTTAATAAAGTCACTAATCCCATTGATGAGGGCTCCACCCTCATGACCTAATCACCTCGCAAAGTCCTCACCTCCTAATATCATCACCTTGGGGGCTAGGATTTCAACATATGAATTTGGGGGGGACATAAACATTCCATGTGTAGCACTCCCCACCTCAAAATCCTTAACTTAATCATAACTGCAAGGTCCATTTTACCATGTAAAGTAACATTCACAGGTTCTAGTAATTAGTTCAAGGACACCTTCAAGGGGCTGTTATTCAGCTTAGCATGTATGGTCACACACACACACACACACACACACACACACACACACACACACACAAATACACACCCCTACTATTCATGTCCCCTACCAGAACTAAACTATAAAACTTTTAATCAGCAGCATAAAAATACCTGAAAACATGAACAGACTTCAGTCAGTAACTAATACAAAAGAATATGCAACGCAAAACAGGAGAGAGTGTGACAAAGGCAGATGATTTTAATATATTTTCCTGAGAAAGTAAAAGCAAAAGCCTCAGAGAAAGGCAGCTTCTCTCTTGTGTAATGTTCCCAGGGCTTTTCCACATAGGGGCCTGATCTGACGGGGTGACCTGAAGGGGAAGAATCACAGAAGTGCAGCCTGCAGGAAGGGGCAGCAGGGACCACGGGGAGCTGATTGTACGATGTCTCCATTCCAGTTACAACGCACAGCCCTTGTTAAAATGTGCCTAGTGTGGCTTTAGGGTGAGTGAGAAAATCTCAGTCCTGTAATATTTAAAACACTGCTTTGATTCAGTCCCTTTTCAGGAAAGCTGTCACAGCCCATTTATTATTTTTTAAAGGAATAAAAGGAAACACGATGCTTTCCCTGGAGGCCAGTTATGGAGCAGTCAAAAGTTAATTATACTAGATGTGTGGTTAGAGTCATACTACTTCGAATCCAATTGTCTGCTGCCTGGATGATAGCTGCTTCCACCATCATCATCATCATCACCATCATTCAAGCCCCATCTGGCCCAACTATAAGGGGCTTGCCCCCCCTCATGTTACAAAGGATCCCAGAACTGGTTGAACAAGGATGCTGATGCGTCTTGGTTGACAACCTCTCCCGGTACCCCACAACCACTGCCAGCCGCTGTTTGTCTGATGTCGTCTTTGCTTCATCCTCTCCTCTCCAAATTAGACCCAGGGCACTGCCTTTCACTGTAAAAGGCCCAATAAAGCTTTTCCTAACAATAACGTACCATCTCTACTTTTAGCAACAGAAGCACCAGGAGGACCTTGGGTTTTGTACATTCGTCTTCAGCCTCCCCAGCTGGACTCTAAGGCATAGATAGGCTCTAAGCTATCCTCCCTCCCTCCTTCCCCCAACAGTCTCTAAACTCAAGCGGGACTGCGGAGTCGCTGATCTGCTGTGTGCAGAGCAAACCTTGAGTCCCAGTTGTATCCCTCATTCTCTCATGATTTACCCGTACTAGTTCTCCAAGGAGCTCGTGGTTTTGGAGGGCAGGGTCTGTGCTGTATACATCGTCCCCTTCCAGCACTCAGCACTTGGTAGATGCTCATGATACAGTTCTTGACTTACTGACATATATTTCAGAAGGACCTGTAGGGACACGGGCCTGTGTGTCTCCAGGCTGCTCTTCAGTGCCCTGGGCCTTACTCCCTAGGAGAATAGGGCCTGGTTGGAGGGTAGGATGCATGCCGTGGAATAACCTGGAACAACACAGAACAGGTTGGAGCAGGTACCAGCTGAGGGTTGAGCTGGACCCTTCCATCGACGTCTACTCCACACCTAGTGTTGCCAGTGCGGTTTCCCAATCCACGCAAGGGGCTGCGTTTGGAACATCGCTGAGGTCTTGCCCTGGCAAAGGCTTCGAGTCCCTAGGACGGTGTGGGGCAGAGCAGTCTTCCACTGAAACACGGAGCCAGGAACGTCTACCCCGATCGGGTGCCACTGGTGTGGGAGAGCTCTGCTCCGTCCACAGCGTGTGCAGGAGGGAAGAGTGGAGGGAATGACTAAGGAAGGCTCGCCCCTTAGGGCTTCCCTAGCCTTTTCCTGCCTAGGAAGCCCTGCCCTAACCCAGCAGGCACCCAGGCCCTCGCACCAGACGATGTTAACCAGCTGGCAGCCTGCCCCAGGCTGAAGACTGCCCAGAGCCCTGGCTTGGTGGTAGCATGTCACCCAGGTCAGTCCCAGACCAGGCCGGGACAGCTTCTGGGACAGCTTGTGAAGCTGTGTCCAGAGACAGGAATGGCTGAAAAGTTAGGGGACATCTCCCCTTCCCTGTTCCAGCCAGAAGCCCTGGGTTGAGCTTCTCGGGGTAGGGGTGAAGGAGGTGGGAAGGACACCTAATGAGTTGTGTCCACCGGCTCGTTCCCTGGCACCAGTACTACCCTGGGAGGCTTATTGCCGAGTCCAAGCTCATGCTCTCACTGCGCGACAGGCCAATAAATCAAGAGACAAGTTGTTGGGGAAAGGAATAGTGACTTTATTCAGAAAGCCAGCAAACTGAGAAGGTGATGGACCAGTGTCCCAAAGAATCATCTCACCCAAGCCAGAATTCAGGCTTCTCTTATACTCAAAGGGGAGGGGGTAAGGTCCTGGTTCTGGTCAGCCTCCCAAAAGGATGTGCTAATTTCTTCCTTTCTGCAGCCATTCACAGGTGGGCCTGGCCAGGATGTTTCCTGTGAGCTAAACATAGGCATTGTAGCTTAATGCTCATTACCTGGGAGGCAGGGTTCCCAGCGATGGACCATTATGTATAATTTAAGCTTCTAGGCAACATCCCTTTCGTGATTAACTTGTAATAAAATACAAAGGTTCTTCCCTATTAGAGGCTCACAATTGGTCCTCTACCCCTTCCTCTTATATGTTCGGGTATGCATGCACATACACACACACACACACACACACACACACACACACACACACACACACACACACACACACACACACACACACACACACACACACACACACACACACACACACGGTGGGCACATGATCTGAGCCCAGCCATCCTATCCCGGAAAATGTGAAATTGGGAGGGAAGGGACAGCCCCCTCTGTGGCCTGGATTGTAAAGATGTATCTGAGGCCAGGCCCCAGCTCCACTGAGGCATCTGGGAGGACAAGGCCAGCCCCCAGAGGCCAGGACTCAGATGGAGCCACTGAGAGCTAGAGGCCGGGCTCCCAGTTGTCTCCTTATATCCTATGAGCATATCTTGTCTTCTAAATGTTTTGTGCTTAAGCTAGTGAAAGTTCGGTTCTGAAGGAGCCGCAGATGAACACAAATTGCTTCTCCAGGAAGCAGGAGGGCCAGCTTTGCCCCTCTCCTGCCACCTATTGGACATGGCGCATTGGTTGAGGGAAAATCCCAGCTCTGCAGCCTACTTAACGTCTGTGCCTCAGTTTCCTCATCTGTAAAATGGGGGTAATAAAACACCTGTTTCATGAGGTTGTTGTGAGGATTACATGAGTCAAGAACCTAGTAAACCCTAAATAAGGCTCAGGTGAGGGCATGAGGCAGCCTCATGAAATGAAGCTTCGTTTATCCACAGTGGTGAGATTTGGGCCACCGCGGGCCCATGTGCGCTCAGGCTGTCCTACAAACAGTGTTCCTTGCAAGACAAATACTCAAGCCAATGCACTGTACCTTAATTTGCTGCCTTGCTTCAGGCCTTATCTTCTCTCGCCAGGACTGCTGCTACAAGCTCATGCAATACTTATCCGGCAGATGTGTTTTGACCACCTGTCGCCAGGATCGGGGAGGAGTGTTATGGGAAACACAGAAGAGGAGGACCTGAGGAGCTGAGCTCGGGGAAACAGGCATTGACGGTGTCTTGAGCACCAGGAATGCGGAAGCACTGGGCTTCAGCAAAGTCACAGAGGGGCACCTGCCTCTCCCAGACCTTGGGCCCTCTCTGAGCAAGCGGTGTCTAAGCTTAGGAAAATTTAGGAGTTAGCCAGGTGAAGAAGGAGGAAACTGTTCCCAGACAGAAGGAGTACCGTGAATTTGGTCCGTGACTGGTCTTCCTCACTCGGGTCTCCTCTCTGCCTGGCGCCCCTCCCACCAGCTCTCTCAGAGCCAGAAGCCTCTTTCAGAAAGGAAACTTGGTATTGTCACTCCACCGCTTAAAACCTATCAGTGGGGTTTCTGGAAATAAAATTCTAACTCCCTGGCTCTTTTGTCCCTGTCCACGAGGTGAACCTCCTCTCTCAGATGGCTCACTCCTCCAGGAGCCCTACCTGACCCTGCCAGAGCGCCTATTACCAACCACACCAGGACGCGAATGGACGTGAGAATAATTTGTATTCAACGAGCTAGAAATTAGAACAATTTGAAACAGATCTTTTAAAGTAAGTACTTTGCAAAAGTGTTAGAGCTAAAACAAGGCATGAAAACCGTAAGACAACAGGAAAGCGCCCACCCATTCCACTGCAGTCTCTCCGGAGCGCCCCGGGGGTTGGTGGCTGCACGGCTCATCGCCCGGCCCCGCTCACTGCCGACACTGCGGGCTGTGGGGCGGCCGCTCCTCTGCATCCTGAGCACTGTGATGGGCACACAGCGGGCGCCCCATCCACCGAGGCAGTCAGTACCGGCCTAGCAGCCCCTGCAGGCCACGCTGCGCGGGGATCCTCTCAGCCGCAGGCCCAGACTTAGCACACGGCCAAACGAGTGGAGGCAGGAACAGCGCGCAGAGAACCCGGCCCTTCGGTGCGCAGGCTCGGAAACTGACTGGGCGACCTCGCCCCCGGTCGCCGCTGACCAATCAGCGTGGGTCGCTAGATCCGTGCCCGCCCCAGGCCGTGCCCTCAGCCAATGAGAGAGGCCCGAGAGGCCGGCCGCCGAGCCCAGCCCCAGCTCTGCTGTTCGCCTGTCAGGCTCCAAATAAAGTTCTTCGGGGCTTTGAATTTTTTTTTTAAAGCGCCCTCTGCAGTCTCGGCCGCCGCGGGCGAGAGCGGCCGAGTCCCCGCCCCGCCACTTCCGGTCTCGCCGCCCGGAGCCGGTGCGGCTGTGAGGGGCTGCGTTTCGCCGCCGCCGGCCGGCCGGGCATGGTGTTGGGCGCCGGGCCCGCCTCGCCTGTCTCGGGGTGCCCAGGTGAGGAGCGCGCGGCCGTGCGGTGGGCGAGGGGCTGCCACGGGCTGGAGGGTGGCTCGACTCCAGCCCGGACCTGTGACGGGAGCACACCCGGCCTCGCTCGCGCCCGCCGTCGCGGGGGAGCTGCTAGCCGCATTGTCCGGGAGGAAACGCAGCGCCGAGTGGGCCCAAGGTCACCGGCCCGACGTGGCCGGCGGCAACGGGACTCGGACTTAGGCAGCCGGACTCCTGATCGTCTGGGAATCGGGCTAGGCCAGGGGGACGCTGAGGGTGAGGAGGAGCCCGGCTGCCGCCTCGCCAACTTGCCTGCGGCTTCCCCACAACCGGGGGCGACCACGGCTGGTTTGGAGGGTCTTCCCGGGCCAGAGGAGCGGGGAGGACATCTTGGACCGATCCGTACGGCCAAGTTTGGTGTGTAATCTTGGGTGTGGCCCCACCCTCTCCCTGGGTCTCAGTTCCGTCATCCGTCCCACGAGGGGATCGGGTCCGCCCTTCTGCCTTCCCTCCAGCGCCGGAGTGGGGTCAGGATGGACTGGAGTGGCCGGAGAAGGCTTCTTGGAGGAGAGGTAGGAATCTGGGTGGTCATCTGTTATCCTAAAGAAGCAGCAGGATTAGGTGGTGAAGGGAGGGAGGGCATTCCAGACCTGGATGTCAGGGTGAGCAGAAGCTTCCAGAAACGAGCGGGGTGTTGTTGAGGAACAGGGAGGAGGCCCACCTACCTTGTGCAGAGGATTCATGGCTGAGTAAGGGGATGAAGGTAGGGGAAGGGCACGGGTGGGGGAGATGTTCAGAGACATAAATCATCACCAGGCTAGGTGGTGCAGGGCTAGACATACCTGCTGCTCAGGTAGTAGGCAGGGCAGTGCAGGAGGAGGCAGGTTTACTGCTCAGGTAAAAGGGTTGGGCTCCAAAGGTCATCAGTCAGCCAGCCATGGAGCCAGGTGGGAGGTTCCTTGGGCCCTGACAGTCTAAAGGAGAAGGGTGAGGTGTGGGCTTTTTTGTGTCCTGATCTGGGCCTCTTTGGCTGGAGAAGTTGGTTGTCCCCTAGTGACCTGCAGTTCCATCTTTTACACTTAGATTGGGACTTGTCTAGGGCAGGAAGAATCGTAAATGAGGGGGTCCTCACCCCGTGAGCTGACTGGCCCCTGCACGGGTGACAGGGCCTGATTTTGCCACTATAAGCAGGAACACTGAGTCAGTACTGCTCGATGATGAGCCTAGTAAATACGGCACATCAGAATCTTCTCTGAACAGTCTGCAAGCAAGTCCCACCCAGAGGAAGAACTTAAATGAGCCAATTACAACTTGTGGAATTTAGAGACTGAGGGTGCTGTTACCGAAAATGCTGCCCTAGTCAAAGTGTAATTTGCAGTAAAGGGGAAGTTTAGTTTTAAATCAGGTCTTCAAGGGGTGAAGCATACCGAAGAAAGACGAGAGAATTCTGCAGCCAACTGCAGGTGTTCAGCTAACCTGACAGCTTGAATGATTATTTTCGTTCAGATCTCTTTGTACAGAGTTAAATTAGCAGCTGTGTAGCATCCCCCGATTAGGCCTTTGCTTTATCCCTAAAGTGGTGTGTGAAAATGATACAGATGGTGGAGAAATAGATGGTCATTATATACTTAGATTTCATAGAATGTTAGGAAACTAAGTTTTGTCTTCTACAGGAAACAGACGCCAGTGTTTGCTTTGATACCTTGCATAGTCAGTGTCCTGTGTACTTTATTAAGGGCCACAAACTTGTTGACGATTGAAAACCAGGAATCTGACTCTAAATGGAATTGAGTATGGGGCATACTCTGCCCACAGAGAAGAATTCGGTGTGGGGTAGGAGTATAAGAGAATTAAGCAGAGTCCTCAGACTGCAGCCACACAGAAGAGTGTTTTGGTGTGAGCCTTTCTTTGTATGAGTGAGTCTTGCCAGGACCCTCTGAGCAGCTCCTTCGGTGCGGGTCTGCAGGGAGCTGGGTGCGGACCAGTCATGTGCCCTAGGATCCCCTTTCTGTTGGGCTCTTTATTATGCTTTCCTAGGGTACTGCCTACAGAACTCTCTTTACACACGCTGTGCTTTTATTGCTTGACGTGTTTGTATTACCAGGGTCAGCTAGAGGATAGAAACCAAGGGGACTTCGTGATAGACGCATATCTTGGCCCACCATCAGGCGACCCTGTCGATGTGGTGAGAGTGATGTGTTCAGGTGTGGGTGCCTGGCAGTGGGCTTGCTGGGGAGGCAGACCCTGCTTTGGGATCCAGCTCTGCTTGAGGGATTCCTGGCAGGATCGTTCGGGGGCCGCTGAGCAGGGGGGTGCTGGCTCTAGCTGGTGCTGCTGTGTCTGGTAGCTTGTGGGCTGGAGCCTCCACAGGAGCTCCCGACTCCGCGCCCCGCTCCCCCCGCCCCGCCCTCCCTTGTGAGGGGGCTTGGTAAACGGAACCGGTAGTCCCTGCCCTGGGTGAAGCTGGGAAGGTGTGTGTCCATCGGTGATGGTCCTCTCCGTGGGTCCAGCTGAGGTAGAGTGGGAGTAAAGAAACTAGCGATGGTTTGGTTTCCCTTTTTTTTTCAATTTTATTGAGGTATAACTGAAGTACACTAAACTGTACATACTTAAACTATGCAATTTGATCAGTCTTGATGTACGTATATACCCCTGAAACCATCACCACGTTTGAGATAAAAACATTCCCTTCGTCTACACGAGGGAAACTAGTGTTTCGTGGTGACCTCTTCTAGCAGCTGAGTGGCCTCAGACAACCCAGTTCCTGGGCCCTGGTTGTCCCAGAGTCCACATCCATAAAATAGAGTGGGAGTCAGGGGAGAAGTCCTTTGCAGGTTTGAAATTCTAGGAGCTTGTGAGTGCTTATGTGTAATAGAACTATCTCTTGAAGCATTTAGACCAGTGACTCCTCTTAAAAATTATTTATTTATTTGTTTGTTTATTTATTTATTTAGGCTGCATTGGGTCTTCATTGCCGCACGTGGGATTTCTCTAGTTGTGGCAAGCGGGGGCTCCTCTTCGCTGTGGTGCGTGGGCTTTTCATTGCCGTGGCTTCTCATTGCAGAGCACGGGCTCTAGGCACGCAGGCTTCAGTAGTTGTGGCACGCAGGCTCAGTAGTTGTGGCACATGGGCTCAGTAGTTGTGGCTCATGGGCTCTAGAGTGCAGGTTTGGTATTTGTAGCGCGTGGGCTTAGTTGCTCTGCGGCATGTGGGATCTTCCCGGACCAGGGCTCGAGCCCATGTCCCCTGCATTGGCAGGCGGATTCTTAACCACTGTGCCTCCAGGGAAGTCCCCAGACCAGTGACTCTTAAAGGGATTAGATGTGTGTGTGTTTGTGCATAGGTCCTGTACACTTCAGAAGGTCATATTCAATATGTTGTTTTCGTGGTACAAATAATAGAAAATTAAATCTTACAGTCTTTGTGGGGTGGGGGAATACACAGAAGATGGTGTGAAAAGCTATGTGAGGGACCTGGGTTAAAATGGTTAAAAATACTGATGCGGGGAGAGTTATTCTTATAGTTTGGCTTTCAGGATCTTGGCTTCAGCCCCTGGCTGGCAGTGCAGAGGCTGCACGATGCCTGGAGTTTCCTGTAAAAGACGTGAACCAGCGGGATTTGTCAGAGCTCTGGCAGCCTTCCTCAGAAAGTCCGGAAGCTGAAAGTCCCTGAATGGGTGGACACTGTCAAGCTGGCCAAGCATAAAGGGCTCGCTCCCTACGATGAGAACTGGTTCTATACACGAGCTGCTTCCACAGCACGGCACCTGTACCTCTGGGGCGGCGCTGGGGTTGGTGCCATGACCAAGATCTATGGGGGGGCGTCAGAGACATGGTGTCATGCCCAGCCACTTAAGCAGAGGCTCCAAGACCCGTCGGGTCCTCCAAGCCCTGGAGGGGCTGAAAATGGTGGAAAAGGACCAAGATGGGGGCCACAAACTAACACCTCAGGGACAGAGAGATCTGGACAGAATCGCTGGACAGGTGACAGCTGCCAAGAAGAAGCATCAGAACAAATGATGCTGGGTTAATAAATTGCCTCATTCGTAAAAACAAACAAAAAAACAAGATCTTGGCTTCAAACTAAAAGTTCTGTGCTTAGGTCATGTTTTCCATCTGGAAGTTTTTAGATCATTTTCTTTTGAAAATGATCAGAGTGGTATTGAAAGGAAATTACATTAAAGCAACAAAAGAAATTATGAAAATATTGAGCTGGTGACCAATTTTTGTCCTCAATCAAAAGAAGTTCCAGGGCTTCCCTGGTGGCGCAGTGGTTAAGAATCTGCCTGCCAATGCAGGGGACACGGGTTCGAGCCCTGGTCCGGGAAGATCCCACATGGCGCGGAGCAGCTAAGCCCGTGCGCCACAACTACTGACCCTGCACTCTGGAGCCCGTGATCCACAACTACTGAACCCCTGCGCCTAGAGCCCGTGCTCCGCAGCAAGAGAAGCCACCACAGTGCGAAGCCTACGCACCACGATGAAGAGTAGCCCCCGCTCGCTGCAGCTAGAGAAAGCCCGTGCACAGGAACGAAGACCCAACACGGCCAAAAATAAAAAATAAAATTTAAAAATTAGAAAAAAAAAAAACTTCCAGAATTCCTCTCCAACTGGTAAAGCAAGCAAGAAGAGTTAGGAGGCCTGTCAGATGAATGGCGGTTTATGTTAGAAACAGAAGGCGGATTCTAGAGGACAGTTCTATCTGTCAGTAAACATCGCTGACATCTTTAGTCCTTTCTCCGAAGCAGTCAAGTGCATCACCTATTTTTGGTCTTTATTATCCTTCCCAGTGAGCTGTCAGTGAGGGAACCTGAAGCATAGGTGGGTTGGAAGTAGCCAAGTGAAAAGAATCTAGTTTGGAGCATTAATTGTAACTTAACTATGTTGCTGTTGCCTAACAATATAAATACAGTACAACGTAAATAAACGTGAAGATGCTTATTAAGGTTCTAGCCACACCTTTATTAAAGGAAGGGGGAAAGAAAGCACTGCGGTGCTCCCTCCTCACCGGAGGTGGACACTCCCTTCAGTCTGTGCTGGGCCAGGCCCTGGGGCCACACCCTCAGGTGCATGGTCCACACAGCAGGGATGGGCAGACTTACCAGTGGACAGCGGTGGGCCTACGTGAGGCCCATCAGCAGAGGTTGCCCTAGACCATGAGTGCTCAGGAGCATTGCCACTGCTACATCCCGGGGCCTGGCGCCCAGTGAGTGTTAAATGCTTGGCTCTCCCTTGTTGAATTTTCATTCATACTTTAAAACATCAGATTTAGAGAGGCATAGAGATTATCCAAATTCATTATGAAGGAATGCAGTGTTATTGTATCTCACATGCTAAATTTTTCTGTAATTAAATTATGGGAAAAATATTAAAAACCACCTTACATCATTGTCTTCACTGTCCAGTCACTGTCTTAACCTGCTTTTGGCCTTTCAGGATAAAGGTAGCAGTGATGCTGACGCTGGCAAGCAAACTGAAGCGGGATGACGGTCTCAAAGGGTCCCGGGCGTCAGCCACAGCCTCCGACTCCACTCGGCGGGTTTCTGTGAGAGACAGGCTGCTTGTCAAAGGTAATGACCATCCATGTGAGCTGTTTTTCTATCCCATAACAAAATGAAGTCTGCCTGGAGGCTCTTCTGGGATAGGAAGCAGCCTGTGGTTGAATAGAAGTACCTGTTTGAAAATATTTTGAAATATAATTGCTGTCACATACAACAGAAGAGCTTTGTACTCTGCACACACTATGGGAATGCTGATGGCAAGAAAACGGTATTAAAACTGCTGTGTCCTATGCCCTTGGGACGTTCTCTGTAGGGGCTGCCAGAATGCTAGGAGAAGGAGTAAGGTACTAGGAACCAGCCGACTGACGACTCTGGTCTCAGTGCTGTCATTATCCGGCTGGTGTGTGTGTCGGGGTGGGGAGTCGGGGAGGTTCTTCCTTTCTGGACTCCTCAGCAGCAGAGTGTCTGACCTGTAAAGGGAGGGACTGGAGATCGGTAGTCTCTTAGGATCCTTCTCTCTTTTATGTATTCACAGCCTGAGGGCAGCCTTGTGCAAAATTGGTTCTTGTCCCAGAATTAATAATAGAGTGTCCTAGAGCAGCAGTCTTTGGAGAAGGGTTACGTGATGTGTGTGTGTGTGACTGTGCGAGTGTTTGTGTGGAACTTTTGCATGTATCTGTTGAACAGACTTACAACTATTGAGTGCAAAGGCAGTTTCCTAGGGTCATGAGGACCAGGAAAGATCTAACAGTTTCTGCCTTGAAGGAGCACTCTACTTTATGACACGTGTACATTTTTTAAGTGTAAGGAGCTAGGAAGCACGGAGGGTTAAATGATTTGTTAGAACTGTCCGTTTTCATGTTGTGTTAGGTGGACACGGTGGGGGTGGCTGCCATCTGCATGTCCGGGAACAGATCTGCTGGTGGGAGACCTGGTGTTTATGAATGCCCCGTGTTGGGCCTGCTCAGAAGCAAAGCACGGCTGCGTTTGGGAAGGGGTGGGCACAGGAGACGCTGGGTTCCGGGACGGGTCACTGGTGTACCCTCCCCTGTTCTCCCTCTGCCCCTGGATCGTGACTGAGCTCTGGCTTTCCCAGCCTGATGGGTGATAGGTTAAAGATGGAGTCAGAATCGTTTTTGACATTTTGGCAAAATACCTTCTGTGTCAGGGAGAGCGTTAGACGGTATTGAGTTTGTTACAACACAGGAAGGTTCACCCTGCGGGGTCTGGGGCTGTGGCCTGGGCTGCAGTCCCTCACTTGGGTGGCCTGATAGGACTTGAGTCTCTTTCCTGGGTGCTGGCTCAAGGGTTCCATCTGCAGAGGAAGCCAGGAGCCAAGCAAGCCAGGGAAGGGGTTTGACGCGTCGGTCAAAGTCCTTCGAGGGGAGGGTGTTCTAATGCCAGGGAGTTGTGGTGAGGAAGGGGGTTGCAGCTGAGGAGGAGCGGGGGGGAAGCTGGCAAATGGACGGCGCCCTCTTCTTTCCCGCCTCCTCGTCACGGCTGACAGCAGCACTTGTCTGCTGAGCGCCTGCGGCCAGGCCCTCTGTTGGGTACTTTATGGGGGCAGCTCTTGTTTGACTTTTGCTAAGCCTTGCCAGGTGGGTGGTTCATTTTACAGCTCAAGAACTGAGACTCAGAGGCTCAAAAGCTTGCCCAGGTCACAGCTCTATTGCAGCAAGACAGCCAGACCCACATTTGGGGGTAGGGCAGGCACTTGGGGAACAGACCCAGCAAGCAGAACCCGAAGGAGCAGAACAGAAGTGTGAGTCCCCAGAAGAGAGAACTCAGGGAGGCACAGAGGCTCCACCACACGCCCTCCCGCTCAGGGATTCCCTGAGAGCTCTCAAAGGACTTGAGGCCCTGACGCAGCCCAGGGGAGCCCCCTGAGGCCCATGGAGCTGGACTCTGCCCCAGCTCCTAGGACAGGAGGTGTCTTTGGCTGGGTTTACAGGACCCAGCTGAGGTCCTTTGATTTTGTGAGGCTTTTCAAGGAGAGGTGCAGAACCTCCTCGAGAGGCCACCTGTTTCCATTCTCCCAGAGCCACTGGGGATTATTAGGTTTCTGGGCCCAGAGCACTTGCAGTTGGCGGGTGGTTGTGTACCAAGGCTCGGTGTAACACGCCCCACATGTGGCCCGCTCTCCATCTGCCTCGGGGATGGCCAGGCCAGTGTGGGCGGGGCTGGCTGAGTGGTGAGTAGTTTGGGCTCGTGGTGGAGGGTAGGTGGAGAGGAAGGGTGGGCCTGACCTGAGAGAGGGAGCTGTAACAGTGTACTAGTGTAGTAAGGAACGCGCTGATGGCTGACGGTTGTTCGGTCTGCACCTAGAGCGCCCCTTCAGAATGTGGCAGCACCTTCATTCTGGGGATTTCTGATGGTCAGGTGGAGCCCGGCGGAGTCCATGGCTGTCGTGGGCCTGGTGAGGCACTTGGAGGGGTGGTTACTGTGAGAGTCCTTCCTAGCTGAAACTCCCCTTGGGGACTTTGAGAAAAGTCAGTTGTCCGGGTTCAGTGAGATGGCTACAGTCAGGGCTGTCATCTGGGGCTGTGGCTTTGGCTCATGTGAGAAGTTACTCCTGAGGATCAGTGAGTAGTAGAACCGTGTATTAATGCGTCTTTGGGACTCGGTGCCACGGGCTGGGTTCCGGGAGTGGGGAATTTGGCGTGCGGTGTAGTTATTAAAAGGGTATCCTTGGGACTGACGCCTGTGGAGGGTGGTGGAGGAAGCAGGAGCAGGCAGAGGGAGAGGGAGAGCTCTGACGGAGGCCCCCTGACAGCCTCTGCTCCAGAGCAGGCGGGGCCCTTCACAGCCGTCCCCAGTCAGGGGGGATGGTCAGGCCCTCCTGCTCTGCTCGACCAGTCGTCAGACGGGTCTGGCCTGAGGTGGGGCTCTGGGCAGCCCACACAGTCCCTGGAAGGGTTGAGAGCTGAAGGCCATCTGCGGAGAGCCCTCGCTGAGAGGGCATCTGGGCCATGTGTCCATCGCCCAGAGGAAAGACCACAGACACTTAGAGGCAAAAATCTGTTTTTAGCTGGTCCGCTGCCATGCTTGACTGACCATGCATGGTGGAGATCTGGCTTGGTGCGGATGGCTGTAAGGTTAACGCGGGAGATCGGAGGTTGACAGGGACACCTGTCCCTAGTGGTGAGGACCAGGGGTAGCTGCAAAACTGAAGCTTCTGTTCCTTTTCTTGGGATAGTGGGCCCAGTTCTGAAGGTGACGGGTGGAGTCACCTGTCCCTGGAATACTGTGGCCTGCCTCGGAGCAGCTGGCCAGTGTGAGGCTCTACCACACTGGCACCTTGGCCATACCAGCTTTTCATTTGCACCCCTGGGGTCATTCTCAAGGACATCCTCCAGGCTGCAACTGGAGAGATGCTTGCAGCAGCAGTCCCTGGAGGGTATAGAACAATCAGGTGTTTCTGGGCGAGGACTGAGGGCTGCTGTCTGCCCTGAATCCCGGGAGTCGGGGACACTGGGGAGAGAGCGTTTCAGATCTGCGCATTTCCTTTTGGCCCCAGCTCAGGTCTGGGCCTCTCTGGGAGCCATCACCGGTGCTTTCAGCCACAGGGCAGCGGGCCCTGCGTTTCCGGTGGACCCTTGTGGTTCCTCCGAGTCCGTCAATTTCTGAGTGATGATGCTCCCCACCTTCCAAAAAAGCCCCTGGGCAGAATGACCTCCTTTCTTGTCTGTCTTAAGCTTGGCACTTTTCATATAATGGGAACGTGATTGTGTGTCTCCCTGTCCTTTGACTTGTTCACGTGACAAAGATTTTAGTGCCTGGTGTGTGCCAGCCTCCTGTTAGTGGCCCCTGAAGACCTCAAGGGTCTCCAGGCAGGCTGGCAGGAAGCTTTTGCTAAATGTGGAGATTTGGAATTGAGCTGACTGAGTTCAGGGCCAGGGCTGGAGCTGGGAATGAATCTATAGCCATTGTCCCATCAACCCCTGTGCTCCATGTGGCTCCTGGTGTTCTCTTGTTTTAGCCGCTGTGGCGGCTCTCCATACTCTGAGCCTACTCTGCAGAGCAGAGAGGCCTGGCTGCCCTCCTGCATGGGCTTCCCAGCATCCAAGGTGCAGGTGTCTCCACGAGGTGCCACACGGGGCCTCCTTTGGCTGAGCACTTCTGTGTCCACATGAGCGGTCTGGTCATGTGGTATAGGAACGGCTCCGGTTCAGGGCGCTTCCTGGAAGAGTGGGCAAAAGAGAACCATTTATTGTTCTCCAGAGCTGCTCTCTCCATGCCAGGCCCTGCCCAGGACTCTGGTGGTGGGCTCAGGGTTGGCTTGTCATGTTGGCAGGGTATTCAGAGCATTTAGCAGCATTTGAAGCTGTGGCTGTGTGTTCCAATATGTGTTCTAAAAACGAGGGCAGTGGCCCAAAGAGGAGTCGTCCTGCTAACGTGGAGTAAGGCAGCTGGCCCAAGCCTAACCTTTAAATGCTTGGCTGCAGGGTTAAACACCACTGAAACTGCCCAGGGAATTTGGTGGCCCTCAGGTGTGCCGGATAGCCCAGGAATGGGGTGGGCAGGGAGGATCTGTAGAAGACACGTGAGGGCTCAAGTCAGCTTCGTCTGCTCATGTTGAAAGTGGGTGATACAAGGCTTGGGGATCCATTCCCAGAGACTGTGCTACGGGGGCTGTGCTGGTTTTCGGGGTTACATCCTAGCTTCCCCAGAGTGTGGACGGAGGGGGCCGTGAGTACTCTGGGCCTGCACTCTGCAGTATGCTGCTAGAAGGCCCTTGGACTGAGTGGAAGGGCTGATGTGGGGCTTGGTGGGGCTCTTGGGCAGTAGCCATGCCATCTCTGGGAATAGGATATGCTGCTGGGGCAACTGTCTCCCCCATAAGGGCACTGTGCATGGATGCTGGTGATGCAGAAGAGGTGCTCAAGGCATAAAGACAGAGGAGGCTGAGAGATAAAGTTCGAGTTCAAGAAATCAAAGAGGTAGTGGCTCAGGTGGAAAGAGGTAATCAAGTCTCATGGGACATAGCTGCCAGCTCTTCCTGGGTCAAAGGGCACAGCTGCCCTGCCTGGTGTTACCTGATGGGGCTCGGAGCTGGCTCTGTGCTAAGAACCATCTGCATCCATGATTGGCCGTTGTCTTAGTCCGCTCAGGCTACCGTAATAAAAGACCATAGACTGGGGGGCTTAACCAGCACACGTTTATTTCTCATGGGTCTGGAGGTTGGAAAGTCCAAGATCAGTTCCTGGTGAGGGCCCTCTTCCTGGCTTGTAAGCACCTGGTGTCTTTTCCCATAAGGGCATGAATCTCGTCATGAAGGCCCCACCCTCCTGACCTCATCTGACCCTAATTACCTCCCAAAGGCCCCACCTCATACCATTACATGGTGGGTAGGGGTTTAGGGCTTCAGCATAAGAACTTGGGCGGGGGACGCAGTTCAGTCCTCAGCACCTTTGGAATGCCTCAGTCCCCAGCTGTCTGAGGAGAAAGGCTCCTCGTGTCTCAGGTTTTTCACACTGAGAGTACTGCCATCCTGCTGGCAAGTGTGCTTGTTTGTCGAGCATTTCCTGAGCACTCCAAGTGTGCCAAGCTCAGGCCCAGGCACTGGGGTCCCAGGGCTGGGTCAGAATCTACAGCCCCCACCACCAAAAAGGCACAGGTTCAAGTGGCAGGCGGTGCGGAAACAGCTAGAGCACTGTGTTGTGGGCAGACTACGGCAGAAGGGGGTGAGTACGTGCTGTGTGGGGGCCATTGTGGTAATGGGGCGGATTTTGTAGTCTGAGATTTCAGGGCAGTCAGTCGTGCTTCAAGTGGGCTCTGTGGTGTGATGTGTAGTTGGAAAGGAGAAGCGTCTAATTTCTCAGGAGGAAGTTGTGCAGCCACTTAAGGTGCCCGGTGCCTCCCCAGAGGCTGGGCCCGTGAGCCGGAGAGGTGTTAGCATCTTTGGAACAGGCGCGACTCTAGCAGGTTAAAGATATCTGAACTTCTTGTTACCTTCCAGGTGGGGGTAGTGTCCTTTGGGCAGTGAGGTTATACAGGGGAGGACTGCTGCTTTGCCAAGAGGCCTCTTGAGCATGTAAAGCAAATCACTGGTTTCTTTGGTCATAGTCTGCTTGTAGGTGGATTCTGAGGTTATTACTATCGATGTCAATGAATCATTATTTGCCATCATTTAACTACTTGTCATTTGTGACAACTCCCTGAGAGGAACACTGCGTGGTAGTTCGTTTATCTTCCATACTGGGCTGGACTAAAATGCCAGGCATCTTTAGTGAAATCCTTCTGCCCCCAAGGTCGTATTCCTTGCCCACTCTGGTTCTTGGACCAGAAGTCTGCAGAGGCCCTGACTGTGGTGGGGGTCATCACTGGACTAGGTCTGAGGGCTCTCGTCTTTGGAGTTGAATTCTAGACCACAATGTAAAATTATTGAATCCGTCTGTGTAAATTAGCTGTGTGTAAATAGTTTAGCTTGGCAAAGTAGCCTACAGCAGTTTCTGTACCTGGAGGAATAAAACATTCAGAGGCCTAGGCCCCAGCTAGGACTTTTGGTGTAATTGGTCTGGATAGGGTGGGGTGGCAGGGTTTGCTCAGCAGGTGCTAGGTTGTGGGGATGGGTACACAGCTCCAAGTTTTACTAAAAATCATTGAATTATACACTTAAAGTTGGTCTATTTTATAGTATGTAAATTGTACCTCACCAAAGCTGTTTACTAAACAAACAAACAAAAGCAAAAAAGTTCCCCAGATGATTGTGTGCAGCCAGGGCGGAGAGCCCCTGTCCTCCAGCGAGCCGCCCTCTGGCCCGGAGCCTCTCACCCACACTGGGTCCTGGAATGCAGCACCCGCTTCTGGCGCTCAGTCACCACGGCACCCCGCTCAGCGCATCCCTGCCCTCCTGTGTCCGGGCCTCACCTCTTCCCTGTTCCTTGGCAGTAGACTGTCTTCGCAGATTTTGCACTTCTGTCATGTGGCCCCATTTCACATCCTCTGGGCATGTTTTCTATTTCACTGGGTTTTTGTAAAACTGAATGACCAGAGTTCTCATGACAGGAGTCAGGCTAGGCCCGCCAGAGAAAACTGGGTTCCAGTGGCCAGCATCAACCTCTCAAAAGAAGGGTCCTCAAGAAGAGTTTCTTGTGAATTCTTATCAACAAAAAGTTGAGTAATAGTGTAATAAATATGTAAACAGTATTCACCTTAAAACCATCTAGATTTAATTATATGGAGAGCATTTATTTAAAAGTGATTAATATGCATGACTCAGTTGATAAGAGGTGTGCTTTTTTGATAAAATGAGTGCCCTGTGTGGGCTGTTGGAGCAGAGCCTGGCTCGGACCCCATCCTGGTCGGAGGGCCGGAGTGGGTGGCCTCAGAGTGTTTCTTTACCCCGTGCCCTGCTAGAGTGAAAGGCGAAACTAAAGGTCACCATGGTCGTTGTAAGTACGATGCTGGTGAACCTTCCATAGGATCTTCATCATTTTGTTTTAAGTGCATATATTCTAGTGTACCATAGCACAAGACTGCCAGGACTGCAGTCCTTAGCTCCTCCCTCCTCTGCCTCACCTCACTTGTCTGGATACCCATCCCGAGTGCCTGGAACCCAGAGCTAATACATTTAGTGGGCCACCCGTCTCTACCGAGATTCTCAGCTAGCTGAGGTCAGAGGCCTGTGCCTTTCCTAAACCTTTAGCCTCAAAATAGCCATCTGTCAGTCTCCCCACTAACGCACTCAGCTTTACAAACATTGTGGCCTCTCCCTTCCCACCCATTCTCCCCCTCTCCACCCCCTGCTCTGCACTTGAAGGAGTCATTTGCTTCTTAGTGTTCTGTAGACTGGTTTCCTCTTTCCACTTACCTTCCTGTTGTTGTTGCTGTTGTTTTTTACATCTTTATTGGAGTATAATCGCTTTACAATGGTGTGTTAGTTTCTGCCTTATAACAAAGTGAATCAGTTGTACATATACATATGTTCCCATATCTCTTCCCTCTTGTGTCTCCCTCCCTCCGACCCTCCCTATCCCACCCCTCCAGGCTGTCACAAAGCACCAAGCTGATCTCCCTGTGCTGTGCGGTTGCTTCCCACCAGCTATCTACCTTACTGCCAACAAACACATGAAAGAACGCTCAACATCATTAATCATTAGAGAAATGCAAATCAAAACTACAATGAGATATCACCTCACACCGGTCAGAATGGCCACCTTCCTGTTGTTTTGAATGCCCTCAGCAGGGTCCGATCCACATCCCGTGGCCTTTGCCTCAGGCCTCATTCCCCTCGGACCAGTCTGTCCTCTGTACTGAATCATTCCTACTGTTCCTCCTGTCTCTCATCGGTGACTTTCCCTGCTCCTGTCCTCTGCTTTCTGCCAAAGTTCTTTCTTCTCACCAGTCTCTCCCCTTCGTTGGTCTCATGACGTCAGGTGGCATCACTCTGCAGGGGCGCCCCAGCCCTGGTCGTGCACCCAGACTTCAACTCTCCCACCCGCCCCCCTCAGCTTCCTCAGCCCTCAAGCCTCGGTGCCATCTCTGATTGACACACACACACACACACACACACACACACGACAGTTGGCAGAGCCTTCTGTCCTCTTTGCTGTTAGGCACGCTGGCTCTCCCCACCTCTGCTGAGTCCTTGCTGCCTCTCAGAGCACCCACCTCCCAGGTTGCCTGGCCTCCGCTTAGGTGTCCTCTTGAGGCAAAGCTTAGGAACTTTTGTTCAGAAACCTCCGCTGGCTCCTGTTGCTGCAGAATAAAGTGGAGAATTCTGCGCCCTCCACCATCCTGGCCCTGGTTTTCCACCTTGTTTCCCATTGCTCTGGCTGCACTGCATACTGTCTGGTTTCTGTGCTTGTCTGCGTTCTGTGCTTTTGCACATTGCTAACTTATCTCCTTGAAATACCCTTTTCCCCACCTCTATGGGACTGCATTCTACTGGTTCTTTAACGCCCAAATTGAGA
Source organism: Neophocaena asiaeorientalis asiaeorientalis (assembly GCF_003031525.2). Classification (NCBI taxonomy): domain Eukaryota; kingdom Metazoa; phylum Chordata; class Mammalia; order Artiodactyla; family Phocoenidae; genus Neophocaena; species Neophocaena asiaeorientalis. Next base: position 3,812,621 of record NW_020173945.1, read on the forward strand.
ACCTCCTCCTTCCTTTAGCCTCCGCAGCTGGAGAGTCGCCAGAGCACGTTATGTTATGTCAGAGGCGCAGACGACTTGCCTGCCCGGTTTCTTCTGGGTGCTCCCCCAGACCTCAGCTCGTTAATAGCAGGATTGGTGGGAGCTCTGCAGCTTTGTCCTGGCAGAGGGGTGCTGGGCTTGAATGCTGAATGAGTGACGGATAGAAGAGGTCCCAGAGGAGAGCGCTAGGGCTAAGGAATGTAGCTCCAAGGAGGAGGCTTCCTTGGGTATCAGCTTGCCCACAGAGGGCAGGGGCAGCACATGAGCCCCGCAGGAGGTAGAGAGTTTTCTCTCCCTGGAAAAGTTCTAGCGCAAACTGGGCAAGCCCTCACGGGAAGACAAATCCGGAAAAACTGGAAGAGGCAGAGATATAAATATAAATCAGATTTTGAGGGCAGTAGTTCCACTACTTGGGGGAACAAGATTTTCAAAAACGCTTTAGTGACTGTTTACCTATAGATAATTTCTATGTTAATTTTGAGTAGTTTTCATTCACGCGAAAGTAAAATTTCCAGGGCCCTCAACTGCACTTGCTGGCATCCTGCAAGTCACTTTGTATCTCTGAAAGCAACTTCCTGGCTTAAAGTCTAAACTTTAGACCAAATGTAGATTTCTGTTAATTCAGGTTTGTTTGTTTGTTTGTTTGTTTTCTTCATTGTTCTGGAGGGAATTGCCAGTTTAGAGCTGGTGATTTTATGTGGAGCAGTTGGCTAATATTAACAATAATCTCTTTGTTTCTACAGAGGTCGCAGAACTTGAAGCTAATTTACCTTGTAAGTATAGCGCCCCACACATCAAATGCTGTGAAACAATTGCATGGAGAAGCTTGTTTTATGTTTTGATAACTTTGCATAGCAAAAAGCCCGTTTTATATGTATGTTAGGAATAAACAGGATTTTTTTTGAGGCTCTGATAAGAAGGAAAATGTAGCACGGCAGTACTTCCTCTCCTTACTGTTTGTTGCAGAGGTGCGTTTGGTTAGGGTTTGTTCCTCTTAACACAGCATTCTGTCCCACGTCCTCTTTAGTGAAAAGGCATATAAATCAATGGTGGACAGTCCTATTTTTGTTAGTGACAGTACCATGTTTTTGGCCCGAGAAGTGCTTATTTGTCATTTATCATTGTGCCCGAGGTAGGACCCCTGTGCTGCTTTGATGTCTCCAGGTCGCCTCACCTTGCTAGGTCCTTCTTGCCCCAGCACACAGGGACTGACCGCGGGCCTCACTCTTCAGCAGGCCCGCTTACCAGCCAGTTAACTCCTGTGATACGTGTCAGTGTTTCTCTTTTCCCCTATCATTGATGCCTTCCCAAGCCATTATATTTTGTAAGACCATCAAAGTCTGAAAGCTTCGACCATTTTAGTACTTTTTGAAATTAGAACTTTTTATCATTATACTTGGTTAAGGCTGAATATATTTGTCAATATGAGTGAACTATTTTATACATGGGTCTCCTAGTCTGGGCGAATGCTCGAGAGAGTTTGATACGGAGGCCATCTGATACAGGGTGAGAGAGGGCCCATCCCACCCTCCACCTAAAGTTGGAAAGATAATTGTGGGGTGCAACCCTTAAGTGGTTGTGTAATCAGTGTGTAAGGGTAAGTACATATTGTTCCTTGAAAAATTATTTTTAATATATAGTATTTATATATGAGTATAGTGGGTTGTGCTATAAAATATATTTTAGTGTAAGTCAAAATGTCTGGATTTTTGATTTCAAAGTTGCTTGACTTCAAAGTTTTCTTCTAGTCAGAACTAGAAGGAAATATCTTGGATTTCTATTAAACGGTTATCTTTCCACCTACTGAAGTATTTACAACTGATTTGCTTTAAAACGTTCCAGGAAAACAAACAAATGACTGTGTGTGTGGGTAGGACAGACGAAGCAGGATTAGTAAAATACCGAAGCTGGGTGATGGGTTCATTATACTGGTCTCCCTCTTTTTCTCTATTCTTTTCAGATTATATAATAATCTAATAAGGTCCAATTAAAAAGGAAAATGAAGTAATCCTTCTATTTTCCACCCCCATCATATCTTCCCACTGGCCCTCCATCTTGAACATATATACACATGCAGACATTTAATCAAAGACCATAAAAAACTTCCAACTTACACCCAGTTTATTTTGTCCTTGTATGTTAATCTTACAGAGATTGTTGGTTTGTAACTAATAGAGTATAGTTTAGCTTTATCTAAATGTTTGGTTTAAAAACAATAAAACTATAATTGGCTTTCAAACCAGGACTTTAACTAAAAACCTTAGGTTTGGAAAAGGCATGCCCCATCTTCCTTGCCCTTATAGCTAAGATGTCAGATTTCTAAAACTACATGCTATATGCTTCCTTTCTCTTCTTCTCCCTGCCTATTCTCTCAAAGTGGGGGGACATATAAATCAGTTTATACAAGTAAGCCAGGCTTTCCAAAAGTATGCAACTCGCTAAAGAGGAAACAAGAAACCACCAAAGAATAGATCTTTACTATCTGATTAATAATCTTTCTAAAATATTAAGGCAAACAAAATAACTTGCCATATAGCAGTGCTGCTTAGTAATGATTCAGAACTAGTTCAGGTGCTCTGTTCATGTAAGTTTGTAGAGGTTTCTCTGTTTGCAAAAAGTAGAAGACATCTCTTTCAGATGGACGGAGATACCGTGAGAGCCTTAGCCTGTGCTTGCAGAGAGGAAAAGCTTAGTTCTGGAGTTTTAATAAAGCTGCTGCATTGAACTAAAGCAAGCTGACTTTTAACCTTTTGTTGTCATTGTTAGAACTTAAGACTTCTTTTTAGCTTTAAAATGTTTGGTTCTTTTTAGAAGTTTTATTGTTATTTTTAATCCATCTCGATAATTTCTTTATTCTTGGTGGGCCAGTCTATATTAGAAGGATTGATTTCTCCATCTGTACTTTTATTAAAACAAAGGAGAATACTAGACATTAAAAACAAATGGATGGTGCCAACTTTAACTAATCCATGAAACATTTCCTAAGCCCTTGTCATATGTTTCTGTTACATATATTTCACTAGAAAAATGGTGTTTATCTTTCCAAGTTAAGATTAGGAAAAACGAATGCCATTTAAATTATTCCACACAGTTCAAATGTGTGGTTTGGGTGAAAGCCTTGAACTCTTTGGCCCCTGGTTTCTTTATTTTGAAAACAAGGAAAATGACAATGTAATCTCTGAGACCCTTTCCTGTTCTTCTAGATGGAGTTACCTTTCACTCTGCAACTATTTTCTGAGGGATTAGTCAAAAAAAGAAACCCCACTAACAGTTTTGCATTGTTTTTATGTGTCATCTCTGGCATGTTCATGAAGTAATGAAATGAGGCATGAACTAGTTATTTTATTTTATTTTATTTTATTTTTTTGCAGTACGCGGGCCTGTCACTGTTGTGGCCTCTCCCGTTGCGGAGCGCAGGCTCAGCGGCCATGGCTCACGGGCCCAGCCGCTCCGCGGCATGTGGGATCTTCCCGGACCGGGGCACGAACCCGTGTCCCCTGCATCGGCAGGCGGACTCTCAGCCACTGTGCCACCAGGGAAGCCCATGAACTAGTTTTTAATTTGGGAACTAAACTTCCTTCTGTTGATAACCTGTGTGGTCTTGGGCCAGTCACTGAACTTCTCTGGACCTTCATGTCATCTCTCACAATTGATGATGTTAGATTAGATGGTCTCTAAGGCTGTTTCCAAGGCTAAATTTGAATTGTCCTATTTTTGATGAAAATCCATACCATGTAAAACTAGGCAGATATTTTCATCAGGACTTGTAAGAAATAGCGGACGACCCAAGGAATCTAGCATAATATTTTCCAGGTTTATAAAATACAGACAATTTCTACGTATATTCCCTCCACATTCCTTCAGTATTTATCCCTTGGGTATTTACCCCTCTTCTGCATCGTTGGTCTGAAGGAGGCAGATGTAGGATGTCTTGCCCTGTCTGCACCTCTGCAGTAGCTCTTCTCCAGTGGAACTACTTGGGTCTCCTGATCCAGACCGTTCTGGTTCAGTGCACATGTGATTAGAGTGTTGCCGTCCAAGTCAGCAGAGCATCCTGTCACCAGCAAACCAATCTGAATTATCGGTCGGGTTGTGAAGACATTAAAAAAAAAAAAAGAGGGCTTCCCTGGTGGCGCAGTGATGCAGGGGACACAGGTTTGTGCCCCAGTCTGGGAAGATCCCACATGCCGCAGAGGCTGCATGTCCGGAGCCTGTTGGTCTGCAACAGGAGAGGCCACAACAGTGAGAGGCCCGCGTACCGCAAAAAAAAAAAAAAAAAGAAAGAAAAAAGAAAAGCCGTGGTCTGGGTGTGAGCTACCTTAGCTGGTACAGTTACTTTTAACTTCTCTTTGTTGTGGCGGGTACAGATGACTGTGATGCTGGGTGAACAGACCAGAAGTTTAGCCTGGGCTCTTTTTCTGGTTTTTCTATGTTTAGTTAGCCTTTACCCACATACATTAATCTCCTTGAGGTACGGTTTCTTCTTTTCAAAGTAAAGTAGCATCATTCTTGAAATTAATGGAAAGATCTCCATTTTTAGGGACCATTTAAAGGGTTAAAGATAACATCCCAATTTGGAACTAACTAATAAAAAACTGTAAGGAGGAAAACACAGAGCAAATATCACTGGTTTGCAACTTCAGCACATTGGCATAATTATTATTAAACAAATAGGGGAAATATACCAGTTTAGTCTGTAGACTCAGCACCGTTAAACTTTCCCACGTGTTTCAAAGTTAGCCTCAACGTAAGGACTGCTGCTAACTGTCAGACCTTCCTGACGGCCTGTTTCTTTTGCAGGTACGTGTAAAGTGTATTTTCCTGATCCAAACAAGCTTCATTGCTTTCAGCTAACTGTCACCCCAGGTAATATTCTTACATGTGTAAGTATTAAAGTGATTTTCCAACAGCAAATTCCAAAGGCTTTTGAAATCTATAATATTTGGTTTGATTTGTCCTCCAACTTTTTGAAAGTTATGACGGTAATGACCATTCCATATGAAGACAAGATACATGCTGTAGTCCAGTAAAGCATAGGGAAGTGCTCTGAGGCATGTGGCGTGTGCCCAGTAACTAGGTGCAGACATTAACGCCCCCAGCGAATGACGCCGAAGGCTCCTGGTGTAGGGTGGAGAGTGTGAGCTCTGAGGACATAACTGGACCCAGATCCTGCTCTGCCATTTAGCAGCGGTGTGGCCGTGGCTGAACTGCTTAGGGACCTCTCAGCTGCAGCCCGCCCAGCCACAGAGTGGGGATCAAATAGAACCTATGTCGTGGGACCGTTTGGAGGATTAAATAGATAATGGGTGTGAAGCACTTCAGCCCGGCCTGTTACAGGCACCAGGAAGGAAGCAGGTTACCAGCTGTCCTTGTTAGCGCTGATCAAGTGTCCACGCTCCAAGTGCTCCGAGCTGGTAGGTGTTTCTCCTCGGTCACGCTGCGCAGCTAGAGGGAGGGCTTGGGTTTTTCCTGGTTACAGTGCCGCTCTGGGAGTTGCACGTTTCAACAGTGCAGCCCTCTGGCTTTATGTTGACAGTGGGTGTTACGGCCAGTGGAGCTGCTGTGGGCTGGGTGGTGAAGGAAGAAAGCAGGACAGAGGGAATTTACAAGAGGGGAAGCAGTGTTGTGGAGGAAGTGGAGGGTGTTATTTTATGTGGGGGAGGGAAAGGGAGTGAGAAACTGAGAATAATGAGTCACTAGCTAATTTAATTAAAAAGTGAAAGAATGCAGAATTTCAGTAGGTGGTAATGAACCCACAAATAACCCCTGGCATTGTCTCCCTGCAGGTAGGATGGTTTTTTCCCATGGAAGGTGTTGTACAGGAGAAATCCCATTTTCAAAACGTGCTTGAAAACTTTAAAAAATTCATTTAGTCTGTGTGGTGGTTCTGCAGACGACTCTGGGGCGTATCCATAAATTCAGTCTGGTACCATTTCCATTTCTAAGATGAGTGAGCACTAGGGTAGAGATACTAACATCAGGACATCGTTGTCAGAAACGGGCGTTCCACAAGCCTGACCTCGAGAGAGGACTGAAGCTCAGGACTTGTAACTGTGAAGTGATGGAGGTTCTAACCATTCTTTGACCACCTTCATAAACACATTGCAAGCTCTGCCCGTTTTAGTGAGGGATACTGAGCACACTGTTTCCAGGTGACCAGAGGTCACCATTATGAATGTCAGTTACTCTCACTGTTAAGCATTGCAGGGTGTTTTCAGAAATTGTGGCAATTAAGATCAGTCCTCTGTTTACTAAGTAGTCTCACACTTGAGGCTTTGTAGTAAAGATATTTTCCTCTCTCTGCCTTTTTGGGGCATTTGTGAGAGCTTTGTGATTCTCAGCTATTCAGAACCATGTTTGCTTTTGCCGGGCTTGTTACTGGCTTACATGAGTGAGTTTGTGTGGAGTCCAACCAGCCTCTGGATAGGTCTTGCTTTTGTGTGTTTTTTAACTGAATTTTTTTTACTAAATTACATGGATGTTGTTCTTACTGAGATTATGTCTATGACGCCATCTTTGATATTATTCTTGAAACTGCAGCACGATTGTTTGTTATAGTTTTTGTGTTCGCTCTTCCATCAGGTAAAGAAGGAATTTGTGTTTTGGTGCCTGTAACTGCTTAGTACTTGAGCATTTATATTTGTGGAAGTGCGCACATGGCGTTTTGTGTGGCGTGCTCTTCAGGTGCTGTGTGTGTGCCCATGTTGTGTGGTGTCAGTGACTCAGAAAGCTGCTGTGGCTCTTGTCCTTTGTTATTAAGTGAAGCATGGCAGAGATCCGCCAACGCTAAAATCTTGCCCAACATCCTGGTTTTTTAAAAAACTTTTTGGAGTCGTGCTCTTCTTAGTTATTAAAGAAAAATAGGTCTAAGTAGTAAAGTTTTAACAGTATATGGAGCAGATGGTATTGAAACTGGCTCATTTGCAGCCAGTAATACTGGGGCTGAGTCTGAAAACTCAGTAATATAGAAGATCTAGATATTTAGGTGGTCAGGGCGGAAGAATTGCATCTGCGCTTGAAGCTCAGAGCTCTTCTTTTCTGGCTCCTGGCAGCATAGTTCCTGTTCGTACCTGGTAACATTTTTATAGTTTTGTTTGTTTTTGGAATGTCCCTCATGCTTGGGGATAAATGTACTCTTCAGAGAAAAGATGGAAATGTAATTTGGTGATAGAGGAAAAGAAAAGAAACGAACTTAGAAGAAAAAAATCCCCACATCAACTCACAAAACAAGAAACAATACTAGAAAGTAAAATGAAACAAAACAAAGCAAAAATCTAAAGACTGGCTGAAATACCACCAGAGTCTTCTGTGAAGTTAGAGGGATGATTTGAAAAACTGGGCCAGGTCAGAGTTGCCCAGTTGACTTGTGGAGGTCCCCCTCAGCCTGCCCCCACTGTGACATGGTGGCTTGTAGGCAGAGGGGACCATGGACCCTTTTTTTTTTAATTTTAGTTTTTACTTTTTAAATGAATTTTGCTGAGGTATAAAATTACAAACAATAAAATGTACTAACTTGAACTGTAGAGCGTAATAAGTTTTGCAGAATGGATACACATCCCTGTGTAACCACAATCCCAGTAAACATCTTTCCAGCATTCCCAAAGTTCCCTTCTTCCCCTTTGCAGTCAATTCCTTACCCCCTGCTACCCACCCAAAATTGCTTTCTGATTTCTCTTACCATAAATTAGTTGTGTCAGTTCTTGAATTTCATATAAATGGAATCATATTATGTATTCTTATTCTCTGGCTTCTTTCATGTAACATGTTTTTAAATTCATATGTATTGTTGTGGGTAAACAGTATTGGTTGTATGAATATGACCTAATTATTTATTTACCTATTGATGGGCACTTGAATTCTTTCCAGCTTTTGGCTGTGATGGGTAAGACTGCTCTTAGCATTCTCATACCATCCAAAGTTGTTTGGAATATTTTCTTATTAGTCTACTGATGTCTGTGGGATCTGCACTCATGTCCCTGTTTTCATTCCTGATGTTGATTTATTTGGATCTTCTATTTTTTTCCTTGATCATGTTAGCTTGAGGTTTATCCAGTTGATCTCTTACAAAGAGCAAGCTTTTGTTTTTCTCAGTTGTTTATCCATTTTATTGGTTTCTGCTCTTTTCTTTATTATTTCCTTCCTTATACCTTGGGTTTAATTTGCTTTTCTTTTTCTGCTTTCCTAAGGTGGAAACGTAGATTGATTTAAAAAAATTTTTTTAAGCAATGTTGATTGAGCTATAAGTTACATTATTTTCGTCAGCGTAATGCTTCTGAGTTTCATCTATGTGGTATTTCGTATCTTTATTGGTGGGCTGTATTCTATTGTATGGGTTCTATTTGTAACAGGTTATAACAGGCTATTGATGAACCTTTGTGTTATTTCCACTTCTGGGCTATTGTGAATAAAGCTCCTGTAAACCTTTGTGGGCAGGTCTTCGTCTGCCAACGTTTTTTATTTCTCCTGGCAGTGCAATTACTAGGTTATGTGATAAGAGTAAGTTTAACTGCATAAAACACTGCCATGCTCTTTTCCAAAATGAAAGTACTGTTTTGCATTCCTGCTAGCAATGAATGAGAATTCCAGTTACCCTACATTCTTGCCAATAGCTAGCATTATCAGTCTTTTCAATTTTAGCCATTCTGTTAGGTATGTGTCTCATTGTGACTTTAATTTGCATTTCCCTAGTGACTAAAGATGTTGGGCATCATTTCCCAAGCTTGTTTACTCTCTGTATATCTCCTTTGTTCAAGTGTCTATTCAAATAATTTTACCCATTTAAAAATTGTATTGCTTGTCTCATTACTGAGTTGTAAGTTTTATATACCTGGTATAAGTTCTTTATTAGCTATGTGGGAGTTTGTTTTTTAATTTTATTTATTTTTGTCTGCGTTGGGTCTTCGTTGCTGTGCGTGGGCTTTCTCTAGTTGCGGTGAGCACGGGCTACTCTTCAGTGTGGTGCGCGGGCTTCTCATTGTGGTGACTTGTTGCGGAGCACAGGCTCTAGGCGTGCAGGCTCAGTAGTTGTGGCACACGGGCTTAGTTGCTCCGTGGCATGTGGGATCTTGCCCAACCAGGGATCGAACCTGTGTCCCCTGCATTGACAGGCGGATTCTTAACCACTGTGCCACCAGGGAAGTGGGTTTTTTAATGGTTAATAACATCCTTTTTATTGTTGTTACATATATTAAAAATTCTGATTAGGGAATTCTATAGCTACATTGTAAATCTTGTATATTTATGTGTATATTCACGTAAGTATGTTTTTAAATGTGTTGGTTATTAGATTTGTCATGTTTTCTTAATTTTAACATTTAATTTATAAAAACTCCCTAACTGATGAGCACGATAATAAAAGTGCGCCTTACACTGAGTCATGAAATTTAAATTGTTTTATCTGTTATCCCCATTATGTTTGGTTCTTAGTTATCCTAAGCTTTGTTTCAGAGCTTTGGAGTTATAGAAGGAAAAATTTCTTAGTGTGAAATAAAGTAAGAGTCCCAGTTTCTGAGCAAAGAAATACGGTTAGTAAGCCGGAAACACAGGTTTGGTTCCACACATGAACATTTGGAACAACATTTAAATAATCATGGACGTGTTAAAAGATGCGGAAATGGGTCAGAGCACTGAAGCAGGCCTTTGGCTTGACCCCCACCCCAGTCTCACAGTAGCGTGTGTGTAGCTTACCGTTAATGTGTCACGGTTTCGACACAATGTGTGCTCTCAGCCCTGGCGCTTTCTAGGGTGATTTCAGCTTTATGGGGATACCCATCATGAGGGACAGACTTTTCCCTGATGGAGTCTTTTCTTTCAAATCATCCTGGAAATGCAGGTGGCAGTTCTCCCCCCTTCATATTTAATAGATATGTGGTGATTGCTCTTGAGACAGTCGGTTATCTGCCTTCACATCAGCTAACTTTTGTTAGGGAAACATTCACTGCTCTTCTCCTTGCCGCTTGCAAGAACTGTGTTGATGCAATATGTCTCTGCTTACTGCTGAGTAGGTGACATGTTGTCCGATATATACTGTTGCACTGAGTTCTGCCCTCTGCCTCGCACGTAAGACTGAGGCAGATTCTCTCTTGGGATGCTCAGGTTTCTAGGAGTGGGTGTGAAATTAAATGTCTGGCGTACTGTTTCAGAAGCCATTCATTACCATGGTTAAGTATATATTCTGATGGTTACCAGTAAAAATGTGTATAATTATATAAAATATTTTTAAATGACGCGCTGTTTAAATGTTGAGCTTTTTGGCATTGTAAAAATCGCCAGCGCCCCTTCATTTTCCTGGACCACCTGATGGTGCCTTTTATGTAGCAGGACTTACCTTTATCTTTTTTAAAAATCATGTGTAGTGAGGTATAATTTACAGACAGTAGAGCCACTGTTCTTAGGTGTAATGTTCTCTACATTTTGACAGACACATACAGTTGTGTAGACACCAACACAATCAAGATACACATAAAATGTTTCCATCAGCTCAAAAGTTGGGCCCCTTTGTAGTCAGTTTCCTCTCCCCACCCCCAGCCCCTGGCAATCATTGATCTGATTTCTGCCCTGTTGCTTTACCTCTTCCAGAATGTCATATAAATGGCCCCAGCCAGTATGTAGCATTTTGTCCATGGCTTCTTTCACCGAGCACAGTGCTCGTGAGAGTCATCCATGTTGTTGCATGTGTTATTGTTTCCGTTGGCCATCAGTGACTTTGAAGGTGGAGGAAGGAATACAGGCGGCTGCTTAAAGCTGGAAAGTGAAGGAAATGGATTTTTCCTAGAGCCACCAGAAAGAAATGCAGCCCTGCCAACTCTTATGTTAGCCCAGTGAGATTCGTTTTGGACAAATGACCTACGAAAGACAGTAAGTTTTTATTGTTTAAGCGGCTGCGTTTGTGGTAATTTATTACAGCAACGAGTACAAAACTGATACAGTGCTTTTCGTGTCCTAAGAAATGCAAAGATTTCCTTTTTTTTTTTTTTTAAGGAGTTTTTTATAGCTTTAGGTTTTAAAGTTAGGTCTGTGAGCCATTTTGAGTTAATTTTTGCATATGGTGCAAGATGAGGCTCTAGTTTCTTTCCTTCCCCTCCCCTCCTTACTCTTCCTGGGATGAATGGGGAAGTGTTCCCTTCTGTTTCCTGGAAGAGTTTCATGTAGAATTACTATTAATTCTTTATTAAATGATAGAATTCGCCAGTAAAGCCACCTAGGTCTAGTATTTTATTGTTTTGTTTTTGGGGTAAGAGTTTAAGTACTGTATGAATAAAATTTCTTAAATAGATAGGGTTTAACTTGGGCTTCTTATTTTTGAGTGAGCTTTGGTGATTTGTATGTTTCAAAGAATTTGTTCATACCATCGACATTTTCACATTTATTGGTATAAGGTTGCTCTTAACATCTTCTGAACCTTTTAAGTTCTGTAGAGTCTGTGTTGATAATCCCCTCTTTAATTCCTGCCATTGAAAATGTCCGTTTTCTATATTCTTGATCAGGTTAGCTAGAGGTTAGCAATTTTACTGGTCTCTGCAAGGAACCAGTTTTCGGTTTCATTGATTTTCCTCTAATATATTTTTTGTTTTCTCATATTTGCTCGTTTTCAGTTTAGTTTGCTCGTCTTTCTTTAGTTCTGAAGGAGGAAGCTTAGACTAATATTGCTATACTTCCATTTCCCCATCCAAACCTTTATCATATAGTCTCATTTACTGTACATTTGTTATAACCCACAATACGTTGTTACTATTTTCGTTTTAGATAATTATATTTTCTTCATATATTTATCAACATATTTACCACTAAACAGCGTTCATTCCTTTTTGTAGATCTGAGGTCCCATCTGTTATTTTTCTTCTGCCTGAAGAACGTCCTTGGATTTCTTTTTTGTAGTGCAGATTTGCTGAATGTTGAATTCTTAAGTTGACAATTTCAGCATTTTAAGGATATCATTCTACTGCCTTCTGACATTTTTTTTTCATATAAGAAGTTAGTGGTGGGCTTCCCTGGTGGCACAGTGGTTGAGAGTCTGCCTGCTGATGCAGGGGACACGGGTTCGTGCCCCGGTCCGGGAAGATCCCACATGCCGCGGAGCAGCTGGGCCTGTGAGCCATGGCCACTGAGCCTGCGCTCCGCAACCGAGAAGCCACAGCACTGAGAGGCCCATGTACGGCAAAAAAAAAAAAAAAGAAGTTAGTGGTGATTCTTTGTTTCATTTTATGTGATGTGCATTTTATTCTCTGGCTATTTTTAATGTTCTCTCTTTGTCACAGTTTTTAGCAGTTTTATTATGATGTGGTTTTCTTTCTGTTTATCTCACTTGGGGTTTATTGACCTTTTTGGACCTGTGAGTTACAGTTTTCATCAAATTTAGAAATAACTGACTGGGGCTTCCCTGGTGGCACAGTGGTTGAGAGTCCACCTCCTGATGCAGGGGACACGGGTTCGTGCCTCGGTTCGAGAAGATCCCACATGCCATGGAGCAGCTGGGCCCGTGAGCCATGGCCGCTGAGCCTGCGCGTCCGGAGCCTGTGCTCCACAACAGTGAGAGGCCCGCGTACGGAAAAAAAAAAAAAAAAAAAAAAGGAAAGAAAAAAAGAAAACATATATAGAAATAACTGACCAACATTTCTTTCAATATTTTATCTATAACCCCTTTATGGGACTCCAGTTAGATATACGAATGTTAATATCTCTTACCTAGGGACTTCCCTGGTGGTCCAGTGGTAAAGAATCCACCTTCCAATGCAGGGAAGCGGGTTCGCTCCCTGGTCCGGGAACTAAGATCCCACATGCTGCGAGGCATCTAAGCCCCCATACCACAACTACTGAGCTCAAGCACTTCAACTAGAGAGCCTGTGTGCCACAAACTACAGAGCCCACGCGCTCTGGAGCCCGTGTGATCTTACCTGTATATTCCCTATACATATAAACTAGACTTCCATTGGGGTCAGAAGGTTTTGTTCACTTTTCTCTCTGTGCCTCACTGTGGATCGTTTCTATTTCTGCTGAGTTTTGTTTGTTTTGTTTTTGGCCACACTGCACGGCTTGTGGAATCTTAGTTCCCTGACCAGGGATTGAACCTGTGCTCTTGGCAGTGAGAGCGCCGAGTGCTAACCACGGGACGCCAGGCAAATCCCTGCAGCACTTGATTGACTCTGAGGCTCATCCAGTGAAGTGTTCGTTTCAGATATTATGTTTTTTAGCTCTTGATATTCTGTTTATTACATCTAAAATGTCTTCTCCATTTCTTTCCTCATGTTCACGGTTTCCCCTGAATCTCAGCACCCCTCTCTCACAGCTGACTCGGGGTCTGTCTGCAGCTCTGCCCAGCCTGGCTCCTCCTCTGCTCCCAGCGGCCTTCCTCTCTCTGCTCCCCTCGCGCCCCCCCACCCCCACTCTGTCTCCTTTCCCTTGACCCGCTCATCCCCAGGTCCCTGTGACACCGCCTGATGTGAAGCGGCCTGCCAGCTGTGGAGCAGCTGGTACTCAGTCCATGTGCCTCAGTGGCTCCTTTAAAGCAGCCGCAGTGTGGCGGACTGGGTACGTGAGCAGAGCTTCCGGCGGCTGCGCGTGGTCCACGCTCCACGTGTCAGCGTGCTTGTTGCTGTGCTGCTGGCGGTGCTTGTCTTCAGGTCTTCCGTAACGCCCGCCCCACAGGCTCCCCTGGCTAGCTCAGCCCACGTTGGCTCTCCCACTTCAGTGAGCCCGCTGCACGGGCGCTCAGTGTCGCTCAGCTTGGCGCCGCAGTTTTCTTTTGCTATATTTTCACCTGAGTGTGGGCAAGCCAGGCCTGTGAGCCAAAGCCCACCCCGGGCCAGTTGTGCAGCCCTCGAGCCGAGAATGGTTTCTACATTTTTAAAGGGCTATTTAAAGAGATAAAAAATAAAACAAAACAGTACATGACAGAGACCTGTAGCCCAGAGCCCCAAGTACGTAGCGTCTGGCCCTTTTCAGAGAGTTTGCTGACCCCTGATCTACAAGGTTATCTTGGCAGGGATTGTGTTTTTCCTGCCCTTAAGTTTAAATTGCATGGAGTGTAATTTCCAGTGTGCTGTAAATATTGACATTTAAAGGGGAAAGTATTATTTTACTCTTTAAAATGTTTCCAGTAGAATCTAAATACCATGGCTACACCCACCATCATGCATTAAAAAAATACATATGTATATGAACAGGCTCCACTGTAATGGTTGGAAGGTGTTCGTGGCTGCTTTTTCTCCTTGCACTCATACATGTTTATTTCACTTGCCTCACAGCATTTTGTCCTAATACAAACATTCCTCTGCCTGTAAGAATTTCTTCACCCTGTCGTACTGCTTTGTAACTATGTATTTATATTTATTTAAGAAGTTCCAACCACTGTGAGACTCCTGCGCGTTGAGCATTTCCTTTTCAGCGATTGTTACAGCTGTTGTTTGTACCAGCTCCTGGCTCCTGGTTTTCTTCTGTTGCTGCCACTGCCCCTCCTGTCCCGTCTCCTGACCCAAGTCGGGGATGCCTCAAGGCTTTGTACTGTCCTTGGACCTCCATAGTCAGGCCCTTGGGGACCCTGCCAGCTCATGAAATCTGGATGCTCTTATACACAGCTCCCAAACCTCACATGCAGCCCTGACCTCTCCCCTACACTCCAGAAAGATCTGCCCAGAAAGATCTGCCAGCTGCCGATCAGTGTCTCCGCTTGGTTGTTGACATGAAATCTCAAATCCGACGTTGGACTTGGCGTACCTGTGCCCTCTGCAGTCTTTTTATCTTCGAGGTGACGGCTCTGCCCTTCTCCATTGCAGGGTCAAACAGCGCAGCGCTTCGACTCCTTTCTTCCCCACCCCACCCCTAATCTGCCAGCAAATCCTGGTGTTGCTACCCTCACAGTATCTCTGCTCCAGCTGCTCCTACCCCGCTCCTAACCAGCATGATGTTTCTGTGGTCCTGCCCCTCCTCTGCTCAGGCCCCTCTTGTGGCTCCCTGCCTTGCTGAATAAAAGCCAGTGCACTTAGCAGTGGCCTGCGAGGCCAGGGCTGCTACCTCCGCAGCCACAGCTTCCCCTTCCCCTGCCTCACCTTCTGGCCTCTGCATGTGCCCTGACTGCATCAGGCGCTCTCATGGGCCTCTCACCACACTTCCATACCTGGAGTGTTCTTCTCCCGGATACCCTCCGTTTTCCAGCCTTCACTCTCAGACCTCCCTATTTAAAATTGCAGCTCCTCCCACCTCCTGGCCCCTCAGCTCTTTTTCACTTTCTGTTATATGATTAACTTACTTTGTTTCTTCCCACTAGAATGTAAGCTTCATGAGGGCAGGAGGGTCTCTTGCTGGTGGTGCTTAGAACAGTGCCTGACACATAGTAGCATTCATCAAATGTTTTTTGGATAAATAGTGATGGTTACTAAACAGAATAGCATTTCATCGGAAATGTATCTGAGAACGAGAGGCTACTCTTAGCATTCTTCTGATTTAGTTGATGTGCTTGTGAACGATGTTACTTAATGCCAGAAAGAAGGGGGCAATATCAGTTTTATTCCTTCCTTTTGTCTTTGTAGGTATAGACCCTGAGAACTGCTTGTTCATATAAATAAGTAGGCAGGCACGGAAGGTGTTTGTTGTCACTACATCTTTGTGTCCCTGGACTTCAAAGTTAGGGGCCAAAATTCATACAAGGTATTTTACTATGGTCTTTCAGCTGATTACTAGATTAGGTTCCTTCTTCTATTTTGTTGAAAGCAAAGAGTTGGGAACCACCTGGTTGGAAATGGCTTTACAAACCCAGTCGTTAGAATCCCTTGTGTCGCATTTTCCGAGGTACGCACCAAAACCACTCTCCTAAGACCTGCCAACCGACCACTAATCATACCCATTATTCTTCACTTGACGGCCTCTCATGTTACCTGAAATATTCAGAAAGCATTGAGAAAATTGTGATATTAATTTCATCTTACCCCTACCAATATAATATTAAAAACTTAGGGTTTACAAAAACTCGTGGCTGCAGATTTAGCTCAGTGTATCAGAAATTTCTGCCGTGTGCATCAGTAGGCAGGACCAGTTCTAACTGCCAAGACTCTCTCTTTGGCGAAGCCTCTAAATTAAGATGTGTCTCCAACAGCTACCTTACTTCCGAGTTTAATCCCTAGTGGGGAGGTGAGGTGTGGGGCTGGCACCACACGGGGGGAGGCACGGGCCTCTTGCTTCTTGGCACCCTCTTTGCTTGCTTCTCATGGGGGTGAGGCATTCTTTTCCAGTAGTCCCATGATTGACATTACTAAATGAAATCTAATCATCCCTGCCATCAGGCTCCACGTGTGTCTAACTTCAAGACATTCCAACTTGAACTGGGACATCTTATCTTTAACGCCATGCTTTGCCATTTACAGAAATGGATGTAAGATAGGGAAAGGCACAACCCTGCATAGTGCCTCGATTCAAGGAGCTTTACCGTGACCAGTGCATCACACCTGGGCGCAGTGCATCATAGGGAGAGGCTAGATGAGCAGTAGGCCTTCTTTACAAGTGGGAGGAAGACAGTGAAAGGGGAGGTGGGAAGGGGCAGCTGGCATGACTCCTTGGCCTCACAAGTACTGTTGGGCAGATTGATTTCATGACAGGGCACTCATGGACACTGGCCATCTAGAAGTGGATTCTGTTAAAGCTGTCAGTGCCCACATACCCCGTGGACAGTGTGTCCTCCCCGCAGTACCCGTACCCTGGCTGGAAGACACTAGCGTACGGTTCCTGGCGGGAAGGAGGGAGTAGGCTCCAGGGCACAGAGGGCTCCCTGTGTAACACAGCGAGATAAGGCAAGTTCTAACTGCGGGACAGACATAAATGTTGACACAATCTCAACGCCCTTAAAGAAGAAAAATGGTTTTTTAGTGGTGGCTGGTTTGAGACCAACAACTTCCTATTAAATGTTCATTTTATGTAAAAAGCTGATAAAATGTAATATTGCTGATTTGTTCACGATGATAATATTTTAGAGGAAGTTGAACATTCGTTTTAAAGATGGTGGTAATTTTATCAAATTGTGAAGTTCAGAGTAATTTAACTCCCGTGGGGGGCATTCGTGCTGGAGCGCCCTCTGTTGGCAGCCACACCAGCAGCGCTTGCAACTCAGCCGAGCCCACCGCCGGCGGACTCCAGGAGAGGCAGAGAGGTGGGCGGCGCAGCGAGGGAGTTGGGACTGAGCTGTGGGGTCTGCAGACCTGGGGCGGCGGGGGGGACACGGCGGTGCCGCTCTGACCCTGGACATTCTTCTGCGTACCCTCCAGCCCCTTTCCAGAGGGCCTGCTCTGTTCTGAAGGCTGTACCAAGCGCTCAGCCAGCCAGCCCACGGGTGCTGACCGGGCACAGTCGCTGAGACGGTGATTTTGTCTGGCTGGTTCACTGCCGTGTCCCCGGCCAGGGTCTGGAGCAGGGCCTGGCAGGGGGTCCATGCTCAGTCAGTGTTTGCCGAGTGACTGGAAGCCACGTGCCGGGCACCGGGGAAAAGCAGTCAGCACAAGCCTGCCTCCCCCGTGGAGCTGATTCTCGTGGGGAGACCAGCGGCACACAGGTGACCGAGCGCTGAAGCAAGGTGGTCACCTGTCATTGAGGGGAGGCACTGGGTGCCGCGGGCCGGGACCGAGGGGCTGAGCGCAGGGAGGGGCCAGTCTCCCAGGGGAGGCCTCCCTTTTCCCGAGGGCGCGTGGCCAGTGAGGAGGAGAGCGCTGCAGGCGCCAGTCAGTGTGGGCTGACTTGTAACCGTCAGGTCAGGGGCGAGGCTGGTGAGGTAACAAAGGAGCCCTGCAGTCCTCTTTTTCAACTCTTAATTCTCTGTATTTGCCATATGTTAACATAGTGTTTGCCTTTTGTTTCCTTTTTTTTTTTTAATTTAAAGGATTTTTTTGTTTTGTTTTGTGTTTTTTGATAGATGAGGGTTACTACCAGGGTGGAAAATTTCAGTTTGAAACTGAAGTTCCTGATGCGTACAACATGGTGGTGAGTAGCCCGCGCTTGAGCCGCTGTTCCCCCTTCTTGTGGCGGGTGGCCGTCACAGGGCCCGGCAGTCCCCCCGCGTTGTGTCCGAGTGCAGCCCACCCAGTCCTGGGACTGAGCATGAAATGGCTGACACTTGAGTGGTTAATGCCCCTCATCCGCATTCTTGAGAGTTTTAGCGGAGAGATTCCCTTTCTCAACAAGTGTTTGCGAGTACTGTGTGCCAGTATGTGCTGGGGTGCAGCTCTGCCGAGGTTGGAATTACCGCCCCGAGGCTGGCACCTTTAAAGGGGGCTGCTTGGGTATTTCATGCAAATCTTGTTAGATTCTGGCACTGGAGAAAAGAGCATTTTATTTTAAACTGTAGTTTTGTTTATGGTATTAACAGCACAATTCCAGAAGTGTATAAAATGTGCGTTTTAGAATTTTGGAAAAGAATAAAGACCTGTAGTTTCAAATTATGAGTGATTTACACCCCTAGCTACATGTTGATCCCTCCAGGACCCTCCCAGTAATAACCGTGCCAAGTGCTGTCATCTGTCTTTGCTTGTAAGGAACATGCCGACCCATTAGGAAGGTGAGAGAAAGTGTAGAAAGTTATCATAAAATGATAAAAGTGGTAAGTAGCAGACAGTGATATTGGTTAATAATAGGAAAATGCTTTAGAGGAATTCAGAGAAGGAAGAGAGAGGGTCACTTCTGGAAAGTGGTCGGGGCCAGTTAAGCTTCTGAGGAGAACTAGAATTGGAGTCGTCCTGCCTCGGGTTGGCTCATGCACAACTGGACGGGTGTTCTAGGTGACGAGGACGTCTCTGCAGCTGTGTCAGCGGGTATGGAAATGAGAACTGGCAACCTGTGTACAGGTCAAGTTGACCAGGTCTACTTGAATGAAGAATCAGGGTTGGGGAATAGTGGAGAGGTGAGAAAACTCAGATTTGGGGTTTTGGGGGCATTTTCACTGTGGCTGTGAGAAATCATTGAAGGTTCGGAACAGCACCGCACACCCCTGAGTCGGGCGCCGGAGTGGGCGTGGTACGCGGGCCCTCTCCATCCCTGAGCTGCCGAGGTTGGCACGTGGCCAGCTCTGCCGATGTGATATACATCTTTCCCCCCCACCGTGATGTTCCTCAGCCTTCTCTGGCCTGTCGACTAGGAAAGAAAAATCTGATGGTAAAGTTCAGTCTCCTGTTAAGCTGAGGCTGTGGGAATCGGGCACAGCGTGTGTCCCGTTGCTTTCCCTGCGGTAACTGCTCCCTCCTTTTCTGACAGGGGGAATCACCTGCTCCCCGCGACCTCGGCCCTTCTCCACCGCCCAAGTCTAGTTCAGTGGCTGTAACACTTGTTTGTTTAAAGCCAAACTTTTATCTATGGAAATTGATCTTTACTGGGCTACTGTATTAAAAGTTCTTTTGGAAATGTAATTTATGAGGATGGAAGAGTTAGCAGTCCAAGAAAAACAAAAAATAAATTTAATTTTTAAGTGAAGACAGGAAAATATGCATTTCAGGTCATTGTCAAGCCAGCCAGCCAGCCACCCGCTGAGACTTCCCCTATTTCCCTGATCACCAACAGGGGAACCTGGCCTGACGGAGCACTGCACTCCCTCAGGTGAGAGCAGTTTGAGAACTTGGTTTAAGTGCACACATATTAAGGATTTGGGGCTGTTTTGATGGTTTCTGGAAACAGCCCGACGTGCGGTACTTAAAACTCTAGACTCTCTAACCTTCTGGACATTTGCCATATCCGTGGGTTACTCATCTAGAGAATGTTAAAATTAAAGGGCGGTGAGTTTGTGACAGTCTTCAGAAAAGCAGTGAATTTGGCGGGGCTGAGAACCGTAGTTCGGGTACATTGGCATCATTTAGTGGCAGAGTGTCTTTTTCCAAGTGTGAGGAGAGAGCAAAACCTCAGAAACGTCAAGGAAGGAACAGAGTTTTGTTGAGGGCTTCTGTGTGTCAGGTGCTTCCACTCAGTTTTACCTTATGTCACTCTCCAGTAGTTCTCTCGGTGACGTTAATGTTCATATCTTTCCCATCAGGAAGTTAGGGCTCAGAAAGGTAAAGTTAAGAACTTGTTGGCTTTGCCGGTCTCGGTGGCTCAACTGCCAAGGCTGATTCTTGTCCAGAGCTGCCCGGCTTCCTAATGTGTGCCCTTCCCACCGCGCCTGGTGGCCGCTTGGTAGTGAGGAAATGTTTGTCATACTCGCCGTTTAAGAAGCAGAGAAGTAGGAAATGAAATAAACAGAGGATAGAAAGCCACTGAGCCTCCAAGACACTTTTCCTGTATTAACTGGTGGCGTATAAAGACCTTACATCTCTATGTTTTAGTTTCTGTCTCCTTTGGAAAATTTCTAAATGATGGGCTAGTCCTGTTTCATCAGGAAGGAGACCCACGTTCTCCAGCCAGGAAGCCCTGAGAGGCCAGGCCCTCGGGGCTGTATCCAGACGCCACCCTGCTGCCGTGAGGGCCTCTCTGCCTCTCATCCCGGCAGAGGTGGCGCAGCTGCCTTACCAGCAGGCCAGTGAGGGTCACAAGCTCACGCAGGGCGCGCAGGGCTGCCCTGCCTCCAGGGTGCGTGAGGTAAAGTTCTTCAGTGATACAGAGGTAGTTGTGTTCACCTTTTCTGCGGTTAAGCTTTATCTACAGAATTCTTCTTAGCGTCTTTCTTCACTAGACCATCTGCTCCCTGAAGGAAGAGTCTGGAGGTGTCTCAGTCTCCCTGTATTTCCAGTGCTGGGCGTGCTCTCTGCCCCCCAACAAGTTTATGGTGTTGCAGATTAAAGCAGCATATGAAAATACATAGGTTACAGGCAAATGGGTAGAGATTATGAGGGCAGACTTGAAGGAATTCATGTTTCATCTGGATGAGGAGATACAGCCAGTTTTTAGCAAGTCAGCCTGAAAGGGCTTTGTGGAGCTTTCTCAGGATTCATTTGCTCTAATGCCATAATTTACATGATTTCTGTACTTCCTAAGGAATTTGTTTTTAACCCCTAACACTTATAGTTCCTATAATTAAGGTCAGTTACTAAGGTTGTGAATGAAAACCTTTTAAGCAGTAAAGTAGATCATTATTTTAGAATAAACTTTTTTAGAACAGAAAGAATACACCCGTTTGGTGCCCCCTCACCCCTCACCCCCCTCCGCCCCAGCAGCTGAAAGGCAGATTTCCTCGGGATCTTTGTCCTTTTTTCCCTGAACTTTATCTCACAGTGTCCAGCTGCCTCGTAATCTCTCTCAGTCCTAGAAATAGGCTGCAGTGATTGACTGACGTTTAATGAGCCCCTAAAACGCGCTGGATTCTGTGTTAGGCACTGTAGGCTGGAGATGAGAGTCGAGCGGCCTTTGAAGAAGCTCAGTCTCTGGACACAGAAACAGTGACGAACCAATGTGATGGGGATGCCCGGAGGAGGCCTGAGTGCAGATGGCAGCTTGGCTGTGATGTCCCAGGCCTCACGATGCTCCCATGGCACTTTGCAGTGAGTGGTCAGAGGAAACCGTGTGCCTGAAGCAGGAGAAAGGAATGCGGCTTTTCTCTCCCCCTGGAAGTGAGGTTATGTGATGCAACCAAATCGAGTAATGTGACCGTGACCAGCCCTGAAAGGGGTCAGGAAGGGCTGCCCTGCCACGTTTCCAGAAGGAGGAGAACCGGAGGTACCACAAGTAACACTTGAATACCCAGTCACCCCTCTTCTTTTTATGTAATTTATTGTACTCTGTGGAAAATTGAGAAAATACCACTCTGCAAAAATAGAATATTAATCACCTGTTATCTCTCCATCCAGAGATGATCACCGTTAGCTTTTTGATGTATGTTACGCACAACATACAATCATATGTACGAGTGGGATCACGCTACACGTAGCTTGGTGACTTGGGTTCTTTTTAACATTATAGTATAGGACATGTGTCATCGTATCGTGAGAACATATGTTATCATGTCACTTAATATATAATTACATCATCATTAGTAAGAACACTTAATTGTATGATGTATCATGGTTTTCAACTAATCCTTTATAGTTGATCACTGGCTGACCAATATTTTGATTATGTGAACCAGACTTTATGTAAGGGGCAAAATAGTAAATATTTTAGGCCTTGTGGACCATATGTGGTCTCTGTCGTATATTCTTTTTTTAAAACAACTTTTTAAAACTGTAAAGGCCATGCTTAGATTATAGACCATGTGAAAACAGGCCTGGCCTTATTTGGTCCATGGGCTGTAGTTTACTGACCCTGGAATAAGCAGTGCTGTGATACATGTCCTAGACAGCAGCTTGTGCATGCCTGCCGCTGTCTTTGGATAAATTCTTAGAAGTGGAGTTACAGGTACTGAGTAACTGATGCTAATTTTAAGGCTTTTTATCAGTACTATCCAGTTACCCTCCAGAGAGTTTTTCCAGTTGACATCCCCACCATCAGTGTTTGAAAATTCCCTTTTTCCTAAACCCTTACCAACATGGGATATTTTCATTATTTTTTTTCTTTTTGCTATTTTGGGAGGAAATAAGTGGTATCTAAATGTCATTTGAATTTTCATTTCTTAAATAAGTAGGATGCTAAATTTTTTTCCTACTTATTAGCTCTTTATGTCTTTTATGAACTGTTGTTATGTGCTTAGCCCTCTTTTTCCTGAGGTTTTTTTTTTTATTATAAGAGTTCTTATATAGAAATTATATGAAACTTTTTCTTAGTTTACTTAGCTGTGCTGTAAACATTTTCCTGTTTTTCATTTTTTTTGTTCTATAAAAGTTTGTGTTTTTTTTTTCACCACTGTAGTCAAATCTACTTTTCCTTCTTGAATTTTTCATGTTGTGAAATGCTTAAAACAGGCCTTCAGACCCCAAGATAACTCATCCACGTTTTCTTCTAGTCCTCTTAGAGTTCTGTGTCGTTTATGTGGAATAAAGCTCTAAGTGAATATCTAACTGTACTTTTCCGAATGGTTAGCCAGTTGTCCACTGAAGAATCCCTGCTTCCCCATTGATTTGCACTGCAGTCTTTGTCGTATACTAAACCCTTAGCTGTGTGATGGGATGGCTGGTCATGCCACCACTGAGGTAGGAGGTGGAGCTGGTATTTCTTGGTCTTGCTTTGGGGGCGGTAAGGGTCTACAAGATTGGTTCAGTTTAGAAAGTGTGTGTCAGAATCCAGGACCACAGTTCTGGTGCAGAGGTTTGCTCTCTTTGTGGGGGACCGTTGTTACGAGGGCCATTGGCCCGGGGGGCGGCTGCACCAACATCTAACTGTGGACGGTGTGAAGGGAAAAGGAGGAGAGGGGCAAGTGCAGTCGGACCCTGGAAGCCGCGTGGACACTCGGCGGGGTGACTGTGTGTTGGGGCCTCAGAGGAGGGAGGGGGTGAGCCTTCAGTCCCTTCAGATCCTGAGTTGGTGATGCGCTCTACCCAGTAGGTTACCTGCGTTCAGTGTTCATTAGAGAGATTTACCAATATGTACAGCGCCAATGACGCCGACCTTCCCTCTTCAGCCTGAAGGCCCTGCTGAAAGTGCAGGCTGCGCTAGCGTTCCTTCTGTCGAATGCATTCCTGTTTACTTGCAGGAAAGCAGATGAGCGTATTCAGTTGATTTCAGCTCACTCTGAACCTAAATTCTGTAATCCTCAGACGCCTCCATCTGCATGGTTGGATTAATCATTTTGGGGAGTCTAGGTGACATGACATATTTGACATTCTGATGTCATGGTGTTTTGAAATCAGGAAGAAAACTTATGAGGGTACTGAAAATATGTTTGTTTTATACAAATAAGAAGCTGAAACTATTAGAGTACTAGAAATAGTACAGGAGAAGATCTGGATGGTGAAAGATTTTCTACATTGGTATCAAAGATAAAAATTTGATGACGAAGGTTTCGTATCTGTGAGATGACTGTCAAGCTCCTCAAAGCAAGGCCACCTCGCGGTGGAACTGGGCCTGGGGAAGAGGCGCACCCGCTGCAGGTGGGTGGGCTCGCGGCCTCTCTGGAGGCGAGGGCACTTGGCACTGAGTGCGCAGCCTGCTCTCTGGCAGCCCCTCCCCTTCCTGGCCTTCATCTTGGGGAAATATCTCATGGATGCGAATGAAGACAGCGTTGATCCAGCAGGTTTGTAGTGGAAGTGGGAAGCAACCTAAACGTCCAATAATAGGGAACTGGCTTGTTAAATACTAGTGTTTGTACCGTGGAATGCACAAAAGCCCAAAGTCATCTGAAATGGTGACAAAAATAAACGTGGAAAAGAAATACATAGCACATTTCCCTACTTCTGTGAAGAAAAATGAATGTGCGTCACACGCACCTGTGTGTCACCTAGAACAGAGGCTCCAAAATGTGCATCAGGTGTTACTAGAGATTATTTCTGGGGAGAGTTTTATATTCTCTATATCTGTAGGTGTGCAGATAGCTTTCCTTTTTGTTGTTTTCTTAGGTGAGTATGGATTGCTTTTAAAACAGAGTAATAGTAAAAGAACAGTTTTATGCAAACATGCTTCACCCTGAGTACTGCTGATGTGCCTCATTCCCATGTACTTGTGTTCGTTCTCTCCTCCTTTAAGTATAAAGTGGGCTAGGACTTGCACCTAGAATAAAGTAAATGACAACAGCGCCTTCAGAGACACCCACAGAGGGGGCCAGCGCCGCCGTGAGGGGCAGTATTTCAGCCGTAGCTCAGCTACGTAGCGTCAAGGAGGCCGCGGGCTCCCATAGGCGGTGGGGCCTGGAGGGTGCAGAGCTCCTCCCCGGAGGGCACCGTGGCCCCTCCTGCACAGCCTAGGCCCAGGCAGGGTCAGAGGATGCAGAAGCCCAGCCGCCGGCACCAGCCGCCGGCAGCCCCGGGGCCTGTAGAGGGGTCCGGTTAGGAGTGCGGGCAGCCTTTACCCGTGAGAGTGGCACGGTGCATGCAGTGTGCAAACACTGCTGCGGGGGTGACGGAGCCGGTGCCTGCTGAGCCATGTGAGTGGTGAGACAAGGCCCTGGGCGGGGTACGTGGAAGGCTCTGGAGAGCCTGTGATCTCTTCCTTCTGTGTTGCAGCCTCCTAAAGTGAGATGCCTGACCAGGATCTGGCACCCCAATATCACAGAGACAGGCGAGATATGTCTCAGGTGAGTTTATCTGCGTTCCCGTCTTTCGTCTTGTGAGCACCGTGTGTGAGTGATGGGCTTTCTACATGGTGTCTCCCCCGACAGGGGATCTTGAGGCCGGGCCAATGTTAGGGAGGCTTCTGGCTGCACTCTGCGGTCCACCCAGGTGCCCCCCTCGAGGGCCCTTACCCTTTTCCCTCCATCTGGCTGATTTCAGCTAAGAGGGGAGGATATGAGTAAGGGAATGCAGGATGGGGGATGTGGATGGGAGGCTTCAGAAGACCCAGGCACTTGTAGTTAAATGTCCTCTTGCCCAAATCGTCTTGATGCGCATGGGAGCGCTTTCGTAGCAGGATAAGCTTTCCCAGTCGTGCCTGGGTCCCCACCCTTCCAACGGCAGATGCTCAGGGGTCAGTGACTTCCTGCCGCCTAAGCTTGCTGGTCACTAACGTAGAGAACTGGAGGAGTTGCGCAGAGTGTTGGTTGTTGTCGTTTTTAAGTAAATTTAGCTTGTGGGCTTTATTTTTCTGCGTCTTGCGCTTTCTCTGGTAGAGCAGTGAGGTTAACTTGTAGGGGCTCTGGTGCTGGACCTCCAGGCCAAGCCCCAGCCCCACCACTGCCAGCTTAGGGACTGCGGGGACCTGGAGGGCAGGCAGACAGGGTTTCTCCGGTGTGTCCTTTGCTTTCTTACTGTGAGCTAGTCCCTCCTCAGGCCCTGCCTCTGTATCCTGTCCTTTTACCCTCTTCTCCCCACACGTGCACTGTGACCGCTGCTCCCTGCGAGGACAACCATTAGGATTCATCTCCCCATTTTATTTTGTATGTGGAGCCCCCTTTTCTTTGATATCAGCTTCATTTTTTAATAGCTAGTTAACGGGAATTCCCTGGTGGTCCAGTGGTTAGGTCTCCATGCTCTCACTGCCAAGGACCCAGGTTCAGTCCCTGGTTGGGGAACCACGATCCCGCCCAAAAAAAAAAAAAAAAAAAAGCTAGTTAAAAATACACTTTATAAGTCAGTCATCCTCCCTTTTAAGTATCTGTATTGAAACTTTAAAAATCTATGATCTTCAGGTCCAGATTGTAAGTGGTTTCTGGTCCGGCCTTGTCTCCCCAGGCTTTTTACCTGTGCCCACTCTCCTGGGGGCTCCCCACACTCCACTTCCTGTCACGTCCCCTTCTCCGGTCAGAATTAGGTCCAGAGAGGGCATTTCTCTACTCACTTTTGCAGTCTTCTGAGAAAACAGATTATTAGCAAAGTATAATAGGAATTTAACAGATGGTTAAATGTAAATTTGGTTAAATTTGTAGTTAAATTTGGTTAAATTTGTAGCCTGCTACAAAAAACAGAAACTTTAAAGGAAAATCATTGGTAGGTTTAGCCACATTAAAATTAAAAATACAAAAAAAAAAAAATTAAAAATACAAAAGCACAAAATTGAAAGAGAAAAGATCAGCAAGATTACATCCTTTGTATGTAAACAGTCCTTTCAATCAATATGAAAACGATGGGACATATCCACCAGAAAAATGAGCATTGCCTACAAGTAGGTGATTCATAGAAGGAGAAACACAGCGGGTGGTGAGCGTCTGCTTGATGCTCAGTCTCCTTGGTGATCAGAGGACACGTGGAAGCAAGGGGACGCCACTCACCACTTCTCAGACTGGCAGATACAAAAGCAAAGTGTGTGTGAGAACAGGCTCCCTCGTTCCACTGGAGAGTGCATGTACCTGTACACCTTTCGTTGGTCCTTCAGCCATAAGGCCTACATTTAACTTGTATATACCCTCGGACCTGTCAGCTGCACCTCTGGGAATTTAACTGAGGGAAGTAATGTGCCAGGTTTATGTACAAAGACTACCTCTTTGTGAAAAACTAGACAGTGTCCAGCGATGGTTTTGGACACAGCCGACTCATGGCATCTCCTGAATAAAGGAAATGACGTGCCTGGCGCTCCATGGGGCGTGGTCTAGTCACAGGGCTGCTTTTTGCTTCTCTTAGTGAGACTTGCCCTGCTCCCACCAAGGGCCCACACCCTGCCCTTGGCTCAGGGCCAGCAGTGCTATGTCTGTGGGATTGGAGGGACCAGGGCCATGAACCCGGCGGTTGTACTTCAGATTTTTGTTCTCCTAGAACCTGAGTTTCCAGTGTAGTCCCTGGGGCATCCTCTGTCCCCTGTGCCTGTACCCTCTCTGATGGCCACATGGCTGTCACCTGAGCTCCCTCGGGACTGCCATCTGCTCAGGCTGGGCCTGAACCTCCGTGGTGTCACCCTGCCCAGATCTGTGGCCCCCAGACATGGGCATACCTGGCCTCCAGGGGCAGAGTCCTGCTCTGTCTGTGCTTGTTGACAGGGAAGCTCAGAGGGCGCTGACTGGTCGCCCAGTCTGCCCGCCTGCCTTCCATCAGCTAATGTTGGTTGAGCCCAGACACAGTGGGGAGCAGTTTGCGATCTCTGCTTTATGGGGTCTGCCAGCTGGTGGGGAGACAGGCACTAAACAAGTAAACAAGGGTATAGCTGAAATTGCAATAAGGTCTATAAATGAAAAGGATAAGCTAGATCAGAAATAATTCTTTCCCCTGTCTTAGTAAAGAAGTCTCTCGTTGGATCATATAAACCACCAGGATTGGGCAGTTGGTTCCCCAAAAGTTATTCAAAAGTTGTAGAGATTTTATCTCAACAACTCACCGATACCTCTGCAGGGTGGAAGGACGTGCCCCGGGAAGATGGGATTAGGGTGCATGATGGGAGTTTTCTTTTTGGTGCTCGAAGTAAGCTGTAGGTTAGTTTTATTTATTCTAACTGATCTTCATGGGCAATTAAGATTATGGCATTGATTCAAATTCTGAATATTTGTTTTCTCCTGATCGTCATTGATTTTTGTGAATTTGAACGTGTTCTGACTTTCCAGTATGACCTGGAAAGCCTCACACTGACGTGTTAGCTTAGGAGCTGTTAGGTTCAGGTGAAAGCAACAGTGTGATAATTCAACAATGCCGAGCTCCTTTTTTCACCAGAAGGAAACTAGGCAGTAAGTGGTAATTTTTCAAAGTATGGAATGGTTATTTATATGAGAGTATATGCTGTGCGTTTGCAGTTGATAGAACAGTCATGAAAATGACTCTTAGGTCAGCTCACATCACGTACCCCTGGAGCCCACGTGACCTTCCCTGAGCGTGGTCCTCCCACCCCCGGGTGAGCACCTTCCAGAATTTTGTGTTAATCTGCTTTTATTTTTTAAACAGCTATTAAAATCATGTGCTAGGTGCTCACGTGGGTGTGAGTCTACAGCTCCATTTGGGGGCGCGTGCCCTGGGGCGGGTGCTGCCCTGCGCCTTGGTTTCTCCTCTGTAGCATGGGACCCCTCCTCTTTGGTCTTGGGGCACTGGGTGAGTGTTGGGTCCTGCTGACACACAAACAGGAAGCTCCGCTGTCATTGTTGTCACCGTCCTTTTCCGAATGTTAAATTGACAGATGCGCTCTGTATGTTCTGATTTAATCATGCTTTTCCCCTGCTGAGTGTACAATACATAAAAATAACACTCGCGATTAGACTGGAGGACCCATACAGGCGTGAGGCAGAGAAGGCCTTCTGTAGCGACACAGGAAACTGTGGAGCCACAGAGGAGAGATGGACTGCATGAGACGTGCACCTCCGTTCCGACAGAAATCACGCTGAGCAGCTCGCGGGACTGGAGCCTGCTCCCTGCTGACCGCTGTGCCTTTCTGTGTCTGTTTCAGTTTACTGAGAGAACATTCGATTGACGGCACCGGCTGGGCCCCCACGAGGACACTGAAGGTAGAGTGTCCTTTGCCCACACCTACCCGGATGCCCCTCCATCGGCAGCCAGCCTCCTGTAAGGACAGCGATGTCCACGCTGTCCCATCTGCATGGGTGGACGGGCCCACGCTGCCCACCTGCCACCGCCCGCCTGGGGCTGCTGGCCAGGCGCTGGCCCTGCTCAGCTCCTCTGCCCCCACTTCTCTTCAGTTGGGGGTGGGGATCAGGGTGTCGGGTCATCTCCTCTCCCCTCTGCCCTTTGCCGTTTACGGTTTGTGCTTCGGTGGTTTACTGTTTCTACCCTCGTCTTGCTATTCGCCCCAGTCTTTGATAGTTGTCTCCCCCTTTAAGCAGTGGAGACTCGCCAGGCGTGGGTAGAGACGGAGGAAGGAAAGGCTGGATGTTCTGTGTCTGCTCTGAGTTACACTGGACAGAGGAGGGGTGGCAGGGTGCAGCCAGGTGTGCTGCACAGGGGCCCCTCTGCTGGGGCAGGGGGTGGAAAGGGGAGCCACAGGGACTAAATAAGTGGCCCCAGTTGCTTCTCCAACATGGCCTGAGTGGGTTTCAGGGGTGCGTGTCGTGGGTACCCACGTGAGGCCACCGGCTGTGCTTCGCCTCAGGGCTTTTCCATGGTGCTGTCCGTAGGCGCCTGCGGTTTCTTCCCATGCCTGACCTTTTATCAGAAGGAGTCAGGACTTCTGGCCAGTGTTCACCTAGTAGTAAGCAGCTACCTGACTTTTGCCATCTTCTTTGACTGAGTAGTGAACTGGTCCCACACGGTCGTAGCCTCTGCCTGTCTGCTGAGGGATCGATCCTGCCCAGAAGAGCGATCGCCTGGGACTGGGTTTAGGGGCAGCCGTGTTCCCAGCCTGCACTTCAGCACAAAGGCGTGGTCTTCTGAGCCAGTCACCGTCTTCCCTGGTGACCATCCTGCTGCTCTGACACTGATGGTCCCACCTTTCAACTTGAAAGGGCCGTGGGCGTCCAGTCAGCCTGTTTGTGAAGCTCTGACAGCCGTGTGGCATATCACACGTGCCGTCTCCCTGCCTCTGTCTCTCGTAACGTTTTTCCACACATTTCCACTTCGGCTCAGTCAGGCATGGATTATAAACGCTGTCCCACCTAAAACCACTCGTAGGTCTCAGTCTGTGCCAAGTGCACAGAAAGCGAGCGATGGCTGGTAACAGAGCTGCTGCGCTGGGTGCTGTCCCCCAGGTTGCAAGGGGGAGCCCAAGATTAACTTTCTAGGCCCTACCTTTTTTTTTTTTTTTTTTTTTTTGGGGAGCACAGGATCCGCGGCATGTGGGATCTTCCCAGACCGGGGCACGAACCCGCATCCCCTGCGTCGGCAGGCGGACTCTCAACCACTGCGCCACCAGGGAAGCCCTAGGCCCTACCCTTTAAAATAACTCCTGCAGAAAACTAACCTCCTCCACGATATGCTGACTTAACTGGTTCATCTCTTAGAGACCATCCCCACCTGAAACTTGTTTTTGTCTTTCTCTCTCATTTCAGGATGTTGTTTGGGGATTAAACTCTTTGTTTACTGTAAGTATGTTGACCAGAATCCCAAGTTTTTCTTGATTCCTCTGCCTCCTGGTTTTAAAGATCGCATCAAGGATAACATGAGGGGATCAAAACCAGCGGTGTGGGCGCACTAAAGCCCCCTTTTCTTTGGCACTTTTGTGAATCAGAGGAGCAGTGAGACAAGAACTGAGGGGGCTTTGGAGCGACACTCTGGGAGGTCCTGGGGCCGGGAGGGGCGGGAGCAGAGCGTCCCCACTTCCGCCCTGCTGTCATGGCTGCCTCGCTCCCGGGGACCGGCGTGAGCCAGTTCCGCTCGCTGTGGTCTCCTCCACGCAGGCCCCTCTGGGAGCACCTGGCCCACCTCACACCGTCCGCTCTCACCGGCAGCCAGTCCACAGCTTCCTTCGCTCCCAGGGGCCCGGTTTGGGAGAAGGAGTGTGTAGTCACCAACCTTTAGGCTTTTCACAAACCCAGAACCTTAGAATTATTCTCTTAATCAGTGAAGTTTGCTGTCCTCAGAGAACAGCACCTCTCAGGCAGGGGCTGGAGGGCGGGAAGAGGCGTAGGAGAAGGGGAAAGGGGGAAAGCTGGTATTTGGAGTTTTATATAGTATTATTTGTTCCTTTGAGTTTTGGCTTTTTGATCATAAAGAAGCTTTGAAAGAAATAATCTTCAGGGATCTGTCTCTGGGCAAAAAAAAAAAAAAAAAAAAAAAAAT
>NW_020173945.1:3843788-3879456 GCF_003031525.2 Neophocaena asiaeorientalis asiaeorientalis
GCTACTGATGGTAAAACCTAAGTCCCCCCATGAAAACGAGCCCATCCTGGACAGCCCCCAGGACGGCGGGACTGCTCCCTCACCCTGCCGTCCTCAGCCAGCGAAAGACAGCAGAGCAGAGCCCAGAGGAGACCCCTAAGTGCCTGCCCCTCCTGCCTTCTCGGCTGATGTCACCGGGTGGTCTGGTAACACCTCCTGATTTCGAGACCTGCCGTAATCTCCAGGAGAAGGCAATACCCAAGGGGTACCGGACCATCTGGACAGGTTTCTGCTGGTCTCAGCTGTTTTGTTGTGATTGTTTTTGGCTTTTCCATTGAAGTGAATGCAGTTTTACTTCTGGAGATGCAGAGGCTGGAGCGTGATTTAAAACCTGCCTGGCAGTTGTGCTGCTTCTCTTTTGAAGGACATCTGGTGGGTCCCCATCTCTCCAAGCACTCCAAACCTTCCAAATTCTAAAGAGCCCATCAGACTTGCTAATGAAGTCTATAACGGTTATTCCAACTCACATATTCATTTTAGGTAAAATACATGGTAAAGAAGATGAAGAATTCTGTATGTCTGGTGTAAGTCTTTATATGCACCAGGATTCTCATATAATATGTGCTTTATATTTTTGCCTATTTCTGGGACTTGGAACTAATTTCCCAGCTGTTAATGATCATAGAGATTTATAATTTTTCCTGGCTGTATTTGTGACATATTGGTCACACCCATATTTATTTCCAAATCAGGAGTACAATCCCCAGATTAAACATTTCTCCTCAGGAGAAATAACAGTTGTCTTTACAATGATCCATCAGTGGCTTTGGAAAGCAGTGACTCAACATGACAAATGTTTCTACCCTGACCTTTAAGAAGAGGAATAGGTAGTATAAAGGAAAGACACGGTCTTCAATCTAAAATCCGTCATTATTCTTGGGGGTGGGGGGGAGTAGCATTCCAGGGCTCTTCTAAGGTGGAAAGGGTCTGCTGCTGGTTCCCTGGGGCCAGGGAGCCCTGGCCACAATGGCACCATCCTAGTTGTTAGGTCGGGTTGCAGACGTCCTTCCTACTGGATTGTGAGTGCCGTGCTTGTGGAGGTGAGTTAAAGGTGAAGGGAGAATCTAGGCAAAGTCAGAACAGAAACATAGAAGACAGAGTTGTTAATCACAAAATAAAGGAGAAAATGAATTTTTAAGGAAAAATTCATAGGATTTTTTATTTAGAAATGCTCATGATAACAGTGGTTTGTCATTCCCCAAGTATCAAAACTAGCATTAGAAATTCGTGTGATCGCTCTTTCCTCACCAAACGTCGGATAATCGTGAGTAAACACATCCCTGCCTTCTTTCAGTGGACCGTTAATCACCGTTCTGAAAAAAGTGTCTCACGTTCAGTGCTCCTACATCAACAGGAACTTCAGTTCTCGGGAGTTTTTTCAGCTCCAGGTCGTTCGGTCATTGGCTGATTAGGTGTCTGTGGCCTGCTTCATAAAATGAAGACTTGCAATAGCAGAAAAAGAGGTTCTTTCCGTCGTTTACTTTGAGTTTCTCTCTTTTTAAGGATCTTTTGAATTTTGATGACCCACTGAATATTGAAGCTGCAGAACACCATTTGCGGGACAAGGTAAGCTAGTAACAGGAATATTCTAGGTTGATGTATTTGGTGAAAAGATAATTACTGCCCCTTGATTAAATAAGTATGAGACTGAGAATGGTGACTAGAATTAAATCCCATTGAATTAAATGGGACTAGAATTTAAAGCAATGTATGAATGATGTATTATAATAAATGTGAGTGGTCTCAGAAAAGTGTTTGACCCGAGGTCAGACAGAAGTGTTTTTAGGTGTGGTTTCCTGGTAGAGTTCAGTATGAGTGATCTACAACAGGCGGCCGTCGCTTTACCGCATGATGGCGTAGGAGCACAGAAGGGAGACCGAACCAAGGGTGCTACCGCCCCCTCTGCCGCCACCCAGCGGGCTGACCGCCCTCCACACCTTCCCAGAGTGCGGGCGCACGCGAGCCCACAGCGATGGGGTCGTGTTTGTTTTGTTGTCGTTGTTCATGTATTTTCGCTTTTTCCCTCCAAGTCGGTGCATAAACTATCACTCGTTCATTTTAGGAGCTGTTGAATCATATCCCGTGGTGTGGCGCTACCGTACTTTTCTCAACCATTCTCTTATGGCTGGGCACTCAGGTTTTTCCACGGGATTATTTTCCAGCTACAGACAGCGCTGCAGTAAATGCCCTTCGTACACACATCCTTACAGTGTGCGGGCACAAGGCACAGGGTCTGGGGCAGGAGCCCGGGAGGCGGCCGAGCGTGGCCGAGGTGAGGCTGCTGGAGGTTGTTCGGAGCTGGTCGGGCCTAAGCAGACAGCTCTGCGGCGCTGACTCCGTTTAGTCACCGGACCTCACGTTTCGTTTTCTGAGCCACGTTCCCTGTGAATCCTTGCCCTGCCCAGGAGTCAGCCACCTAACGCTGTTGGATCGGCTGACGCGGCTCTGAACGTAGGATGTTCTAAAGGCCATCAAGTTGGTTCTAAATACCGTGCTTAATGTTGAGGTCAGCTGCTTCTGTACATGTAAGACCTACTGTGTGCCAGAGCGCACGGGCGTTTTAAATGTGCCACGTGTGGTGTTCACCACAGCCTGCCTTAGCAGGGCCCCGAAGGGCAGGCAGGAGAGCCCCCCGGCACGTGTCCTGGCACACGGGGAGCAGAGAGCCAGGCGGTGGCCCCGGAGGGTCAGCGGGTGCCTCTGGTCAGGCGGGCAGAGGAGGCCACGTCCTGCTGAGCAGGCCGGGAGGCGGCCGAGGTCTTCAGTCTCTCCTCGCCGGCCTTTGGCAGTCAGCCATCTGCACCCTCGGGGCGGCCCTGGCAGGGAGGAGCCTTTGTTTGTCCGCCATGCTGACAAGCCTTGCAGGCGGGCCCCCAGGAGGCTCTGTTCAAGTTCTAACTCCACCTGTCATTGTCATTGTGCCCAACAAGGATGTCCCCACTCAGCACTAACTGTTGTAGCCCCTGTGGACTAAACCTTGTCGGGGAGGGAACACCCTTAGAGAGCCAGGAGGAGAAAAACATGTTAGGATTGTTTACTTTTTATTGTTCTCGGAAGGGTGCTTCCTGCTCTTTGTATGAAATAGGAAGAGACTTGCAGTTCACAGGCAGACTTCATTTTATTGTGCTTCGCAGATATGGGCGTTGCTGCTTTATGTCGGGTTCTCAGGGAGAGCCTTTCTGGTAAGATGTGAGTAGAGGCCGGTTGTGAACCAAGTGGACCTCAGGCGGGAGCGTTCCAGAGGCCTCAGCAGCAGCGCAAAGGCCCTGAGGCAGGACTGCGCTCCTGGTGTTCAGGGATGCTTCAGAGGCCCCGTGTGACTGGGGCAGGGCAGCAGGAGGGCAGTGGTGACATGGTGTAGCAGCAGCCCTGCGTGGCCCTCCAGGTGCCAGGCAGTGTCATACCTGCTCCCAGACACACTTGTTTCCCTGACAACCCACGAGGGAGGGACTCTTGCCCCTGATTTGCTGCTGAGGGAGCAGGGCCACCAGGAAGTGAAAGACTTGCCGGGAAGGGGCGGAGCCCAAGATTTGAACCCAGGAGGTTTGGCCCCAGGGTTCGTGGTCTTCTCACTGACGAGAGCAAAGGGGATTAAGGCTGAGCTGAGGCACCTGTGGTCCTGGGTCAGTCGTTGAGGGGTTGGGGGTGTCTGTGGGATCGTCACTCCACATCCCGGGAGCTTTGGCCGCAGCTGCCTGGGAGCCGATGGTATGTCGGCAGCTGGGTACCATGGAGGTGACCTTGTGAGAGTTTTGCTGAAGACAGCCAGGGCTTCTGTGCAGCCCGTGTTGGCGGCGGGCAGACAGCTGTGAGGGAGCCTCTGAGCACAGTCCTGGGCCACCTGGTGGCGACCACAGGGGTCCCCTTCTCCCCTTTCCTTGAACCCGCCCCACCCTGAAAGAGTGACTGCAGCGTGGCCGAGGAGAGCAGGCCCGTTCCGCCCGCGCCTCCCAGGGTGGCCCCTGCAGCAGGCAGGGCCCGGGGCTGTGCCTCTTGCTGGATGGGACTGAAGCCCGGGACCCTGTGTGCAGCTGTGGGTGGGGGTGAGAGGGCTGAGAGCCCGCCTTCAGGTCACAGGCTGTCCCGCCACCAAATGCGGGCGGGTGTTCTGAGGTGGACAGGCTCCAAGTCACTCGTGGCTCAGACAGTCCCAGGGGCCCTTCCCAGTCCTGTAAGGCCAGGGAAGTTTGCTCCTGACCTTAGAGAGAAAAGACCTGGGGACACACTTGGGGTGTTGGCTCAGATCTGAGGTGGCTTTCCCTCTCGCGCTAGCCTGGGAGATACCTGCATCCATACAGCATTTTTACCCCTGAGGGATCAGCCCAGGCCCCCAGGTGGCCTCTGCTTGATGCCCAAGGAGGGCCCTCTGTAGCAAGCCCACCTCTCTTCTCGGGCAGGGTGGTCACCCTGATGGTGGGCTGCACTTGGGCCATAGGTAGCAGGGTGCTGGGGAGACAGATCAGGACACAAGGGTCTTCCTGAGAGCCGCAGCCAAGGCTCATGCCCATTTGTGGTCCAGAGTCCCGGCCGGACCCGTATCGTGACCTTGACCACACTGGTGGATCTCACTCTCCCCGTCCGCACAACGAAGGGTCTTCGGTTCCCGTCCGCCCAGAGCTTGTTTGTGTCCCCTCCCGGCACCCAGAGTGACAGGGAGGTGGCACTCAGCCCCGTGGGTCTCTGAGTCTCCTGCCGCCTTGGCGACTGGAGGATTGGAGGCCGGACCCTGCACGCCCTCCCAAGAGCTGGCGGGGGCCCTTGGCTCGGGGGCACGCAGCTTGTCCCTGAAGTGTCGTCCTGCGCTGACTCACCCCCCCTTCCTCCCCTCTGCCCGATCCCTCTGCCCCACAGGAGGACTTCCGGAATAAAGTTGAAGACTACATTAAGCGCTACGCCAGATGACAGGAGGAGAGGGCTGCGGGGCCGTGGACTGCGCGCTACCAGCTTGTCTCCAGGTGAAACGAGAAGGGAGTCTCCTCCCGTCCCTGGCTCCCCTCAGTCCTGCTGGGCCGCCTCAGTCCCGCGACCATGCCGTCCCGAGGAAGCACCTCTTCACGACCACCCATTGTAGACAGAGAGTTCCGCATAAATACAGCCAGGAAATGTGCTTCGGGTCCTAAAGAGTTGTCTGCTTACCCTAACGTGTTTGCTTTTTTGAGACTGTACTGTATAGGCTGTTACTGAGATTCTCGAGAAGTTGTGGTGCACGCAGCATTGAGGCTAGAGCTTGCTTCCCCCCAGTCAGTCCCCGCCCGGGCGACGCTACTGATGTGCTCAGCGTAGCTCGCAGGCGGCGGTCAGGAGCCGCTACAGACCGTGATCGGTGCGGATTCCCTTCGCTCCTTCCATGAATGTCGGCCCTGCCCAGGTGTCGTGAAGCTTCCCAGAATGCATATGGTCGTTCACTGTAGCTCTCTTACTGAAATGCGTATTTTATTTAATGTAAGTATATTTTGGAACAGATTTGTAATTTGTACAATTTAATGCTTTAATTATTTTTTTCTATTCTCATTTAGTTTGTATTTTCATTGTATAGAGCAGACAGAAAGAT
Source organism: Neophocaena asiaeorientalis asiaeorientalis (assembly GCF_003031525.2). Classification (NCBI taxonomy): domain Eukaryota; kingdom Metazoa; phylum Chordata; class Mammalia; order Artiodactyla; family Phocoenidae; genus Neophocaena; species Neophocaena asiaeorientalis. Next base: position 3,849,379 of record NW_020173945.1, read on the forward strand.
GTTGGGTCAAGCAACTATTGAAGAGAAATACAAAGAAAATTATAAAAGACACAGTATTCGTTCTGTCCAAATGCAACGAGAATTTGGCTTGTGAAAATCAGCTCCTGTTTTCAGGTCCAGATGGGGCAAAGAAGTTTAGGGACCCTTTGAAGCTAGATCTGGATGAACTAAAAAAAAATAATAATAATAGCAGGGAGCCCTGTCTCACATGCTGCCCCGAGGAAACTGGCTGGAGCACAGCGGCTTGGTATTTCTGCCGTGGTCATGTGTCTGTGAGCCACTGCACAAGAGAGCCAGACCCTCGTGTTCTGGGGACAGGAGAGAGACCTCAGGAATCGGCCCAAACCATGTCTGATGCCACTGAGACCACCCCTGCGGCCTTCCGAGTTCTCTGCTTCTGGGCCCCGTCTCCGGGGTTGAGTCTCCCAGGCCTTGGAGGGCCAGGAATCAGTGGCACCACTCAGCCATTCCTGGGTCAGGTCAGTGCACTTCAGAGTCAGAACACCGAGGAGAGGTGAGTGGCTTTATTACAGCGTTCGACATCTGAACCCTTGGAATCAAATGCAAAATAAATATCTGTATGGTTTTGTCTGCTGCTCACCTAACACGCTCCGGTGTACCTGACAGCCAGCCTCCTTAGGCCTCTGGATTCCCCCGTCTACCAGCTAACCGGTCTGGCTCGTTTTTCTTAATTTATAACATGATCCCAGATTATGAGATCAGTCTGTCCTGGAGATCAGCGGGGGAGGAATTCGGGCCATGCTTCCCATTTGTAACCAGCAGTCATGCCCATTAGACTGGAGGGTGACCCTGGCTGACGGGCCACTCCGTCGGGTGTGCAGAGCAGGAAGGATGGGGCTGGTTAAGGGCATGGTGGCGTCTCTGTGGCCCAGAGCCTGTCAGGCACAGTCACCCTGGGAGGGGCGCTCCAGTTCACATACTTCAACTCACCAACTGGCCTCAGAGCCATCCTCTGCTAGGGGGTCAGGAGGGTAGCAGCTGACCATCCACACGCCTGATTGGTGCCCCTGTGACCCAGGGCGCGCTGCTCTCTGCCAGCTCTAGCCCGAGTCATTTCACAACCCCTAGCTCTCCCGGCGGCACCCTCCCCTGGCGGTGCAGATGGACAGAGGTGGAAGAAATGATGGCAGCGCCCGTAGTGAAATGGAAACGTGTGTGTGATGCAGGTGAAGACTTTGCCCTCTGGGCCAGACTGAAAGGGAGAGGATCCCTTGTTAATTCTGACCTCACACAATATAGAAAAATACTTGGCTTATCAGCGGTCAAGCAGTTCTTCAAAAATGACATTTCCACGTAACGACCATCCCTTTCTGTCCAGTGGCGATCTCAGAGGCGTTTTACCTCCCTGCCCCCTCCCATCTTGTTAAGGAGCCCACCCAGCTTGGCCCATCTCCGTGGGCCAGTGGTACTGTGCTGGGTGCTTGGCCAGCGGGGCCCGTGGCACCTTTTGGTGGCTGCGGGACATTGACCTCCAGGACTTTTGCTTTCCTGGGGTCTTTTTCCCACTCTTAGGCCAAAGTAACATTTCTGGCTGCCGTCCATGTGCCCCACCGGCCCAGAGACAGTTGATGATTTCTAATTTGCGGGGGCTGGGGTGGGATGCCAGCCTCTGGCCAGCCAGACTAGCCCTGGGGCCGGGTGGGCTGGGGCAGGCCTGGGGCATGAAGCTGTGGCACGGCTCTGACTCTGAAGGTCAGGTGGATCCCCACGACTCTACTCTTTAAAATGGGGTATGTCAGCTGCGTGTTTTTCAGGCACACTTAGAAGGAAACAGCTCCCGGAGTAGCCCTCTCAGAAGGAGAAGGCTCACATCTCGCCTCTCACCTTCCCTCAAACACACCACCTGCAGGCTACCTCCTCTGCAGCCTTTCTAAGGAGCTGGGCCGAGTGTAACCCGGGTGTTGAGCACTGACCTCCCGGCTTTGTGTCTCCTCTTTCCCTGCAGTCCTGGTCTTCGCACCTCCTGTGTGTTCTTTTCAGCCACTGTGCGTTGTTGCAGAACGCTGGCCCCAGGGAGCAGTGTGTCGTGGGTTATGGGTAGCTTCACAAGACGCCCTGCTTTACCTGCCCTCACCTCCAAGCACTGAAAGCCTCAGAGGCCTGCTTGTCTGATCAACCGACCTTAGATAAGTCGGGCCTTGCACGTGGCTGGAGAAGCCTGCAGTACAAACTTCATGTTAAAACGTTGCCCTATTCAGACCATTTGCAGTAGCTAAACTATTTTGAATGTAGTCTTTGAGAGGAACGTGTCCCTTTGTGTTTGCCGGTTTCAGTGCTCCAAAGTGTCCGTGCATGTCTTCCTCTGCCCTTCGTTACCCGGGGCTTGCACACCCGTCTAGGAAGACTTCACAACTTCGGGAGGCGACAGCGCCCTTCCCCGTGGCTTGGCCACAGCCAGGCCGCTCTCAGGACATCTGGGGGCAGCGGCAGCGTGTCTTTGTCTTAGGGCAGCAGAAGCGGATTCAGCAGTCCTGCCGGATACTGGAGCTTTAGCAAAATAATCTCGGAGGGCAAACTCCCAGGCAGTGGTGATCACCACAATGTGTTACATGTCTTCAGGGGACAAATCCCACTGTTCCCTGGGTTGCTTCGTTAGCCCAGCCCTTCTTTCTTTAAAGAACTGCTGTGAAAAAAACCAAATTCCTGTTACCATTGGACTTTCTGCTGATTTGATTATCAGATCAAGCAGAATTCTCTTCATATAAAAAGCCCAGGGGCTTCCCTGGTGGCGCAGTGGCTGGGAGTTCGCCTGCCGACGCGGGGGACACGGGTTCGTGCCCTGGTCCGGGAAGATCCCACATGCCGCGGAGCGGCTGGGCCCGTGAGCCATGGCCGCTGAGCCTGCGCGTCCGGAGCCTGTGCTCCGCAACGGGAGAGGCCACAGCGGTGAGAGGCCTGTGTACCGCAAAAAAAAAAAAAAATCCAACAAGATGTTAGCCACCACAGGGGACACAGGTTCGAGCCCTGGTCTGGGACGATCCCACATGCTGCGGAGCAACTAAGCCCGTGCGCCACAACTCCTGAGCCTGCGCTCTAGAGCCCGCAAGCCTAGAGCCCGTGTCCGCAACAAGAGGAGCCACCGCAATGAGAAGCCCGTGCACAGCAACAAAGATCCAACACAGGCATAAATAAATAAATAAAAAAAAAACCGTTAACCACCAATGGCAGCTTTAAGGAGACCCTTTCCCAGGTGGTGCCGTCTGTTCCGGGGTTGTTTCACTTCCATCCACTTAAAAATGGAAAGTCAGGTTTGTTACAAGTTCATTATTCTTCATAAAGTATCTAGTAAGATGCTAATATATAGTTTTAGTAAAATAATGTTTTCCTTTGCCAAAGAAGAACTCGGAAAATGAGAAAACCTGTCACACCCTTCTTCCCCATGCTCCCATGGCCTGGCCTCAAGCAAATCCAGCAGGTTGGAGGGGCCATTGCAGAGGGGTCCATATCACCTGCTTAAGTTACCGCTCATGCCCTGGGGTTCCATGGGTTACCAAAATTGATTTATTGAAAGAACTGTAGTTTGAAAAAATTCTTCAAAAAACTCCGTGATAGAGGCCTTTGGGGACCTTGCATTGTTAAGAATGTCTGTTTATTCATGTCAAGCTGTATAAACTGAATTATAATCTCTTTTTAAATATCCATCTTAGGTCTCATTCACTTTCATTACCAAATGCACTGGACCAGAGCCCTCCCGGTAAATTCACTGTTCCTTTTGGTTTGGTTCGGTTTGGTTTTTAACTTATGGCCAGTTGGAAGAAATAATCCACGTCCCAAGAGTTCCCGGCGCTGGAGGGGAGACTACGCACAGGCCCTGTGCACTGCAGTCCAGGACAAATGCTGGGCCGGGGCCAGGGGCCCGGAAAGAGGGTTAGCACTGGCTGCGCGTGGGCCGGCACCTCGCGTGGCCCCCCACAGGTCACATCCAGGGATGCTCCCCCTGCTCTGGTACCCGGGTGAGGCCTGTTGGGTCTCCTGTCCGCCTGGCAGGACTCACTCGTCTGTGTTGTATTTTTTGGTGCTGGATCCTCATTGCCTCGGTGTCAGCCCTCACCTTCCGCACGACGCATCGTTCCCAGGAGATGTGTGGTGCTTGATGGCCAAAGATTGTTTTGTCTCTTAAGCCAGTCATTACCAAACAGCTCTTTTTAAAAATTTGTTCCACCCTCAGTACCCCTGTTCACCTGTGTCCTCCCTTCCCGCAGCCAGGATGGAGTTGGGAGCCACAGCTGGGGGCAGCGCTGGGGACAGAGAGCCTTGCTGCAGCCTGTTCCGAAGCGGTTTCAGCCTCAGGTTAGAGTCGGAGCAGAGAAAGCCTGTGTCCCGGGCGAGCGCTGTGACTGTGGAGCCAGTGTGGTCGCTGGTGTCTCGCCAGGCCAGTGACCGGGTGTGACACGCACCACAGTCTCTGCAGGAGAGCAGCAGTGGAGGAAGGCCTGGCCACAGCCGGCCGAGACCAAAGCACACGTGGGGCGGCCGCCTCACGTGCTGCCAGAGGGCTTCCTACAGCGGCCCGTCCCGTGCCACGTCTCCCCACACATCCAGAAGAAGCACCTGGCCTGGCACACGGAGCCCGCCGTGACTGGGCCTGGCCACGCTGCCAGCCACTGTGCCAGGGACCCTGGCCTCAGAGCAGTGCTTTCCCACCTTGTGGTGAGGCCCGCTCTCCCCAGACTCTGAGCTTCCCTCCTGGGGCGCCTTTCAGGATTCAGTTCAGGTGGTGCCCCCCGTGAAGCCTGTCTCACAGGCAGATGGGCAGTTCCTGGGGTGTCCTCATCTCGCCCAGGCTTCCAGAAGCACCGAGGAAGCGGTCCACGCTGGCTCGCATATGTATTTCTGCCCGTCCCGGGCGTCAGTCAGCATCTGGAGCCCACGGCCTCACCTCAGTCATCCGGCAGTAACTGAGTAGGTTCTTACGATGTGATGACTTATCGCTGAGTAGATGTAGCAGGAGCTTAAGAGCACGAGTCCGCCAGAGGCAGGCCTGCTCAGGACAGGCCCCTGCCCGGAGACGGGGCACGCCGGCAGGCCCAGGCCACACGGGCCGGCAGACCACCTGCCCTTCAGCTGACAGATGCCACGTCTGAACTGCTCGCTTAGCTTGCGTAAACGGCTCCGCGGAAAATCCTGCAGAAGAAGAAGGAACGGTATCCAGCAGACTCAGGATAAACATGACGCTGGGAAAGAAGTGTAGGATTTAAAGAAACTTTGGCAGGGGAAAGGAAGTCCACATGTTTAGGAAAATGCAGTAAACGGCACCTTTGACCCGGAATCAAAAATTCCTAAGGAGACTACAGGCTAAGATGAAATGGCAACGGAATGAAACTATAACCATAATAACAAATGCACAGCAGTCCAGGGCAGGCCGGCCCTGGGGGCAGAGCGATGGCGTGGAGACAGACTTGATGAATTCTCCCAGAACGCAGGCGAGGGCAACAGAGACAAAAGCTGTCTGCAGACAGAGGCTTACAGGACAGAGGGGACTCGTGCTTGTGGCTAAGATGGAGCAACAGGACTGGATTAATCTCCTCTGTGCACTAGGAACAGGGACAAAGTGAACTATACATACCGTAAATTGCAATACCACGATTAGTCATTAGCGAAATGCAAATCAAGATCACCTCACACCCACAGAGATGGCTAAAATTCTTTTTAAAGTTTCTTAATTAAAATCAAAACAACCAGGCATCAAATGTTGCTGAGGTTGCTGAGAAATTGGAATCCTCAGGTTAAATACAAAGTTACCATAGTGCCCAGCAATTCCACTCCTAATTATATAAGCAAGAGAGCTGAAAATCATCTCCACGTGAAAACCTGTACATGAATGCTCAGAGCGGCGTCCTTTGTCACAGTCAAAAACTGGAGACAATCCAAATGCCCATCAAGTGATGAATGGAAAAGCGGAATGTGGTATCGCCAGGCAAAGGAATAGTAACCGTCAGCAAGAAGGAATTACTGATACATGCTACAACCTGGACTGAAACCTTGAGAACCTTTTCCTGACTGAAAGAAGCTAGACACAAAAGGCCACGTGCTGTATGACTGCATTTGTACGAAGCACCCAGAAAAGGCAAATCTATAGAGATATAAAGTGGCTTGTTGATAGGGGTGTGGTGAGGAAGAGGGGGCTGAAGGCTAACGAGTGCAGTGTTTCTTTTTGGGGGTGATGAAAATGTTGTAGGATTAAATGGTGATAGTTGCATAACCTTGTGAATGCTAAGTTTTACACTTTAAAGGGGTGAAATGTATGGTATGTGAATTATATCTGTTTTTAAACATTATTGAGAAATTAAGATGGAAAACTAAAAAATGTTCAGTTACCCACAGGAAGGCAAGCAAAAGGAAACAGAGTTGAGAACCAGATGAAACAGATAGAAAGCAAATCATAAAATGGTAGATTTAAGATGTATTACCATTTAATGATTATATGGAAATGGTCTAATACACCCAAAGATGAAGACTTACAGAGTGGGTTACTATAGTGTGGGGAGGTGTTACCATTGTGGAAAACTGGGTGAGGGACTCTGCATCGTTCTTACAACCTACAAGGATCTCAATAAAATTTTAAATTAAACTATATACCCAGCACCCTAGAAGGTATTGATAAAACTGACAATACCTAGTAATCAATACAAATTTTCAATGTATGCAAAGAGGCAAGAAAGCAAGAGCCACGTCTAGAGGGGAAAAAAATCAGTCAGAACAGACCCAGAAATGACAAATATGTTAGAGACCGAGCATTAAAACAGTTCCGTAAGGCAGAGAAAAGATGGTTCATGTTAAGTAAAGAGATGGAAAATCTAAGACACAAAATAAGCCTCCTGAAGAAAAACACAAATGTGTGGTGAGAAGCACACTGGATGGATGGGTTTAACAACAGGTTACATACTGACGAAGAAAAGATTCGTGAACTTGAAGATACAGCAATTATAAAAACAAAACGAAAAACGGGGTGGGATCTAGGAAGAAAACCCTCAGAACTTCAGTGAGCTGTGGGAAAACTTCATACAGCCCAATCAACTTGTAATTCGAGTTTCCCAAAGGAGCAGGGGAGAGAGAAAATTATTTGAAGATATAATTACTGACAAATTCCCAACTTGATAAACACTACAAACCCACGGATACCAGCTTCAAAGCACAATGACATGAAGAAAATTACATCAAATCACATTCTAAGTTGCTTAAAATCAGTGACAGAGCAAAAATATTAAAAGCAGTCAAGAAATAGAGACACATAATCTATAAAGGGTGATCACACATTTCTTGTTGGAAACAATGCGAGCAAGAAAACAGTGGAGAAAAGCTTGATTGAAAGAAAAAACTCAAGCTAGAATTCTATATCTAGGGACGATATCAAAGATGAAGGCTAAATAAAGATTTTTCTCATATGTACAAAAGCTGAAAGTCATACCAGCAGACTAGCACTGCTAGAAACCTTGAACAAAGTCCTCAGGCAGAAGGAAATGATACCAAGTGGAAATATGGAACCACAACAGGGTTTGTCAACCACAGCACTATTGACGTTTGGGGCCAGATTTGGCCCCAAATTGGGCTATCCAGTGCATCGTAGGCTGGTTGGCAGCATATATGGCCTCTACTCACTAGATCCCAGAAGCACCAACCCTCAGTTACAACGGCTAACATTGTCTCTACACATTGTCAAATGTCCCCTGGTGGGGACAGTTGAGAATCACTATTAGATGGATGTTTCTTTTCTTTCATATTTTTCATCTCTTTATGCTTTTGAGCAATAATCTGAGGGAATTCCTATGCTCAGGCATTTAGGGCATTAATTCACTTTTTATGCCTATTTTATTCAGCCCATCTATTGATTTTTAAAAAATATTTATGTATTTGGCTGCGTTGGGTCTTCGTTGCGGCATGTGGGATCCTCCATTGCGACGTGTGGACTTCTGTAGTTGTGGCGTGCGGGTTTTCTCTTCTTTAGTTGTGGTGTGCAGGCTCCAGAGCGTGTGGACTCTGTGGTGTGTGGCATGCGGGCTCTCTCGTTGAGGCGTGCGGGCTCAGTAGTTGTGGCGCGTAGGCTAAGTTGCCCCACGGCACGTGGGATCTTAGTTCCCTGACCAGGGGTTGAACCCGCATTCCCTGAATTGGAAGGTGGATTCTTTACCACTGGACCACCAGGGAAGTCCCTCTATTGATTTTTTAAAAAACAGACTTTATTTTTCAGAGCGGTTTTAGGTTCTCAGGAAAACTGAGCAGAACAGAGTTCCCGTATAACCCTGTCCCTATATGTCTAACCTCGTCTACTACCGAGATCACACAAAGGTAACATTTGTTACAATGAATGAACCTACATGGACACATCATTGTCACCCACATGTTACATTGGGGTTCACTCTTGGTGTTGTACATGAGTTTTCACAACTGTATAATTACATCTGTCTATTATAGTATCATTCAAAATGGTTTCACTGCCCTAAAAATCCCCTGTGCTCTACCTATCCATCCTTCCCTTCCCCCCAATCCCTGGCAACTCTATTGTTTTTAAACCTCAATTATATTTTATTTATTTATTTATTTATTTAATTTATTTTTGGCTGCGTTGGGTCTTCGTTGCTGCGCACGGGCTTTCTCTGGTTGTGGCGAGCGGGCTTCTCATTGTGGTGGCTTCTCTTGTGGAGCACGGGCTCTAGGTGCATGGGCTTCAGTAGTTGTGGCATGTGGGCTCAGTAGTTGTGTCTCACGGGCTCTAGAGCGCAGGCTCAGTAGTTGTGGCGCACGGGCTTAGTTGCTCCACGGCATGTGGCATCTTCCCAGACCAGGGCTCGAAACCGTGTCCCCTGCATTGGCAGGAGAATTCTTAACCACTGCGCCATCAGGAAAGCCCTAAACCTCAATTATTATAGTTTCTGTCCGATATGGTTTTTTTTCTTTTTTTTTTGCCTCACCATGTTACATTGGGGTTCACTCTTGGTGTTGTACATGAGTTTTCACAACTGTATAATTACATCTGTCTATTATAGTATCATTCAAAATGGTTTCACTGCCCTAAAAATCCCCTGTGCTCTACCTATCCATCCTTCCCTTCCCCCCAATCCCTGGCAACTCTATTGTTTTTAAACCTCAATTATATTTTATTTATTTATTTATTTATTTAATTTATTTTTGGCTGCGTTGGGTCTTCGTTGCTGCGCACGGGCTTTCTCTGGTTGTGGCGAGCGGGCTTCTCATTGTGGTGGCTTCTCTTGTGGAGCACGGGCTCTAGGTGCATGGGCTTCAGTAGTTGTGGCATGTGGGCTCAGTAGTTGTGTCTCACGGGCTCTAGAGCGCAGGCTCAGTAGTTGTGGCGCACGGGCTTAGTTGCTCCACGGCATGTGGCATCTTCCCAGACCAGGGCTCGAAACCGTGTCCCCTGCATTGGCAGGAGAATTCTTAACCACTGCGCCATCAGGAAAGCCCTAAACCTCAATTATTATAGTTTCTGTCCGATATGGTTTTTTTTCTTTTTTTTTTGCCTCACCACTCAGCATGCCGGATCTTATTTCCCCAACCAGGGGTTGAACCTGCGCCCCCTGCAGTGGAAGCGCAGAGTCTTAACCACTGAGCTGCCAGGGAGGTCCCAATATGTTTTTTTTTTATTGTTGTTTGTTCTTGTTTTGTGACTGCCTTTTTTAAAAAATAAGATATATCCCCTCATCTCCTTGTAGACCTTTCCTGTATTGAAGACACTCTGAGTGCTGTATGACTTTTTTCCCTTAGGTGTGAGCTGTTTGGTGCATTTACTACCTCATTTCCATGGAGACGGCATTCCTCAAATGTTTGGTCTTTATTGGGCACTGATTTCGTAATTAAGACACCCTGTTAGGGTACCAGTTGCATCTGTTTGACCAGCCCACTTGGAATCGTGGTGGCTGCTACCGCTTTTAGGAAGAGTGAAGAGGCCACTGGTCCTCTGTGTGTGGGCATCGCCAGCCACATGGGGCGCTGTCTTGTCTCTGACTTCACCACTACACTCACTATATCCACCTGGAAACACAAACCCTCTAACCGCTGCCTAACTGGTCCAAGGGGGGCTGGAGATGAATCAACCCCCTTGTCAGTGGTCCCTGGGCCCCTCCAGCTCCCACCCTTACAGCCTTCCATATAGACTTAGAGAATGAAACGTGCCCCCCACCTTTGCTCTTGCCCTCATGCCCGCTCACTGCCTCCAGGACTTCACCTCTTCTTTCTATCTTCAGCTTCCTTGTTAGCTACCTCCCGTCAGCTATAAACATGCTCAGTCTCTAAAACATTTCCCCTTCATCTTGTACCCCTTTGACCTCCTTCCTCCACCTTTTGAAGAGCTGCCTGCCTTCTCCACCCTTTCTTGTCCTGTTCTTTCCTCAGCTCTGCATCACCCCTCCCCCACCACTGCTCTACTGAAATTCCTCTCGCTGAAACCATCAGTGTCTCCCGATTGACTACTGAGTTATCAGCAGACACTTCAGCTTTCCTCTCAGCTGCACTTACACTACCTTCTGTATTTTGACACTCTTCTTTCATTCCCTTTCCTTTCCTCCTCTTTTCACTGGCCTTGAGCTTCTGTGTGTCTATTTGCTTCTTTATTATTATTATTATTTTTTTAATTCGAAAGGATATTTTTAAAATTTATTTTGGCTGCGCTGGGTCTTCGTTGCTGCACGTGGGCTTTCTCTAGTTCGGCGAGCAGGAGCTACTCTTCCTTGCGGTGCGAGGGCTTCTCATTGTGGTGGCTACTCTTGTTGCAGAGCACAGTTCTCAGCGCCCAGGCTTCAGGAGTTGTGGCTCGCGGGCTCTAGAGTGCAGCCTCAGTAGTTGTGGCGTATGGGCTTAGTTGCTCCGCGGCATGTGGGATCTTCCTGGACCAGGGCTCGAACCCGTGACCCCTGCATTAGCAAGTGGATTCTTAACCATTGGGCCACCAGGGAAGCCCTCTATTTGCTTCTTAAATGTTGGTGTGTCCTTTGCTCCTGGCCGCATTTGGCAAGAAATGAGCTCGGTTTGCAAGCAAGAATGAAAGGAAATAAGGAGTCCAGGAATGTGGAGACTTGAAGAGCTGGAAAAAAACAACTTCTTCTGGACCCCAACAGGAGATAAAATTGAGCAAGTCTACGAACATCCAATTAAAATTCAATTTCTTTTTTTTTTTTTTTTTTTGCAGTACATGGGCCTCTCACTGCTGTGGCCTCTCCCCCTGCGGAGCACAGGCTCTGGACGCGCAGGCTCAGCGGCCATGGCTCACGGGCCCAGCCGCTCCGCGGCATGTGGGATCTTCCCGGTCCGGGACATGAACCCGTACGAACCCGTGTCCCCTGCATCGGCAGGCAGACTCCCAACCACTGTGCCACCAGGGAAGCCCCAAAATTCAATTTCTTGACAAAGCATTCCTGCATTCAAATTCTGGCTCCATTACTCCCCGCGTAAACTTGGGCAAGATGCTGACCTTTTCTGTACCTGACTTTCCTCATATATAAAGCGGGGATAAAGGCACCCACTTGATAAGGGTGTTATCAAGAGGAAACTAGTGAATACAGGAAAGGCGCTTGGAACAGTGCCTGACACATGCTCAGGGCTCAAATAAACTTACAAATTGTTATTTTGTCAAAAGGGCAAGAGACGGTGGGTGGCTTCATTAGAATTCAAGCATCTGGATCTTTGCCCTCTCTCACCGCTTTCGCAACTGACTTGTGTTATGGTTGGCAGGATACACTAGACATGTCCATTTGACTGCCTCTCAGACAAAGCAACAGGTCGGAAACTCAGCCCATCACCTTCCCCGCCCCGGGGCTCCTTCCTGTCAGGGTAAAGGGACCAACATCCTCCTCCCTCACCCTCCCGCGTGCCCCACATTCAGCAGACCCCGTTCCCTAAATCTGTCCCGGATCCATCTTTCCTGCGTTTTGCGCCCGGGCCTGGTGTTCCTCATGTCTTGCCTTGGCTCCTGTAACAGCCTCCACTCCAGACCCCTCAGATCCACCCGCAGGAAATGAGCCCCAATTTCACCCAAAGTCACCCAAGCAGAGGGTCGGATCATGGTGGAGCCCCCCGGCAGCGGTGACGCAGGGCGTGGCCCGCCGGCCTCGGAGGACCGGGGCTCCCGCTCCAGCCGGGCGGAAGCACGCGGACCCCTCGCTCCCCGGTCGCCCCCGGGCCCCCGCCGCCCTCGTTCCCGGTGCCGCCTACCCACTCACCGCCCAGGGCCAGCTCACAGCCTTTCCGCCCGCGCTCCGCCGCCGGGACCACGCCCCCTGTGACGCGCATGAAGCCCCGCCCCCATCCCGTCACCTGAGGGCGCGCAGCCGTGGCCCCGCCTCCCAGCGGAGAGCCACTGAAGCGCGAGGATTGGCTGGGAGTGCGCACCTCAGCCAATCCGGACTCGCCCCGGCCCTCGCGGCCCCGCCTCCTCCCGGTGGCGCTCCTGACAGTGACATGCTCTGCCGGTTGGGGCTGCGCCCTGGGCGGCCGGGCTGGGACGGGTTGGGATGGAGGCGGCAGGGCCGCGGAGCAGGGACGCGCGGGGGCGAGCGGCGAATCAGCCTGGTAGCCGAGCAGAGAAGAGCCCGCCGGAGAGGTGCGCTCCTTGAGCGGAAGGCAGGGGAAGCCGTCGGCGCCCTCCCTCCAGGAAGCCCTCCAGGCGCCGCGTGGCGAGGTCTGAGGGTCGCGGCCGGTCGGTGGTCACTCCCCGAGGGAGGGGGCGGCCAGCTGGTGGTCACTTTCCAGGGGAGGGGTCCTTCCAGGGGAGGGGTCCTTCCAGGAGAGGGGCCGCCAGCAGGCCGGTCTCTCGCGGGCATGAGGGTCCGCGCGGGGACGCAGCGCCGCCCGGCTGTCCGCGCGGGAGGCCTAAAGCAGGGATGAGCGCTGGGAGGATGAGCGCTGGGAGGACGAGCGGATGCGAGGCGTGGCCTGCGAAGGGCTCCGGGGAGGTGACGCTTGGGCTAAAACCTGAGTGACATCCAGGTGTGAGCCGCACAAGTTCTGGGAGCGAGCGCGCGGGGAAGAGGAAACCGCAGCAAAGGCCCCGAGGGCAGGAACGAGCCCTTGGGGTCCAGGGCAGCGAGGACTGCGGAGCGGAGGGGCTTGGGGCAGCTGTCCGCGAGCAGAGCCGCAGAGCCCAGGAAGGACTTGGGGTGTCCTGGAGGTTTGAGAGGGGAGTGACGTCATTTAATTATATTACAAATTACTACTTTACATTTTAAAGGAATCCTTCTGGCTGCTTTGTAGGGAGTAGGGGTTGCAGGAAGCAGGGAAGCCAGTTGGGAATCTTTTGTCACAATCGAGGAGGGAGAGGCGGTGTGGACGGCAGTGGTGGCAGGGGTGGCGGGAGAAGGGTTTGTACTGAGAATAAACCCGGCGGTTGCTGAAGCGTCCTCCGAGTAGGGGAGAGGTAGGGTTAAGAAGGATGCCCCGAGGCTGCTGGCCTGAGCACCTGGCAGAGTGGGGGTGAAGACAGGGGGGCACTGCAGCCCACAGAGCTGTTCCAGCCTGCTGGGACCTTCCCCTGGGCGGGGGAAATGCATCTTTGTTTGTTTGTGAGTCTTCACCCTCAATCCAGGACTTTGTTAAATACTTTCTGGGTAGGAGGGGTAATCCTCTCTACCTGAGTATGAGGAACGGGTGTGTGTCTTTAAAATGTGGGTCCAGCCCTAAATCTGCCATGTCTTTCATTAGGTCTCATTTGCTTGGAACTGAGAAAAGGGAGCTGGGAAAATGTACCGAGTGGAGAAGAGATTCGTGATGCCTTTTTCTTTTTGGTTATGAACCTAATAAAGTTTAGCTTTCCCGTGCAATATTGATAGCACTTTAAAGAAGTAACAAATAATGGGGCAGAGAAATCTCTGAAGTGTTCTGAAATTCAAGCTTTGAATTAACTCAGCCAAGCAGGAGATTGAAGAGCTGTGGTCACTAGTAGTTTGAGTAATTGTGGAATACTTATCATTGGAAGTGAGAGCAGAGTTAGGGGCACATGCAGATTTAAGACTCAACAGGTTCCAGGGATTCCTAATACCCGGGTGGCCAAGGATGGCTGCTCAGACTTCCCAAGCCCCAAAGCCTTGTGCTTGGGCATCTTAGAGACAAGATGCTGCATTAAAACACTCCATGGGGGGGACTTCCCTGGTGGTCCAGTGGTTAAGAGTCCTCACTGCCATTGCAGTGGCCATGGGTTTGATCCCTGGTCGGGGAACTAAGATCCCACATGCTGCAAGGCGCGGCCAAAAAAAAAACACTCCGTGGGTTAAAGAACCTGTGTTTTAACAGCCGCCATTGGTAATTGTGTTTGAATTTTCATGTGGATTGGTTTAAATGCTATTGCTGATTTTAAAGTCAGGTAAAATAATTAATGGTATCTGGCAGGATTGCCTACCATGACATATTCCTGAAAGTTTCTGAAAGTTTTTGTTACTGGTAAAAAGATATACGGATAAGTTTCACTTAGGGATCTTTCAGGGGCTGTGCACTTTCTGTGACATTTGTCACCTTATAAGTCAAGCCCCTACTCTGCGCCAGCCGTTGTCCTCAGTGTTGGCGACAGAGCTGGGAGGAAAACGGGAGCTTGTGGAGCTGCTGTTCTGTTACTTTCTGTTGAGACAGAGAATAAACAAGGAGCAAGTCTAGTGTGTTAGATGATGGGGTGCCTTGGAGAAACGGGGTGCCAGGGGGCACAGCCCTGGGGAGGAGGGCATGGGTGGCTGCAATTTTATTTAGAGCCCAGTTTGCCTCACAAGAAGGTCAAGTTGGAGCAAAGACCTAAAAAGTAAGGTGGGGGTGTCAGTGTGGTCATTCTAGGCAAAGAAAACGGAAAGTGCAAAGGGAGGAGAAGCAAGCCTGCACAGGCCCCCCCACCCCACAGAGGAGACTGCAGCCCAGGGAAGCGGGGGGGGGGGGGGGGGGGGAGCAGTGGGCGCCTAGATCACCCGAGCCTCACGCCATCGCAGGCACTGCAGGGAAATAAAGGAAAACTACTGGTGAAGTGGTGAAGTTGAAAAACCAGGGAAAAAGCCCTGAGGAATGTGCGGCTCCCTGGGACTGCAAGGTTCCCCTGCTTCCCTCAGGAGGAAGGTCGGAGTCAGGTAGGTAGCCCAGGCCCAGCGGACCACCCCTCCTACCAAGCGGTGGAAAAAAGTTTTGAAAGTCCAAAGGGACAATTTCCTAACAGTGATAAAGGAAACTAGCAAATACTATTGATAGATGGTTGGAAAACATGTATACATTTTCCATAAGTAATGAAGATGTGGAAATTTCTGAGCTTGTAGAATCTGGCACATGTAAATGCAGAGAAGCACCCCAACCTTGAATTATTTGCTCCTGTTGCTACGATAGACAGGGTGCAGCTGTGCTTCCAGATTTCACCTTCTTTTCCCTAATAGGCACGTCTTTATTTTCTCTCCAGCAGGAAAGTGTATATGGACTATAATGCAACCACCCCCCTGGAGCCAGAAGTCATCCAGGCCATGACTGAAGCCATGCAGGAAGCCTGGGGAAATCCCAGCAGCCCTTACCCGGCAGGTAATTCTAGAAGACACACACAGATCAGAGACGTGGGGGGCAGAGGTACTCTTAGAGAAATTAGAGAATCCCACATGGGATGACTCGATTTTGAATAGATTTTCTGTTAACTGCAAATCTTTAGCTGTAATTTTGGGTAGTTTTTTCCTGAGAAGTCCAAATTTGAGCCTTGTTGATACCATAATCTTTCATCTTTAACATACTCTCCTGTCTTCCTTTCCCAGATGAAAAAGCTGTCTTATTAAGAATTGTTTGTAGTGACAGTACCTATTAAAACCCTGTCACGTATCTGTCTCAGTCCACTGTTACAAAATTTGCAAAATAGATCTTTTACAACATCAGGATCACATAGAATCCTGGTCTTTTTTTAAAAATAAAAATTACTGTCAAATTCTTCAATTATAAATATTCTTATATGTTTCTCGTTTATTCTTGTTTTAATGTAGAGCATTAAACTGGAGGTCTTGGAAAAGAATTTGCTTCAAATCAGGAGTTACGTGGCAGAGTCACGTTGTGTCTTTCAGACAGTGAGCTGAAGCTGTGTCTTCTTATTTAATGCTTTATCAGGGATAATGAAGATAAACTATCTTAACTGTGGATCACTGATGAACTAAAATAACTTTGAGACTACTGCCACGCCCTAGGATTTAGCAATGCCTGTGTACAAATTTATAGACTTTTGTGGGTTTTCATGTCGGTTTGCTTATTCAAAGCTTCACAGCTTGATAACTAAAAGCTTTTGCAAAATCAGATACTAGTCATTCATTAACTTTGTTGTTGGTTTATCTTATACATGTATTCTGGCTAATCTTCTGGACGTTGCCTTGTAGCTAATCTTTCCTCTAGTGAAACTGAAGTTTCTGACGCATAAAACTGGAGAATCCAGAGAACAGTCAAGTGCTAATAAAAAGCATTTATCATGAAGAAATTTAGGAATAACCCTCAGGGAGAAATAACCCTTCTAGACCTGATGAAGCCTGTCTGTCTGTGGATTGCATGTTGCCTTGACAGCCTTTGTTTCCACAAATTAAGAACCATAACTAAAAATGCATTGCAGTAATTCTCTGTTGACACTCAGGTAGAAATGGAAAAGAAAAAAAAAAAAAGGAAAGAAAGAAAAAATCACCTGTATGATAGAATGGTTTAATTATTTTCACAATATTATGATTTAATAATGATAATAATCCCTTGGAGGGTAATCTGTTTTAAGGCCAATATTAAGGCGGTATGGGCAGAGTTTAGAAACCCGAGATGTTTTTTACTACCTCGCTTATAGCCTCAGTGTCCATCAGTCACGGATGGATCACATAAGTGGGCAGAGGCCCTGGCGTGAGTTCTGGTCACCCTTAAAGCAATGGTGTGGACTGTATTGACGACCTAGGAGGAGAGTTGCAGTATTTGGCCCAAGTGGAAAATGCACGTTATAAATGTGCAGTGTGATTGATTCCCCTGCCCACCACCCAAGAAAAAATTATATAGAGCAAGTATGGCAGATGTATAGTTTTGCTGTGAGAAACTCCCAAATAACTGTAGATTAAACAGCTTGAAATTTATTTCTCTCACGGTCCAGGGCCCATGTGGCTGCTCAGCCACTACCAGAGATGCAGCTCCTTCTATCTTAGAACTTCTTCCATCTTTAACATGCACCTGCCCCTTGGGGTCAAGATGGCTCCCGCAGTTCAAGCCATCATGTAAGCAGTCCAGCCTGTGGGACAGAGAGAAAGAGGAGGAGAAAGGGCTGCCTGAGTCCTCCAGAGACCCTTCTGGAAGTTGCAAGTACCACTCTGGCCTATAACCCATTGCCAGAGGTTGGTCCCATGGCCACGCGTTGGCATTTCGGTTGCAGTGGAAGTTGGGAAATGGGCTCTAAATTCTTAACTCATCTAAGACTTTCTTCATTTAAATGTGGCCTTAATTAAGATGTGTTCCAGCTGAAAATGCCTCCGTGGTAGGGAGGGAGAGTGGCAGCAAGGGCGGCCCCAACACAGATGGGACGCGCACCAGATGCTCCCACCGCAGTTATCTTGGAGTAGCGGCATGGCAGGAGGTTTTGAGTATTTTCTTTTTGTATCATGGTATTTAATTCCTCTACAATCAGCATGCCTAGTGTAATGAGAAGAAAACTTTACTAAAGCCAAGCTTTTGTCTCTTCAGAACTCTTTCTTAGCTGACACGGCAGTACACACGCCGTGCTATGACGTTCCCTGGCTCACCCCCCAGCGCTGGTGGGTGCCTCTGGCTGTGGAAATGCGGGGAGGGTGTCACTGTGTGTACAGTGAGTTAGGTTGACGGTGCTCTCACACGCACCCACTTTTCTTATTAGTGAGAACCTGCATGGTGGGTGGGGATCGGGGCTCAGGTTCACAGCTGAGGGCGTCCGCTCTCAGAGTGGGCCAGCGGCCTGCAGCATCTCGGGCTGGTCCCCAGATGGAACCCAGCTCTCCTAGCCCTGGGTTCTGGGGTTTTCCCACCATCACCCCTCCTGCTGCTGTCAGGGATTCCCTAGGGCCTTTTCCCCAGGTGTCTGGGGCTCACCTTCAAGGGCTCCGGTCCTCCCCCATGAGCCGTCCACTCAGCTTGCCTGGAGGGCGCTTACTCTGTGCCTGGTGGGTGGGACAGCCAACAGGCAAAGGTCCTGCTCTTGTGAGGGGCGGCAGGCAGGGCAGTTACAGATGCAGGTGTGTGAGGTAGACAAGGCCCTGTGGGGAGCAGTGAAGCCGATGAAGGGCACACAGTTCTGGGGGAGGGGCCCCACTTCACGGAGGATGACCCTACTCTCGGATGACATACGTTTGCAGACATGAGGAGGGGACACCTGGGGAGGCACTGCAGGCAGAGGGCTGTGGGTGACAGCAGGGGGTTCGGGGGTCCCAGGGGTTTGGGGGCAGTGCCACGCTGGGCTGTGGAGGCCACTGTGAGGTGAGGGCTGGCTCTCTTGGGCCTGGGGTGGAGTGCGTCTGGAGGCCCTGAGCAGAGGGGTGACATAACTGAGGTCACTCACGGGACCCCACACTCTGGAAACGTATTAAGGACCCCAGAGAGCCTCTGCTTATGCATGCTTTGTCTGTAGATATTTGCCATATCAGAACTTAACACTAAAACACTTTAAATAGTTACATATCTATTCATTAAAGGTAACAATAATAAATTCATTACATGTTAACTTTTTTTTTATGAAAAAGAAACTATCTTTTCCAAAGCAGAACAAATTTAGTGAGAAGAATGGCACTGTTGTACATGTTTAAAAATCTTCAAGGTCTGGATAAATAGAAGACGTTTGGGTCCCATACCTGGCTCTGTATCCAGTCCATTGCAATATTCACATCACGTAGCCTCTGGAGGGCTTCCTTATATACCTGTGAGAAAATGGGTGTAAAAAAGGCAAATGATGTCTCAGTATTATTATGAAAATAGTTTTGACTTTGTGGACCCCCAGAGTTCCCCACACCACACTTTGAACACAGGTGATTTAACCAATATTGGTTGAGTACCTACTGTGTGCCGAGCATTGTTCCCGGTGAGGGAAAAGCACAGAGCACAAAGAATTGTTGGGTTTTCAAGGCATTACTTTGGCCACTTTGTGGAGAATGGACCACAGTGGGGTCCGTGGAGTTGGGGTCATGCCAGGGGAATATCCCAGCAGTGGCCTTGACTCAGCTGGTGGCTGGGACAGGGGGAGGTGGGGTTGGATTCTGGATATTTTTGACGGCACATCCTACAGGATTTGATAATGGGTTGGGTGATGGGGTAGGAGAAAGACGGGCTTTCACCCTGGTCCCCTGGAAGGACTGAGATGCCATTTACTTACTGAGAAAGGAAAGGCTGGGAGCCTTTGAGAAAGGAGCCAGTTTGAGGGGAGGGAGGCAGGCATTCAGCTTTGTTTGTTTGTTTTTGTTTTTAAATTTATTATTTATTTATTTTTGGCTGCATTGGGTCTTCATTGCTGCGCACGGGCTTTCTCTAGTTGTGGCGAGCGGGGGCTACTCTTCGTTGCGGTGCGCGGGCTTCTCATCGCGGTGGCTTCTCTTGTTGCAGAGCACGGGCTCTAGGCGTGCACGCTTCAGTAGTTGTGGCACGTGGGCTCAGTAGTTGTGGCACGTGGGCTCAGTAGTTGTGGCGCACGGGCTTAGTTGCTCAGCGGCGTGTGGGATCTTCCCGGACCAGGGCTTGAACCCGTGTCCCCTGCCTTGGCAGGCAGATTCTTAACCACTGCACCACCAGGGAAGCCCCCGGACATCCAGCTTTGAATGTGTGTAGTTTCAGATGCCTGTTGGACATCCAGGTAGGGTGAGTGGCGTCCAGAACAAGGTCTGGGTTGGCATTTTGGGCGTGCGTTGATGTACAAGTTGTGGACATCACCTTCTTTTTTCTTGGGTAAACACTGTTTACACTAAACACCTAGGAGCAGAACGGCAGGGTCAGATGGGAGGTGTAAGTTTGACTTAGTAAGGAACTGCTGTGCTATCTCCAAAGTGCTTGTACCAGTTTGTTTCCACTGATGTGATTGAGAGTTTCGTTTTCTCCACATCCTCCTGAGCACTTGGACTGGCCAGTCTCTTCATTTTAACTGTTCCAATAGGTACATCACAGTGGTGAGGTAGCCCCCCGAATCCTTGTGTAGAAGGGTCTCCAAGACTTGTCAATAAGTGGAAAGGGAAGTTTTTACAAACCAGTTTGTAGATTATGAAACCCATTTTTGAAAAGGAAAAAGAAAACCCTGTGAAATGCTTATATGAAGGTCTACAGGCGCATCGAAACAGGCTCTGGGGGCTACATGCCACATGGGCCACCCGATTGTCTTGGGAAGGGCAGTGGGGCATGGGCAGGGGACCTGCTGCTGTGGGATCAGCCCAGCATCCCCTCAGAGGGGGCTTCTCAGCAGAATCCTGGAAGAAGAGTGGGCCGTGAGCTGGTGGACGGGCTTTGAGCGGCACTCAGGAGGAGCTAACAGTGGACCAGGCCAGGGTCCTGCCCAAACTGATTGACATTTACTGCAGTCTTTTAAAGTATCACTGGTTGAAAGGACTGGGTTTCCTAGACACCCCAGACCTTCATTGCTTGTAATTAGAACCTACGCAATAGTCTTAAGGAGCGTGTGGATTACTTTGTATATTTATTTTTACCACATCTTTTTACATTTCTATTTTTACGTATGTTTTATTATTTATTTGTTTATTTTAGTGGTACCTGCTCAAAAAAGTTTTTTTATAAATAGAACTGAATAGTCAAAAATGTTTGGAGTCTACTGGTCTACAGACTCAAAATGGCCATCAAAATTTTCAGAATTCCCATCCCAGAGCATTTCTTTCTCTGCCGCATGAAGTTTGGTTCCTGTTTTCCTGCTCTCCAGTGAAACTGGGAGTAGCTGGGCTCCTAGCAGCTGTTTGAAAGCAAACGTGTCCCTGAGGCGGTGACCTTTCTCATTACCTAGGGGACTGGCAGTATGACATATGGCATTGGGCTTTGTGTCGAGGAGTCACAAGTTCTATTTTTGCTTATTTTTGTTGTTTTGCAGCGTGATCTTAAGCAAATTATCCCATCCTTTCATTCTCCTGTCTTGACAGATGGGAAGCAAGGCAGATGGCCACAGCTTCCCCTCTTCCGTAGCATCCGGTAAGAAGAAAACCATGTCTCAGGGAACTTTAGGGTTCCCAGGCATCCTCCCATATTTGTCTCTGGCTCTTACTAAGTTACTGAAATCTCAGTAGTTTTCCCTGATTTGCTGACATCTTACAGCTGCCCCTTCGCCGAGTGATTTCTGGTCGTAGCTCACGTTAGTGGAGCGCGTTTTGTCTTAGAACTGCCCACTCAGATCTCTCACTCCTTCATGTCTGGTTGTTCTTTTAAACATGTGTTGATTGGACTTGGTGAAGCAAAGTTAATGAATTTCCACTTTGGTCCCTCAAGGTAGGAAGGCCAAGGAGATTATCAACGCAGCTCGGGAAAACCTTGCCAAGATGATAGGTGGGAGGCCTCAGGATATGATCTTCACTTCCGGGGGCACAGAGGTAAACAGTCTCAACAGTCTCATGTTCTTTTAGCTGTAAGTTATTTTTTTTTAAAAGTAGAAGGTGGCTGCCTCTTGGTATTATTGTTTTTTAAAGAAAGAGTAATGCTTTGTCCTTGATATAATTAGCCAACATTTATCCTATAAGTGAATTCCAGGGGGCTGATAGGATATTTGTTACATAACGTATAAATTAATTTGCTTTGCATCGCTATTTCAATAAAGAGAGTTTCCCCTTCATTTTGGCCTGTAATCATTCCTTTGAATCCCACTAAGTTGCTTACCTTGTTAAGAGTGTGAGGTTTCCGGTCAGAATGGCCATCATCAAAACATCTACAGGGGCTTCCCTGGTGGCGCAGTGGTTGAGAGTCCGCCTGCCGATGCAGGGGACACGGGTTCGTGCCCCGGTCCGAGTATGACCCAGCAATCCCACTCCTGGGCATACATCTGGAAAAGACAAAAACTCTAATTCGAAAAGATACATGCACCCCAGTGTTGATAGCAGCACTATTTACAATAACCAAGACATGGGAACAACCTGAATGTCCATGGACAGATGAATGGATCAAGATGTGGTGTAAATATATATACACAATGGCATACTACTCAGCCATAAACAAAGAATGAAATGATGCCATTTGCAGCAACATGGATGGACCTGGAGACTGTCATACTGACTGAAGTAAGTCAGAAAGACAAATACAATGTGATATCACTTATATGTGGAACCTTAAAAAAATGATATAAATGAACTTATTTACAAAACAAATAGACTCACAGACACAGCAAACAAACTAAGGGTTATCAAAGGGGAAACGGGGGAGAGATAAATTAGGAGTTTGGGATTAACAGGTACACACTACTTATATAAAATAGACAACCAACAAGGACCTACTCTACAGCACAGGGAACTATGTTCAGTATCTGGTAATAATGTGTAATGGAAGAGAATCTGAAAAAGAACATATATATAATGGAATCACTTTGCTGTACACCTGAAACTAACACAACATTGCAAATCAACTCTACTTCAATTAAAAAAAAAAAAAAAAAGAGTTTGAGGTTTGACCCGATTTCAAAGGTACTTCTTTTTAAATTGATAGAAGATACTCAGTGACAGCGTGATGATGTCAAGGTCTCTACTCAGTTAGTAATTCTCACCATCTCATTTTCTTATTGGAGAAGAAGGTCATCCACAGGTGATGTGACTGTCTACATAAAAAACCAAGAGAATCTGCAGCTAGATTATTAGAGTTAGTAAGTAAATTCAGCAAAGTTATTAGATAAAAAAATCAATTGTATTTTTATGTACCAGCAACAAACAGGTATTTACCAGAGCACCAAAAAATATCAAATACTTAGGAAATAAATCTAGTAAAAAAGCTTTTGTAAGACACCCGCACACACACGTTGGGAAAGGAATAGAAACATTACTGAGAGCCTTCAAAGAAGTTCTAAACAAATGCAGCATATACCATGTTCACAGACAGGAAGACTCAGTATGATAAATATGTCAGCTCTTTCCAGATTGATCTGTAGATTCAAAGCAACTTCAGTCAAAATTCTGACTCTTTTCTGAGGGAATCTCGCAAACTAATTTATATGGAAATACACAATGCCAAGAATAGCCAAATCTTCTTCAAGATTAAGAACACCGTGAATTGTTCTACTAATTAAGGCAGCCGGTCTTAGGGCAGGAGAGACACGAGGCCCGAAACAGGGCCATACCTGGATGGGTCCTTGTCACGTGACAAGGCCTGGCCTTTGTGATGTTGAAGAGATGGATTTCTTAGATAAAATACAGAAAACTTTAATCATAAAAGAAAAGGTCAATAAATTCTACCACCACCACCACCACTAAACAATTTGTAGTTCATCAGAGAACCCTGAAGGAAATCAGAAGACCAGCCTGACAGTGGGCGAAGATGGTAGAAAAATGGGCGAGAAAAGTGAATATGCACTTCACAGAGAAACCCATGTGGTTTCTACGTGGGAGAAGGTACTCAGCCTCATTAAGTGATCAGAATACAAGGGTAAGCAACAACATGGGTTGCCTCTGCCCACCCATCAGGATGGTAACAATTAAGAAGTCCAACGACAAGAAGTATTGACAAAGGATGCACAGCAGTGAGCACGCACGGTGCTGACAGGAGTGTAGGCTGGAAACCGTTCTGGAAGGTGGGTTGGCATCACCTCGTGAAGTCGAGGCCATGCCACCCCATCAGCCAGCAGCTCCTCTCAGGTACGTACCATAGAAGAAGGGGGCACGTGGGCAGCGGGGGCAGGCAGGAGAGACTGGCGACAACGCAGATGTCCCTGCAAAGAGCATGGACCGATATTCACACCTCCGATGCAGTCCCGGGTGGAAGGGTACCACACAGTCCGCTGCAGCAGCGCGGAGGGATCGTGAGTGTGGAGCGGCGGGCGTCAGCCAGAGGCTATGCTGAGCCGGGCCCGGGCCGAGCCAAGCTGACCAGAGGGGAGGGGAGCTGCCGCCAGGCCCCTGGGCACCGCCCACCCCCCAGGACCAGACTCCTGGTGCCCCGCAAGGGGCCGCCGCTGCTGCCCTGTGGGCCGTCCTGGTCTTGCCTGGGGCCAGGTGCTGAGGAGCCTGGTGGCCTGGGGGCACGTGGTACGTTTTTAGTTGTGACTGACCGGTTCCGACAGAGGCTGCTGTGCTCCCAGTGCCACCTGGGTGCTCAGTGTGGAGTCCTGTGCCCTTTGGTACCTGCAGGTGGAGGCGGCACATGGGAGGGGCCCAGGCACCTTCGTCGCGTTCACGGTGGGTTGGCTCAGCTTTGACCTGAGGTGTGCGGCCCCCGAAGGCCCTCATTTCCGGACCAGGAGTCGCTGTGTTTTCTGCAAGGGGGTGACCTGGGGCTTTAAAGGGCCATCCACCTTCAGAGGGACACATCCAGCCTTCCATCCTGGCCGTCTCCTCCCTTTCATCTGGTTTGCTGCGTCTCAGACCTGGGTGAGCCCTGCCGTCGGCCGCCTGGTCCTCCATCAGGGCCACCTGTTGGACTCTCAGTGCCTTTCAAGTCCTCTGAGCACCCGCTGACCGTGTGTGGGTTCCTCAGCACCCGACAAACAGCAGCCACCGCCTTCCCGCTGGGCGACGCCTTCAGACACACGAACAGGTTGGATCTTCAGTTGAGAAAAAAATTAATTCAGTTCAATTCCATTCATTTGAAGGTCAAAAAGAGGCAAAATTAGCAAAATCACTTAGGGATCCTTACCTAGGAAGGAAAAGCATAAAGAAAAGCAAGGAAATGATTACCATGCAAATCAGGGTGGAGGTTAGCTGGCATGGGGGTGGGGCAGTGATTGAGGGCGGGTGTGAGGTGTTCCCTGGTGTGGGTCCTGTTTTCGTCTTGACCCAGGTCACGGTTACTCGGGCCTTCACTGTCATACTTCCTCATGAAACTTACATTTCTGTTTTATACACTTTTCTGTGTGTATGTTGTATTTAGCAGTAAGAGAAAAGGTCCTTAAGAACAAAAATCTCCCACCCATCCCCTCAGTTATCCACTTCCTCTCCCTACAGGAGACCAGTATTGTTAGTTTCTGTCGAGTCCTGCAGAGATAGCCTTTGCCTTAAAAACAGATTAAGTGTGTAGATTTATATATTTTCTCCTTCCCTTTCTACCTCTTCAGGGATTTGGGGGATGTATAAGCAAATGTGTGTGTTTCTCGCCCTTTTTATACACATGGTATGATGCTGCATATAACGTTCGCTACCTTTTCTCATTTAACACGTGCCTTTGAGATCTGTGGCATCAGCCCTTAGGGCGTTCCCTCTGTGCTTTTACATCTGCTTGGTGTCCACTGAACAAGTCCCCTTATGGATAGACGTTGAAGGGTTTCCTGAGGTTTTGCTGTTACGTCATTGCACACTTAACCAGTAACCGTTTACATCCATCATTTTGCTTCTGCACAAGTGTAGCTGTAGGATCAAGTCCAAGAACTAGACTTCCTGGGTGAGAGGGCCTGTTTGATAGATATGCCAGATGGCCCTCAACAGAGGTTGTGCCAGCTCACATTCCCACCAGCGATGGGTGCCTGGGCAAAATATTCTTTTTGACAGATTTAGAAAATTTTTTAAATGCATAATGTTGGTTAACAAAAAGCCTGCATAATCCACCGGAAACGAATTCTGATATTTCTGAACGTTGAAAACCCCCAAATCTTTGTAGTTCGGCCTTTCAGAAGGTGCAGCTCAGGAGCTGGTTTTCTTTGAGACCATTTTTCTGTTTGGTTGTTTTCTTTTTAAATGTTAGCTACAAAGGAAACTACAAATGAGAGAGAATGTTACTCTGAGTCTCCCCTTAGCATGGTTTTCGTAAATGATTTTTCTGCTCTGTCTCTGCAGTCAAATAATTTAGTAATCCATTCTGTGGTGAAACATTTCCACAAAATCCATGCCGCAGTGGGGGACACGGCCGAGCGTCCCAGCCCAGTGGAAGGGTCCCTGCCTCACATCGTCACCTGCACCGTGGAACACGACTCCATCCGCCTGCCCCTGGAGCACCTGGTGGAAGAACAAGTGGCAGGTGAGTGGGCAGCTGGCTGAGGTGCGGCGACCCGGGGGGGCCCGGTGAATCATTCACTCTCTGGCGCTTGGGCTGCCTGGCTGTGCCCAGTGGCGAAGGTTCCTTCCAGAAGGTTACGAGGCCTGTCCTTCCAGATTTTCCCTGGGGGAGAAATCAATCACCAGTGCATGGAACTGGTCGTTTATCACCGCATGAGACGTCGGACTCTTGTACCTGATACATACGTGCATACTTAATAGCATGCCTATAAATGCTAACCCGTGCTTTTCGTTGTTTGATTTTAATGATTGAATCTTGGCTTGCACTTCCTCTGGTAGAAAGAAAGTGGATCCAGTAGACATCAAGTTCTGGTGGTAAAAACAAGAATAACTGCACCCTTGCTGGGAGCCTGTTAGCTCAGCAGAGAGGAGGTGAGGGCCTCCCGGGGTGAGGGAAGCAGAGGTGGGGGGTGGTGCTGGGGCCCCACCGGGAGGTGCACCTGGCCAGGCAGTCTGAGGGGCACGTGGAGCCTCTGCCCAGCAGTGGCAGTGGCCCTGGCTACTTCTGGTCCTTTCACATGTCCTGTGATGTGACATCTCAAGACACAGGGTATAGATACTAGCTTTTGGAAACGTAAGAGACATTTTTCCCAAGACAGCCAGGGTTGACCTCTCCTTGGAATAAGACTGGTTTTCTACGAAGCATTTGCCTTCTTACCTAATCTGCCTGGAAACCCGAAGGGGAGGCAGGCGAGAGTGTTCTTATCTTAAAGATAAAGGAGGGCTTCCCTGGTGGCGCAGTGGTTGAGAGTCCGCCTGCCGATGCAGGGGACACGGGTTCGTGCCCTGGTCCGGGAAGATCCCACATGCCGCGGAGCGGCTGGGCCCGTGAGCCATGGCCGCTGAGCCTGCGCGTCCGGAGCCTGTGCTCCGCAACGGGAGAGGCCGCGACAGTGAGAGGCCCGCGTACCGCGAAAACCAAACCAAGACAAAACAAAACGATAAAGGAGTGTGCCAGAACTGCTCGGTTTGACTGTGAGCCTTGTTACCACTTTTCCCCTTTGACCACTGGAAAGGTTTTTCTCTTTATGCACCACTCTAACTAAAAAACAGTCATGTCCAACTTTCTTGTTTAAACTGTCCTTCCTTTTAATCCCTGGTGCCTGTTTTTCTGTGTCTCAGGTACAGGGAAGGGCAACTTAATACATTGTTATTGGTTGCTGTTACATTTTGCCTCTTGTTTAAAATTGTACAAGTTTTTACAAAGAATAGACACGCACCTAAAGATCACAGAAGGGCTTCAAGCATTGCTGTAAAGTGGAGGCTCTTCCCCGCCACCCCCAGTCCGGCTCCTCAGAGGCAGCTGCCCCTCAAGTCTGCCTTCAGGTTTTCTCGTGGTTATGGCATTATCACTTTAATTACTTCCACGTTAATACTTAATAACTTACACACATAATCTCCGTTTCTTAGTTTATTAACTCAAGCATCTATTTGTTGACTCCCTGGTATAAAACGGGGACTTGACCTCAACTGTCTCACACCCCTCCACCTCCACGCTGTCCAGCTGTTGCTGTTGTTGTTTTTTACTGTATATGTCAGCTTTATGGAGATGGAACTCACGTGTGATACTCTTCACCCGTTTGAAGTGTGCGATTCGGTAGTTTTTAGTGAATTCACAGAGTCATGCAACCATCACCACAGTCGATTATAGAGCACGTCCTGACCCTCAAAAGAACCTCGCATCTGTTAACTGTAACTCTGTTTCCCTCAACCCTGGGCAACCACTAATACATTCTGTCTCAGGAGGTTTCCCCATTCTGGACTTTCATATGAATGGAGTCACATGATATGTGGTCTTTTGTAATTGGCTTCTTTCACTTAGCATCGTGTTTTCAGGGTTCATCCGTGCTGTAGCCTGTGTCGGTATTCCATTCCTTTTTATGGGTGACTACTATTCACATTTTATCCATTTGTCAGTTGATGAACACTTGATGGACATTTGATGCTATGAATAACGCTATTGTGAGCATTTGTGTAGAAGTCTTAGTGTGGACGAATGTTTTTGTTTCTCTTAAGTATATACCCGGGAGTGGAATTGCTGTGTCACGTGGTAACTCTGTTTCACCTTTTGCAGCATCTTGGTGTTTAACCCTAACCTCTGTATCCCGCAGTAGCTGCGCTGTTTCCCATTCCCACCAGCAGTGCCTGGGGGCTCCAGTTTCTCCATGTGTCCTCGCCAACGTGTATTAGTGTCTGTGTTTTCCGTAACAGCCGTCCTAGCGGGTGTGAAGTGAGAGCTCATGGCGGTTTTGATCTGTGTCTCCCTGAGGGCTGATGATGTTGAGCAGGTGCTCATAGACTTAATAAAAAGACAGAAGTCCTGGCCGGAGTTGCCTTTCCTTTGCTCCCCTTTGAGTCCCGTAGTGGATGCACCAGCTCCGCCCTTCTCTTGCTGCCCGCCCACCCCGGAGCCCGCCTGCTGTCGAGGCCAGCGCTGCTGCCACCCACTTGCTGGGTATGAGGCAGGGGTCCTCGTCCGTCGGAACCTGGTCCCCTGCCTGCCTCGGCAGTCGGCCCCCACCCTGCTCTCCACAAGTGCACCCTGAAGGTGGGTGGCCTCTGGATCCATTCCTACTTTCTGTGGAGTTAGTTTTCGCCTATCAGTGTCCTGGGTGGGTTCTCCCTGATGCTGTTAGTCTAATGACATCATCTTTCTGTATTCTGGGCATTGCTCAAAATTCCTTGTCCACCGGTGGTCGCCCTTATTGAGAAATATATCCGTTCTCTCGTTTCCGTGGGACCTTGAGGGGAAAATGGGTGTGTTTGTCTTCACCATTTTGAACCCAAAACCTCGATTTGGTCACGTCTCGTTATTTTCCATCTGCAGTAGTAGGATTCTAGGGGCCTGGAGCAGCGCCTGGCACACGGTAGGTGCTTAACGAAGGCTGGGTCAGTGCTGAGTGAGGGAAGGTTAAGTACTTAGCACCTCAAGATGCTCCCATGAACTGAGGGTGTCTCAGCTGCTTGCGGGTCCCTTAGAGGCGGAACAGGGTGTCCCCAGACAGCCCCCCAACTGAAGCTCATTGACGAAGCCTTCAAGCCAGTTGTCTGTGGGCGGGGCGATAAAGGGGCTCATATTCCTTCTTCATAGTTTTCTGAACCTTTATGATAAACTGCTTTTTTCACTGTGTCTAAGTAAACGTTCCAGAAAGGATACTTTGTGGGTTTGACCTCATGCTTGTGTCTTATTCCTCAGAGGTCACCTTTGTCCCCGTGTCCAAGGTGAATGGGCAGGTGGAGGCTGAGGACATCCTGGCGGCCGTCCGCCCGGCCACGTGCCTCGTGACCATCATGCTGGCCAATAACGAGACAGGCGTCATCATGGTGAGTCGCGGCACCTCCTAGGAAGATGGAGCGCGGACCCGGCTTCCCAGCCCCGCCTCTTCTTTCCCCTCTTCTTCCATCCGGGAACCTTTTGGTGCATCGTCATTAACAGCCCCTCGTTTCTCTCATTCCGTCTTCAGCAAATCAACACGCTCAGCCGTGTGTTTCTCCCTCTCCAGCCAGTGCCTGAGATCAGCCGGCGAGTCCGAGCCCTGAACCAGCAGCGGGCGGCGGGCGGGCTGCCGGGGGTGCTCGTGCACACGGACGCCGCCCAGGCCTTGGGGAAGCGGCGCGTGGACGTGCGGGACCTGGGCGTGGACTTCCTGACCGTCGTGGGCCACAAGGTGCGTCCATCCGCCTTCCTGCCCTCCTGCCGGGGAGACACCTCGATGCCCGCGAGGCTCACCTGCGAGCAGAGCCCACGGCCCCGCTCATCCCCTGTCACCGGTGTACCCGGTGCGCATGCCCAGCGAGGCCCTGGGTCATGGTGATGGGCAGACCGCGGCCCCGCCCTCAGCAGCTCAGAGGAGAGCCCGGCAGAGCTAGGATGCCGAGGGCTGAGTGCCCACCGGGAATACTGGGCAGCGCAGCCCATAGGGGGCAGGAGGGGAGGCCAGGTAAGGCCATCGGGGGAGGGGGGAGTGGGAGGGGG
>NW_020173945.1:3879470-3899831 GCF_003031525.2 Neophocaena asiaeorientalis asiaeorientalis
CGGGGGGAGGATGGGGGGAGTGGAGGTCACAGGTGGGTTTAGCCCGGGAGTGAGTGAGCTCTGCAGCCCGGAGAGTGCGTGCAGACCCCCCTCAGCCCACTCAGCCCCACACCCAGGGACGGAAGATGCAGGGTTCAAGAATGGTGGCCTCTCTAACTTGACTAAAAGTGAGGCTCTGAGTGTAAGGGTGTGGTTTTCACGGCCCTCATCTCTAGGGTGTGCTGGGGAAATACTTAACAGTGAAGACCCTTCTGAAGCTTTTGCTCATCTTTCCAGCAGCTGACTAGAAGCTGGAGTATTTTTAGTAATTTCCCCTCAGCTGGTTCCCAAGGGAGTGAGGTGCTGACCTGACACGGCGGCCCTTGAGATTTCTAGCTAATGTGGATTTGAGAGCATGGAGTCATCCACAGGGCAGCCCTTGGCCATCTCTCTCTCCAGCCCCTCTCCTTCACAGAGTCTCCCACGTGCCATGCAGGTGCTCTGCTGCCCCCGAGCTGGGGGCCAGAGTCCAGCACCTGCCCCCACCCAAAGGCTTCTGTGACCCCCACGTGTCTGCAGTGGGGATGGGTGGCCACCTGCGGGACCAGAGGAGGTGGGCCCGGACGTCGTAGAGTATCTCTGTGGGCCTCTCAATACGTATATGGAGAAGGTCCCCAGAAGGTTCTTGTTGAATAAATGACTGACTTTTCTTTCAGTTCTATGGCCCCAGGATTGGAGCACTTTATGTCCGAGGGCTCGGTGAACTCACCCCTCTGTACCCTATGCTGTTTGGAGGTGGACAAGAACGGAATTTCAGGCCAGGGTAAGGTAGAAGTTTAACGAGGTGTCTGGGCCGCTGGCTGTGGGTATGTAGGGCAGTGGCTCTCCCGTCCCGTCTCTTGGAAGCACGGTGATAGCACAGCACTCTCATCTCCACTGAGTCAGACGTGGCTCCACTGGCCGGTTCTACACTTGGGACTCACAGATCTGCAGTCTCGTTGGGGATGATTCAAAGCAGATGAAGGAAGTCTCTTTCAGCTGCTTCAAAGCATCCAGTTCCTTTTGTTATTTTGGCCCAGCCCACCAAAGAGGTGCCGCCGGAGCCCCCCGGCTGAGATGTGCTGCCCTTCTCTTGACTGTGGGGTGAGCACCTGGTTTCCTCTCTGAAAGCGCCTGTGTCCCCGTGACCTGCAGGGGTGTTTTAGCCAGGGAATGAGGTGGCACCAGCACCACACGTGTTGTCAGAAACTTGATAACAAGAGGAAGAAACAGACAACATGCGGTGAGTTCCCTAGGGTTTCTCTTGCTTCCTTTATTCCAGAATTAGAGCAGAAGAAGCCCGCAACTCAGAAACACCAATAAGGGCTGATGAAAAATGCCCAAGAAAGCCCTCTCTCTCCAGCCAGTGGACCAGGGAAAGGAGAGCCTAGCAATACAGAGAAGTTTTAGACAATCCCTGCTCTTCTCCAGCCCGTCACCATGGTAAACTGCTGCCCCCACCTGTGCCACGAAGGAGAGCAGGGAGCCCAGACTTCACCCACACAGGCTGTGACAAGAGCCCCACGCCCCACCTATGTCAGACAGGGCCTAGTGAAGAGCCAGGACTTTTGCCCCACCACAGTCATGCACCCCACCAAGGTGTCAGTGGAGACCACGTGGGCACCCTGGGCTTCCACCCATACCCATCACTAACAACGTGCGTTCTCCTCTTGGATGTTGACACAGGCCGAGGAAGGAACCTGGACGTCTGCCCCCGCTTGGCAGTAGTCAGTTGGCACACTCCTCCTGCCAGAGGAAAGTCAAAAAAAGACAGCTAATACGGAAGGGTTAAGAAGCATCCAGATTCATAACGACATAGGGCTGTCCAGGTTTCAACTGAAAATCGCTCATCATACTGAGAACCAGAAAGATCTTAAATCAAAGAAAAAAGACAATCAAGAGGTGCCAACCCTGAGATGACAAAGATGTTAGAATTATCTGATAAGAGATTTTAAGGCAAACACAATAAAAATGCTTTAATGAGCAATTATGAACACCCTCGAAACAGAAGAAATAGAAAGTGTCAGCAAAGAAGAAGAAGATGTAGAGAAGAACTAAACAGAAATTTTAGAACTAAAAACTACAACAGCCAAAGTAAAAAGCTCAGTGGACAGGCTCACCAGCAGAATAGGGGCAACAGAGGAAAGAGTGAACTGAAAGAACAATAGAAGTAACCAATATAAAAAACAGACAGGAAGTAGACTGGAAGAAGATTGAACAGAGCCTCCGGGGACCTGTGGGACTATAGCAAAAGATCTAACATTCATTTCGTTGAGGTCCTGGAGGGACAGGAGAAAGAGGGTGGGATGAAAAAGAACTTGAAGAAATAATGGCTGAAAGCTTCCCAAATTTGGCAAGAGACATAAACCCACAGATTCAAGAAGCTGAACAAAACCCAAACAGGATAAACCAAAAGAAATCTACCCTAAGACATAAATAGTAAACTTCCATAAAAGAAAAAGAAAAATCTTGAAAGCAGCCAGAGGAAAGAATAAATAACACCTTATCTTTAGGAAAAAAATAATTTGAATGACAGTAGATTACTCTTCTGAAGCCATGGAGGCCAGAGAAAGTATGCAAAAATTTTCAAGTGCTCAAAGAAAAGAACTGTCAAGCCAAATTAAAAACACAGCAGAAATATCCTTCAGGAACGAAGAGGAAATCAAGACATTCTCAGATGAAAGAGAAAACTAACAGAATTTGTCACCAGAAAACCTATGCTAAAAATGACTAAAGAAGTTCTTTACACAGAAGGAAACAGTAAAAGAAGGAACCTTGGAACATCAGAGAGAAAGAGCATGGTAAACAAAAATATGGGTAAATAGGGGGCTTCCCTGGTGGTGCAGTGGTTGAGAGTCCGCCTGCCGATGCAGGGGACGCGGGTTCGTGCCCCGGTCCGGGAAGATCCCAGATGCCGCAGAGCGGCTGGGCCCGTGAGCCATGGCCGTTGAGCCTGTGCGTCTGGAGCCTGTACTCCGCAACGGGAGAGGCCACAACAGTGAGAGGCCTGCGTACCACACACACACAAAAAAAGGGTAAATAAAATAGACTTTCCTTCTCTTCAGTTTTCTAAATTATGTTTGATGGCCTAAGCAAAAGTCATAGCACTGTCTGATGTGTTTCAAAATGTATGTGGAAGAAATATTTAAGATAATTATATTATGAATGGGGGAGGGTAAAGGGATGTAAAAGGAGGTAAGGTTCCTGTTCTTCACTTGAACTTCTGAAAACTGTTTAAGTAACCCACAGAAAGGTAGGAAAAAGGAAACAGAGAAAAAATAAAATGGAAGACTTAAGCCCGAACATCAACAATTACATTAAATGTAAATGGTATAAATATACCAATTAAAAGGCAGAGATTGGCAGAATAAAAATTTAAAAAACTGATCCAACTATATGCATTCTATAAGAAACTTGCTTCAAATATAGCAAGAGACAAGTTAAAAGTAAAGGTTGGAAAAAAGCGTATCACACTAACATTAATGTAAGGAAAGCAGGAACGGCTGTATAAGACGGGATAAAGGAGACTCCAGAGCGAAGAAAATAGAAAATCGCCGGGGATGCGGGAGGCGGGGAGAATTATATAATGATAAAAGAATCAGCCCACCAAGAAGGCACAGCAATCCTAATGGGGATGCACTGAACAGTAGAGCTGAAAAATACGTGAGAATAAAAATCCAAACTAAACTGAAAGGAAAAACAGACAGATCCACAATGATAGATGGAGACTTCAACACCCTTCCCTCAACAGTGGATAGAACAACTAGACAGAAATTGGCTACGGTGTAAAAGAACGCAACAACACCCATCAACCAACAGGATCTAATCAGCCTGTTTGGAACACTCCACTCAACAACAGCAAAATACACATTCTTTTTTTTTTGCGGTACACGGGCCTCTCACTGCCGTGGGCTCTCCCGTTGCAGAGCACAGGCTCCAGACGTGCAGGCTCAGCAGCCACGGCTCACGGGCCCAGCAGCTCCGCGGCATGTGGGATCTTTCCGGACCGGGGCACGAACCCGTGTCCCCTGCATCAGCAGGCAGACTCTCAACCACTGCACCACCAGGGAAGCCCGAAGAGTAGTTTTTCAGTTTGTTACATCAGTGTATAGGAACCACTGGTCTTCGGGGGTGTTCCTGTCCCCTCCTGCACAGCCCCCCTGAACACACACACACACCCCAAGTCTAGTAACAAAAGATTCATCCCATATTACAGTTGAGAGGCTTCAGCTGAAACGTCAGCTGAAGGGAACGGAGTGGGGAGTGAGTTCCCCAGACCCTCACCTGGTTTGGCAGGGGGACCAAAGAGGGGGGCTCTGGGGCCTGCAGTCGGAGGAGGGCTTTCTCCTGGGTAGGAGGCGGGTCCAGGTAGAACTGTCACTTGGACACCCACTGTATATTGCCCAGTGGGCCACGTCTGCTGTCCCTGGGCGATGATGAGGGTTTGGGGGCTGGCAGCTGCCCTTGTTTAGGAAAGATGTTGGTGTGACTTTATTTGAACACCTGACTTTCAGATAGACAGGATTCCTTCCAGGGATGTCTGTTAATCGCTTTGCATGGAAATAGGATTGAATCCTTTGTCTCTTACAGGACAGAGAACACCCCGATGATTGCCGGCCTTGGGAAGGTAAGCCTTGGTGACCTCGGACAGCTGAAGCCGTTGCGTTGTCCATCGATGTCTTCCTCCTGTGTTTCCGCCTCACTCTCACACCACTGACACACTTGCCACACTTCTGACACCAGATGTGCGGGGTTAGGGGTCCCCACCCAGCAATTCTGTGGCACCAGCTGAGTTTCCTACAATTCAATTCTGACACTGTCTACCCAGAGTTACTGTCAGAGCCCACAGGCTAAGGGCTCAGTTGTGGGCACCCACAACTTCAGATGCCAACTGCCACCCACACTTCTGACCAACCAGCTGTGAATCAGAGGTTCCCATGGCCCCTCCTTGAGTTCAGTGTATTTGCTAGAACAGCTCACAGAATGCAGAGAAACTAGAGTACTGGTTTATTATGAAAGGATATGATAAAGGGTACAGGTGAACCTCCAGAAGGAAGAGAAGTGTAGGGCAGGGGATGTGGGAAGGGGCTTCCGTGCCCTCTCCAGGCACCAGCCTCCTAGCACCTCTGTGATCAGCAAGCTGGAAGCTCTCTGAACCCACACTGTTGAGGTTTCTGTGGAGGCTTTGATCAGACATCAACTCCGTTTCCAGCCCCTCTCCCGTCTCTACAAAAATTCCAGGCTTCTCATCAGGGCTCGGTGACCAGCCCCTATCCAGGAGCCCACCCAGGGTCGCCTCATTAGGGCAAAAGACACTGTCATCCAGGAATTTCCAAGGGATTTAGGAGCTTGGCAGCAGGAAGCAGAGCTCAAGCCAGAATATTAGAATAAAGGCCGCTCCTCATGCTTAGGAAATTCCAGGGGTCTCAGAAGCTCTGTGCCTGGTCCAGGGCGGAGGCCAGAGCGCATATTTTCTATGAGCTCACATCAGTTTCCCAGCAGCTTTAATAGGTATCCTGGCTTTAGGAGAGATCACGTTCACGATCCCGAGAAACAGACCGACATAAGAGGAACGTTGAATTGTATTTATCAACCTGGAGATGTGCTTTTTAAGAAATGTGGAGTGGGTTTCATACACTTAGCATTTAAAAGGGAAGTACCTTTTCTCAAGTCTCTGCTAATATTAAAAGCAATGACGTCATCACCACAGGTCTGCTCATCCCCTGGGTCCAGTTACCCCCCGCCCCCCGAGATGGTGACAGAGGGGCGGCTTCTTAAAGATCTTCCTGATGAGGATTAGAGGGCGGCGCAGCAGCAGCAGGCCCCTCCGCTCCCTTCTGCAGCCGTGGCCCTTGCCTCGCTCCTGGCTTGCACCTGTGCCCGGGCCCTCTGACCCTGCCGTCACGGGAGGGGTGGCACACCATTGTCGCCCCCTCCCCTTGCTCAGCCTGGCCCTCCTCGGTGTGGTCTGGCTCGGGACACGCCCCCCCCTCCCCTGGGAGGTGTGTCCTGGCCCCCCTGGCGCGAGTCAAGGTCTCTATGCTGCCTTCCACCCCTTCCCCGTGTGCCGGCTGAAGAAAGGCGCCCCCCTGCGGCCACCCCCTGCCCTGCACCCTCACAGCCCTCTGCCAGCGCGTTCCTCCCCCAGCCTCTAAAACCGGCCTCCCGTGGTCCTCACTCCTCCAGCTTCTTCCCGAGTCCTCCGCCCCGCGGAGCAGCCCGCACGCACTCTCACCCCCTACCCTTCTGACACCTGCTCTCCTCCTCGGAAGCTGGTCGAGGAGGTCCCCATTTCGCCCTGTGACCTCCTGCAGCTGT
The DNA here is from genome assembly GCF_003031525.2 of Neophocaena asiaeorientalis asiaeorientalis. Taxonomy (NCBI): domain Eukaryota; kingdom Metazoa; phylum Chordata; class Mammalia; order Artiodactyla; family Phocoenidae; genus Neophocaena; species Neophocaena asiaeorientalis. The sequence goes on from NW_020173945.1 coordinate 3,885,807, forward strand.
GGGACCGCTTCTCCCCCAGAGGTTCCTTCTCTGCCTCTTCACCCGTCAGCATCCTGGGTGCCTCCTCTCTCTCTCGCTGTGCTCACCCTGTCCCGTGGCTCTGATGCCAGCCTGTGCTCCGGTCTTGGACTTGACGTCTCAGGGCAGGTCCTGACCTGCTGGGAGGCCCACGTCCCACCTGCTTCCTCAACATGTCCTCTGAGCCCACGATGTGTCCTGCTCTCTCTCCTGCATCGTTGGCGTCTCTCCCCATGGTGCCTCCTGCCACCCAGGCTCTCAGCTGAGAAATCTAGGAGGTGCCTTTGATCTGCCCTGTCCCGTCCCCCGCACCTGATACAGCAGCCGGGCCTGTCTGTTCAGTCTCCACGAGAGGTCCAGGACCTGCCTCTTGTACCGACTAGGCTGGATCATCCCTGTCTTGTGTGTGGACGCCTCATCCACTCTCCACGTAGCATCCAGTTCTAACACACAGATCAGAGCAGCCCACCCCTTGCTCAAAATCCACGTGCATCTGCCTTGTGTTTAGGCTCAGATCCCCCCTGTCATGGGGCCTCTGGGGCGCTGTCCCCCTCGCTCACTGTGTTCCAGGAGCACTCGCCTTTCCCCCTGCAGGGCCTTTGCCTGGAATGCCCTTCCCCGCTGCCCCGAGTTCCCGTCACGGCGCCCACCCGTCGGTCTACCGTGGTCACCTCTGGGTGTGTCTGTGTGTCTGTCCCTGGGATGGATGTGCCTTCAGGACTGGGATTGCCTTTGGCCACCGGCTAGGGACTCTCCAGCACCTGGGGTATCCGGAAGCCTGAAAAAGTAAATTCCTGTTAACAAGTGAAGGGTACTCGGCACTTATCCCGGCCCCCGGTCATACGGTCGGCGCGTTCTGTGTATCTGTGAGGTTCCAGAGAGTGAGCAGTTTGAGGCCGTGTCACCGGTCTGCCTTCGGGGAGAATCACCTCTGCTGCTTAAAGCTGTCTTGCTCCCCTTGTTTCACCGTAACCGAGGGGCCCTCCTGTGTCCCTAGGCGGCTGAGCTGGTGGCAGAGAAGTGCGAGGCCTACGAAGCCCACATGCAGGCTGTGCGCGACTACCTGGAGGAGAGGCTGGCGGTGAGTGCCCGTGGCCCGGAGCTCTGGGGACAGCGGGGCCGAGACCCCCAAGGCGGGCTCCAGACCAGGCGACTTTCTCACAGACACGTGACAGAAATACCAGAGACGGAATATCTCAGCGTTGTGTGAAGACGATCCAAATGTATTCAGAAGTGTTTTCTCCCAGTTAACTTCGCTCTCCATAGCCAGTCTCCCTATTATCCGTAGATGCTTGTCAGTAAGATAATCATTCTGTGTGTTGAGGGTGAGGTTGTTTTCCTTCCTGCCACACCGCGTGGCTTCCGAGATCTTAGTTCCCCAACCAGGGATTGGACCCAGGCCCTCAGCAGTGAGAGTGCAGAGCCCTAACCACCACCGGACCGCCAGGGAATTCCCGAGAGTGAGGTTTTGTTTTCCAGAAAGTCAAGTTCAAGCAGTTGGGGGGAGGGGCTTCGAAGATGTTACTGCACGTATTCTGTTCGTTTTGCAGGCTGAGTTTGGTGAGCGAGTCCACCTGAACAGCCAGTTTCCAGGCACTGAGCGACTCCCCAACACTTGTAACTTCTCCATCCAGGGACCCCGGCTGCAAGGTGACGACTGCCCCCAGCTCTCCCTGGCTGGGGGCTGGGCTGGGCTGGGCACAGCTTGACCTGTGGGGAGGCGTGGGCACTGGCCGAGGCAGGGTCACCCCACCAGGCACTGTCCTGTGGTGGGGGGGCTCTGGGCACAGCTGCTGACCTGCTCCAGATGCTGAGGCGCTCTCTGGACACAGCACAGCGGCGCTCAGCTCTCACAGGGTCCTAGCCCCGCCCCAGAGATGTGAGGGATGGAGATAAAGTGAACTGAATTTTAGGCTAGTTGGTCCATCTTTGTCTGCAATTTTTACAAAACATTTCATGAGGGTCAGGAAAGTAGAGGCAACCAAGTGAAAACTGGCCCAGAGTCAGGCTGAAGTGCAGATCCGTGGGCTTCATTAGCTCCTGCGAGCTCTGCCTCCCAGCTGGAAAAGTTAGGGTTCGGGTTAGGATTAGCCTTAGGGCGACTCCTATCCCAGACGCTTAGGACTTGGCTGCCCGGAGTCCCTGAGGCTTGAGTCCTGGGTGTAGAGCATCCTGTTTGTCTGGGAGGAGATTACAGTGGCCCCAAGAGCACGGGAGAGCTGACCTGAAGGGCAGTTTTCACCTCTTAGAAGAAGAGGTCGTTGCCTCGTGGTCACTCTGAGAAACGGGGCAGCGTGTTTGGACCATGAAGAAACCCTGGGGCGGCCGTCACCGGGTCTGGAGTGCACCCTCGTTGGGAAGGAAGCACACAGCTAACTCTCCAAATCTCCCCGCTATGGGAAGGGAAGTTCCTCCCTTTAGCGTCTTCCCCCCTTTTTCTGGGGGCAGACTTTATATTCTGTGATGACCTGTGTTAATTTAAATGAGACAGGCTGTTCGTTTTAATTAAATCAGCAGTCATCGGTGTTGGGGTGGTTTTTTTTTGTTTATGTTTTTGGGTTTTTTTGGCTGCGCCATGTGGCTTGTGGGATTTTTAGTTCCCCGACCAGGGATCGAACCCGGGTCCTCGGCAGTAAGAGGGCAGAGTCGTACCCACTGGACCACCAGGGAATTCCCATCATTGTATTTTTTTAAATCTCTGTGCCTGTGAAGGAAGAGGGAAGTGCCTTCTAGCTTAACACAGACAGCTCCCAATGTCTCTCCCTTTAGAAAACGGAGACGTCAAGTTAGACATTATTACCGGGGTAGCACATTATTCGGTAAGGCAGCTCGTCAGGATTCTGCGAGTCCTGCCAGGCAGCTGATGGTACCACATTCTCAAGGCCAGTCTTACGAGGCCGAAGAGTGTCTGCTTTTCTGCAGCCAAGGGGCAGAGGAAGCGCTTCCTCTGGGACCTGCTGTGGTTTCTCTCACCTGCCATCAGAGGGACCTGTGCCCTGGGATTCTGTCAGGTGGTACGAGGGAGGGAGCGTCCAAACTTGCAGCAGGGAAGAGAGGCAGCCCCCGCCTGGACTCCACCTCAGGGGCCCTGTGCTCTGTCTCCTAGGCCGCTTGGTGCTGGCCCAGTGCAGGACGCTGCTGGCCAGCCTGGGGGCTGCGTGCCACTCGGACCATGGAGACCGGTGAGTGCTGTCCACATACTTGGCCGCGGCATCCAGGGCACATCCGGGCTCTAGGTTTGGGCAGCTCTGCAGCCTAGCAGGGGCGTGGACAGTGACCAGACGGCGCAGGCCCTCGGGAGGAGCGAGTGGGAGCTGCAGCCTTCAGGGGCCTCGGGCTGGACCGGGAGATGGGCAGCAGGGCTCCGCGTGAGGTGGGGAGCGGGAAGGAGGGGCGGGCTGGTGCAGCAGGGCCGGGCTGCAGGCGCCCACTTCAGCCTCGAGAAAACCGGGAGCTGTGACCAGATTTGGGCTCAGATCACGCCCCCTGCCAGGAGCGGGCGGAAGCGGGAGGGGAGGGTGGAGCCTTGGGCCTGGGCATCGGGAGCAGCCCTGCTGGAGGAAGAGAAGGGGGTTCGGTTTCTTGGGGGGCCCTGCAGGCGGGAGTAGAGCTGGATGCGGCCACCTGGGCTCTGGAGAGAGCGGAGCTGTGGTCGTGATGAGCAACAGGCCTCCGTTCGAGGCCAGGGCACCGGGACCAAACTCAGCCCTGACTAGGGCGGGCCGCGGGAGGCCGTCCCTCTGCCTCGCGTGTGGCTCAGCGTCCCCTCCAGGAACCGAGCCCGCTAGCTCCTTGGAGACGGGAGTTGCCACAGTACCCCGGGCTCCGGCTCTCGGGTGCAGGGGCAAACGGCCGCCTCTGTGCTCCCAGGGTCGGGGTCTGTGCCCGGGCAGGCCCGGCTGGAGAGCAGGGAGGCTTTGAGCCGGCCCTTGGTGACGGTGGGCCAAAGAGTGTGCGTGGCCAGTGGGGAGCTGGCCGAGGACACGCAGCGGCCCGGGAGAGCCCGTGTGCTGACGGCTGGCCCGTCTCCCCGCCCCACAGCCCATCCGCGGTGCTGCTGAGCTGCGGCATCCCCTTGGACCTGGCCAGGAACGCCATCCGTCTCAGCGTGGGCCGCGGCACCACCCGGGCCGAAGTGGACCTCGTCGTGCAGGACCTGAAGCAGGCGGTGGCCCGGCTGGAGGGCCAGGCCTAGTGCCCAGGGCGGTGCCAGAAGGAGTCTTCCTCTTGTCCCAGAGCGTGTGGGCTCCGGGCTCCCTCCCGTCCCTTGGTCAGTGAGGGAGCGGGTCTGCTGGGCCCACAGACGCCACCGGTGCTGAGGGGCCCAGGACAAGATGCCCGCGTGGGACCGTCCCTGTCACTGCTGCCCACTGGCACCAGTTGGATTAGAAACGCTTTAGCCGCGTCCACCCTCCCCTCTGGGAAGTGGGGCAAGCTTGTTGTAAGCACGCCCTTCCTGGAAGGTGGCATTTTTATCCGAAAGGTAAAATCCTAGTATTTATAATTGATTGTCAGCTGCTCTCATGGAAATAGGAGACCTGGTTTTTGGCTGCTGTCCTGGCCTCTGTGCACCTGTTGGCTGAGAGGTCGGTCCCTCCTCACCCTCATGGCCCTTCTCAAGCCCTTTCCAGAGGGTGGGGGCCCCTGTGGTCAGGCCCCTCCCCGCTGGGCGTCCCCCTGCTTCCGGGCCTGCCCATCCTCCTGATCACTTGCTGGTCACTCGGGCCATCGACCACTGGGCGCCCTCTCTCCCAGTCCGCAGGCCCCTCCCGTCCCTTCCATTCGATCATATGCTCAGGGTTTCAGCTCAGCCGTCAGAGTCACAGGCGGCAGCGCCTGCGTGATGCTGGCTCATTCCCAAGGCGGAAAATCGTTCATCCCTCGCTCAGCTCCCATCTCAGTTGTATTTGCGGGAGGACTCTTTGATCTTCACAGAGGCATTGTGGTGTCTGATTCACATCAAATGTCATGTCTCCGGAGACATTTACATAGGAGTGGCTTTTTTTAATTGAATAACACTTGTAATGTGCGGTTGAAAGGTGCAAGGAACTTCGTGATGGCACTGAGGAAACAACTGTCAGAAATTAGATGAACTAATAAAAGCTTCCAGGGCTTGTTTTGGACATTTTGTGGTTCTTCTAGTGGGTGCTTCTCTTGGGGGCACCAGTGTGTCTGTGCCGGCAGTGGGGTGGGGTCAGACCCACTGCTCACTGCATAATCACGCTTTAGCTCCAGGAACTCGGCTTGCGACTGTGCCTCTGGGAGCTCTAGAAAGTAGGTCCCTAACACACAGCACCCTGCTTCTGCCAGGCAGAGGCTGTGGAGTCCCGATTCCCCCAGCAGACAACTATGGGTGTCCAGCCCCACGGAAGAGGACAGTCTGGAAAAAGATGCTTGGCAGCTCTGAAAAATGCACTCGGGACCTTGAGCTGCAGCACCAGAGACTCTCGGTCAGGGCCCTGTGCCCGTCACCGGCCCTGGGGAGCAGCTGCTGTCCAGAGGTTCACGGAGCCTCCAAGGCCAGCTGAGGCCAGGATCCAGCATAGATTTCCCAGGGGCCAGGCAGGCCTCCAGCTCCCGGTGGGTGACAACAGGTCCCAAACACTTAAGGTCCCCAGAAAGGGCTCCACTTGGATGGGTCTGCCCTCCTGTGAGAAGGGTCTCCCAGGTGGCCTCCCATGGCCCAGCACAGCCCTCAGGGCGGCTGCCCCCAGCCTGGGGGAAGCGGACACTCGGGAGCCTACCGCTTTCTGGAAAGGACACTGCCACTGTGAACACCTGCTCGACGCGGGAAGTCCATCCCAGCCCTCGCTCCACGGGAGGAGGAGGCATGAGCCAGCACAGGGCAGTGTCCCCCCGGCCAGCGCCCATCCCCAACCCAAACCCGGTGTGGGCCCTTCCCCCGCGCCCTCTGCCCACCACAGCTCTGGGCCCTGCGGGAGCGGCTGGGGCTGGGCTGCAGAGGCCCGGTCCCCAAGGCCTGTCCCCCCACCCCCCTGCCGCCTCCCATCTGCCCTCTGCGCCGCTTATCAGGTAACCGGAGCCGGGAGCTGCGTCCACGCCTGAAACAGGAAGCCCGGGCCTGTGCGCGAGTCGAGGAGAGCCGGCCGGGTGGATGGAGGAGCAGCGGGCGCTCGTGGCCGCCAAGGATGGGGACCTGGCCACCCTGGAGCGGCTGCTGGAGGCGGGCGCCCTGGGACCGGGCGTCACCGACGCCCTGGGGGCTGGCCTGGTGCACCACGCCACCCGGGCCGGCCACCTGGCCTGCGTCAAGTTCCTGGTGCAGCGGGCCCAGCTACCCGGCAACCAGCGGGCCCATAACGGGGCCACACCGGTGCATGACGCCGCCGCCACCGGTAGCCTGGCCGAAATGTGCTGGCTGGTGCGCGAAGGGGGCTGCGGTCTGCAGGTGAGCCGAGCGGTCACGGTGGCCACGGGGGGACCCCTGTCCATGGGGATGGAGGGAGGCAGGAGCCGAGAGCCGGATCCGGAGCCCTCGGCCTCCCCTGGGCACCTCGGCCCTGGGCTGCTCCTCTCAGGGAGTCATCACGCGGGCCCCACAGCACAGTCCGTGGCGTCTGTCTCTGCCCAACATACCTCCGCCCCCAAAGTGAGCACCTCCTAAACGCCCTCGGGTCCCCCAGCGCCCAGCACAGAGTGGCCACCCTTGTTCTTCCTCCCCACGTCCCACCCAGGGGCGCCTGGCCTTGCCAGTGGCGATCTCACGGGGCCCTTATCAGGCCTGATCCGTGGGCCTGTTTCCGAAGGGTTTAGAAAAGGGTCCTTACGAAGAGAAGCAAGGTGGGCACTCGGGCTCGGGAGCTGTGGGCACCGTCCTGGACGCCCGGGGGCCCCGGTGGGTGACAGCACAGGTGCAGCTGTGGGGGGCAGTGGGACGAGAACCTTGATGTGAAGAGAAGAGTCTCAGGGCCCGCCTCTCCCTTCTCCTGCCGGCCCGGTGGGTGCTCCGTGTGGGGGTGAAGGACCACGGGAGGTCGGTGAGCCAGCTCTGACGGTGTAAGGACGTCCTCCCACAGGCCGGAGTCGGGGGGTGGGCATCACCGTGACCCGCTCGGTCCGGGACGGGGAGGACTCGGAGGTCACAGCCTGAGCGTCCCAACAGCCTCCAGGCCGCCGTCCTCATCCTCAGCGGCTTTTCGCACAACCCCGGGGGCGGGAGCGGGGCCACCCCTGTGCCTGGGAGAACGCGCAGGCCTGCCAGAGGCCCACGGTGGATAAGGTCCCCGGCAAGAGGACTCGGGGGCCGGCGGGTGGGCGCTCGGTGGGGGTGGGGCAGAGGCCCAGAGACGCCGCAGCCCTGGACACGGGGCAGGCCACCGGCCGGCGCGGGCGCAGCTGGGTGAGCAGCCGCTCTGACTGCGAGCAGAGAAGGGGAGGGAGCTCGGATGCTCGGATCAGGGACTTGGACCCAGAAGGCCTGGACTTGATCCTGGCCCTGCCGCCGACCTCTCAGTCCCAGAGACCTCCCTCCGCACGCCCCGCGACGGAGCACGCCGGACGGAGGGGCGGGGCGGAAGCTCTCCGCCGGGGTCCCGGGCGCTGTGGTGCCGGGCGGCTGGCCCTGGCCACACTGGTGCTGCCGGGCAGGGCTGGCTCCGGGCCCGCCGCCCGCTCACCGCCCCGTCCGTGCCTCCGTAGGACCGAGACTCCTCGGGCGTCTCCCCGCTGCACCTGGCCGCCCGCTTCGGACACCCGGTGCTGGTGGAGTGGCTGCTGCGAGAGGGCCACGCAGCCACGCTGGAGACGCTGGAGGGGGCCTTGCCGCTGCACCACGCCGCCGTCAGCGGGGACCTGACCTGCCTGAAGCTCCTGACGGCCGCCCACGGCAGGTGAGGAGCCGCAGCGCCGCCTGTTGGGCAGTCCGGGGGGTGCAGGTGCTGGGGAGGCCGCACCGAGGCGGCGGAGGAGGAGGGGCTGCCGCCTTGGAGGCGGGCCTTGGGGGAGGGAGTGCGGAGGGACAAGTCTGTGGCCGAGGCGCGGGCGGAGAGCGCTCGGGGTGAGGCTCGGAGCGCGGAGGGGGCAGTGAGAACGGCGAGGAAGCTGCTACAGCAGTCAGAGCAGGAGGCGCTCTATATGCTCAGGCAGCTCCCGGCCCTGCCTGGGGGCGTCTCAGGGCCCGGCTTCCCCCGGCTGGGAATGTGGCCCCCTCAAGCCACACGAAGGGAGCAGAGGCTGTGCAGTGGACTTGGGGGCCCCTTCAGGTCGGCCTGGATTCTCCCTCCACACTGTCCTGTTCCTGACACTGTGAACCCCTGTCCCGCCGCCTGGAGTTGGTGGATGGCGAGGCGGGGGCAGCGGGCAGCGGGACTCCCCTTCCCCATCGTGGGCACCGCTGTGGCCCTTGCGCCCCACAAAAGATAGCCTGGGCACACAACGGGCCATCTAGGGTGCCGTGCACGTGGCCTGCCCCCCACCGTCTGTTCTCAGGGCTACTGCCCTGGCTGGGGGTGGGACTCCGTGTCCGCCCCACACTGACCTGGCCTTTGTCCCCCGAACCCGCCTGCCTCTGTAACCACACGCCTTCTCCTCTGCGGGGCCTCTTGCCGGCCGGCTGACTGTCCTGGCCACCCCACGGTTGCTCCCGGATGAGGCCGGACAGCTCAGCTGTGGAACAGTGTTCCTGTCCCTGGGCCTCCCCATCCCGACCCCTCGGCAAAGGCCTTCGGGACTCACCTCTGCGGATCTTCCCCAGAGCGTCCACACCAGCTGCCCCGGGCCCGGCCGGCCACAGAGTGTCTCTTAGACCGGCAGTTTTAGAAGCAGTTTCTGTCGTTTGAAAAGTGGAAGATTTCACATTAAAGCACACACAAGCACACGGGAAGGTCCCCCGCCCCAGGGCCCACATTCCCACCGGCACCGACCACAGGACCTAGAGGTGAAGTCTTTGTCAACAGGGCGTGGGTTCGGTTTGGGGAGGGGCTGCCCTGGGGACCAAGAACTCTCCTGGGCCTGCAGCACCATAGAGGCAAAGCCGGATGCAGGAAATCTGACGACCCTGCCCCAGACCATCCACATGGGGGCCTGGAATTCGGATGCCAGGGCTGGGCACCACAGAAGGGCTACTGCCCTGCTCACTGGCCCCTTGTACGGAGCAGGCCCTCAGCTCTGGAGGTTCCCTGACCCGTCCACTGCAGGCCCTGCTGGGCTAGTCACCCCCTAAGAAGCGCCCTCTGCCGGCCAACCCCTGGCGGCGCTCACATCTTGATGGGGGTGGGGGTGGGGGAGGGGAAGCTGGATTCCGGCGGCCCGTGCCCACCTCACCCCCGCCCCGACCCCGTGCCCTTACGCCGTGCGCAACCTGTGCAACGCTACAGGTGGCCGGCTGGGCCCCTCACCTCAGCCGGGAAGTGGGGTGGCCGCAGCAGCTCAGCCAGGTGCCGGGACGCCCCTCCCCGATCTGGGGCCCTTGGCTGGAGCGGCTCCCCACGACCCCCGGGCCGAGCGCCCTCTGAACCCCGCCCTCCCCCACAGCGGCGTGAACCGGCGGACGCGCAGCGGCGCCTCCCCGCTCTACCTGGCCTGCCAGGAGGGCCACCTGCACCTGGCCCAGTTCCTGGTGAAGGACTGCGGCGCCGACGTACACCTGCGCGCCCTCGACGGCATGAGCGCCCTGCACGCCGCCGCTGCCCGCGGCCACTACTCGCTCGTCGTCTGGCTGGTAAGGGGCCGCCAGGGGCGTGGGCAGGGGAGGGCCGGGAAGGCTGGCACCTCGCCTGCAGAACCGCCTTCGAGCGAGTGGCGCCCGGCTGGGGTGGGCGCGGCACACCCAAACTGGGTCTCAGTTTGCCCGCAGGAAGTCCGAGGACCCACACGGTGGTTGGGGGAGCAGATGGGCCGGCCCATGGCTCAGAGCACCCACATGCCAGGCCCAGTCTCGGCCCCGGGATGCAGCCCGGAGCCCACAGCTTTGACTGGAGGTGGCTGCGGACTGAAAGTCAGCCCCTGCAGGACCGTGGGCGTGTGCAGGGCCCCCTGGGGGCTCTCCTGCCCCTCCCCCAGGAGTCGTCAGGGTCGGTGGCGCCCAGCTGCTCTGTCTCTGGCACAGGCAGTGCCTGGCCCTGGCCATTTGGAGCCCAGGGCCAGAGCCCTCCCCTCTTGCCCGCTGGACCCATGGAAGGGTCACCCAGACCTCTTTCCAGAAGGACCACAGAGTGACCCAGCTTGGGGAGGATGCCTTCCGCCAACACTTCTTCCAGGGCTGAGGACTTCCTGGCTCCACCACCAAATACCTGGCCTGGTGGGGTGTCTGGGAGCTCTGAGGGTCCATTACAGAGAACCGGCCAAGTCTCAGAGTGGAGAGGTCTCTCTGGGGAGGGGCAGAACTGAGGCTGGGCAGGAGGTGGCTGGGCAGGGGGTGGTTCCTGGAGGAGCGGGGGCCCAGCTCAGTCACAGTTGGGAGAGCCCGTGGGGTGGCGTGAGGCGGAAAGGCAGACCAAGGCCCCGGGAGGAACTGGGCTCTTTCCTGGAGCACTGGGGAGCCGCTGAAGGGCTTGCGAGCTGGGAGCGCCAGGGTCTGCTGGCATCTCTGAAGGTCACGCAGGTCACTGGTGGAGAAGGGAGAGCCCTTCCTCACTCAGAACCTCCCTCCCTTCGCATGGGGCCTGCTTTTCCAGCCCTCCCTCCAGCAGGCCAGCCTCCCTGCCCCAGGGCCTTTGCACGTGCTGCACCCTCTGCCTGGTGACAGCTCCCCAGGTGTGCCTCCCCCCCACTGCATCCCCTGTCCACCTGTTTAGGATGGCAGCCACCTGGCCCAGCTCCCCGTCCTGCTCTCCTGCTGTCTGTCCTGCACCAACATTGATAAACGTTGTGTTTGACTTTATCTTGGTGGTTGTCTGTTCCCACCCAGGCTGTAAGTTCCAGCAGCTCCAGGAAGCAGTGGCACAGCCCTGCTGCTGCGTTCCTTGTGCCTGGCACATAGTAAGGGCTCCAGAGATGTTTGATGAGTGAGCGAAGGAGGGAAGGAATCTGGCCTCCAGCCACTCGCCTTGGCCTCAGAGGCCGCCAGCAGTTGCCTCCAGCCTCCCTTCGCTGCTGGATCTCCCAGGCTGGCCTCAGCCCCTCAGGCGGCCACACCTTCGTACAGGCTGCGTCCCCTCCCGGGCCCCCTTGCTGCAGCCCCTCCTACACGGCCAGCTCCTCTCGCAGAAGAAAGCTCTGCGGCTCCTGCTGCACTAACTTTCCTGTCTTCAGCCCCGCCCGGGCCGCTGGGTGGAGTTGTCCTTATGTCCCCTCACTGTAGTTCAGATCTTGGCCTCCCAGAAACGTGCCTGTCCCCAGACCTGGACTCCTCGCCCTGCGGGAGCCTGAGTCCTGGTCATCTCTGGCCGCAGGGCCACAAACACAGCAGGTGCTCAGCACACGGTGTGGGAGTGAGCTAGTGGGCTGTGCAGGGCGAGGAGAAGCAGCTCGGAGCAGCGGGGGTGCCCAGGAGCAGGGGGAGGGTGGGCAGGAGGGAAGAATGTCCACCGAGCCCCATGGAGCCCCACAGGGGCTCATCCCGCGAGAAACAGCTGGGGCCACGGGGTCCCAGGGCCAGAAAGGCTTTTCCGGATGTGACTCCCCAGCCCTGCCTCCTGCAGGGTGGACCGAGAGGGGAGGGGGCGGCGTCCAGCCTGGCTCACCCACTCAGTGCTGGGCGCCCCCTCCCTTCGGGGAGCTGGTCGAGGGGAGGGTCTCTCTTCCCGGCTCACTGGCCTTTTTCTAACAGACACGTTTGGCTGTTGAATCAGCCAGCGTTTGGCTGCAGTGACCAGTGCACTAAACCACTGAAAGGTTGTCCCTCCCACGTAGAGGCCGTTGACACTGGGTCACATCTCTGCTGTCCTCCCGGCCTCTCCCTCATGGTGAGAGTTGGCCGCATTCAAGGCAGGAAGAGGGAGAAAAGGGGGTGACGCCACATCCACCAGCCCCTCCTATCAGGAAGGCAAAAGAAGAGCCCCTTACGTCTCACTGTCACATGGCTGCCCCGGTGCACGCAGTCCATTGCGTGCCCACGGGCCTGGCCGGGTGCCGCGGACCAGAGCCCACTGGTGCCCTCACAGAGGGGCAACTGAGGGCCCGTGAGGAGGGCCGGCCGGAAGTCACTCCTGTGGCAGCCAGCAGGACGGGGCCCAAGCCACAGGGTGACCAGGCTTGGGTCCACCATGAGGAAGGCTGCTCAGGACCCGCCTCCCAGCACCCCTGCATCTTCGTGCTGGAGACGTGATAGGGTACAAAGAGGCCTGGTGCCAGGATGTCCTTTCTCTCCCTCCCTCCCTCCCTTCATCAGCAAACATCTGCTTACTGTCCCTTAGGTGCTGCCCAAAGGCATTTCTTTATTTGATATGTGAAACCAGCCCCTGGGGGTGTTCAGCTTACGGTCAGGGCTGGGGCAGATTTGGGGACCATGGAGTCTCCCAGCAAAATCACCGAGCTCACTTCCTCCCATGCTGCCCGGGACGCGCCAAGAGGAGCCAGCTCTGTCCCAGGGCTTCCTGCCCCGAGGTAGGAGTGGTCACCCCCGTCCAGCCTCAGCTGGCCCATCCCCCCTCCTCGTCCCTCAGGTCACCTTCACGGACATCGGCCTGACGGCGCGGGATAACGAGGGGGCCACCGTCCTTCACTTTGCCGCTCGAGGTGGCCACACGCCCATTCTAGACCGGCTCCTGCTGATGGGCGCCCCCATCATGAGAGACTCCTGGGGTGGGACCCCTCTCCATGACGCAGCGGAGAACGGGCAAATGGAGGTGAGGCAGGGGACAGGGGAGGATGCACGGTGGGGCTGGGGGGCCTCCGAGAGCTAGCAGTCCTGGAAGGCTTCCTATGAATAAGTCATTTAACCCTCACCACAGCCCTGTAGAATAGATGTTATTCGTCCCCTTTTACAGACAGGTAAACTGAGGCTCAGAGGGCCAGTCACTTGCCCAGGATCCAGACTCTGATCCATCGGGGAACAAAATCCGTGCTCTCGGCCCCTCCCTTCGCACAGAGACTCCCCAGGTTCCCGCTCAGGGAGTGGTCTTCCTGCCGGTCCTCCCCGGAGGGCCTTTTAGCTGCTGGCCCCCTGATGTGAGCAGCCTAGGAGCAGAGTCCTGGCGGGTTCGCTGTGATCCAGATGGACCTTGGGGGCTCCTGTGGCCCAGTTCCCAGGAAACAGCATCCAGAAATCCAGAGTTGGCAGGGATGGTGTTCAAATATTCACGGCCCAATGCTGGGAATAGACCTGGCCATCAGCCACTGGCCCCACACTGGCATCACCTGCCCACTGAACCCCTGTAAAGGCAGGGCTGTATCTGAGGGGAGCGCACAGGCTGACTCTTCCACCCGGAGGGCCTTTTAGCTGCTGGCCCCCTGATGTGAGCAGCCTAGGAGCAGAGTCCTGGCGGGTTCGCTATGATCCAGATGGACCTTGGGGGCTCCTGTGGCCCAGTTCCCAGGAAACAGCATCCAGAAATCCAGAGTTGGCAGGGATGGTGTTCAAATATTCACGGCCCAATGCTGGGAATAGACCTGGCCATCAGCCACTGGCCCCACACTGGCATCACCTGCCCACTGAACCCCTGTAAAGGCAGGGCTGTATCTGAGGGGAGCGCACAGGCTGACTCTTCCACTGCCCCACCCAGCAGGGCTCCGAAGTGAGTCAGCCATCCCATGCCGGCTGCCGGGCTTTCCCACAGCGCCCGGGGATGCCTGCTGCATCTGCCGTCGTGAGCAACGTGCTCCTGGCCCAGGAAAGGCCAGTCCAGGGGGAGGGCTTTACTGAGGTGCAACCGGGTATCCCATTTGGGCCTACATTCTGGACAGCTGTTTCCAGCTGGAACCCAAAGTGTCCCTGGGGCCCAGCCTGAGCAGCGTTGTGTAAAAGCAGCACAGGGCGGCCACCAAGAGTCATGGGAAGGCACAGGGTCCTTTTGAAGAATCAGAAAGAGACCCAATCCAGCTCATGGCAGCGCTGCTGAAATTGTTTGCCTCTGACTCTCAGGAGTCCTGGGGCCCCTCCTGCTCTCC
>NW_020173945.1:3899879-3906574 GCF_003031525.2 Neophocaena asiaeorientalis asiaeorientalis
TCAGCCCTCCCTGGCTCAATGCCCCCAGTCCGCCCCTATCTAGAGGGAGGGGAAGGGCAGGCGTGAAGGGCAGGCGTGAACCTCAGTCCGGGCCAGGCCAGTCCTCAGAGAAGAGGAAGAGCCTACAGTTACCCCTACAGTCATCCCTTTTGTCCTGGACACGAGAGAAGAAGCTGAGCAGATGACAGGGTGGGAGGCGAGGAGGGCGATCCCCGCAGGCGGTTGGTGGCCTGAGGAGCCCTGAGCCGTTGCAGCGAGGCTCAGGCAGCTGCCCGTCTCCCAGCCTCCGGCTCCGTAATCGGAAGGGTGGCTGGAGCAGCGCTCTAAAAACTCTATTTTTAAGCAGCATCATCTTTTTCAAGTGAAATAGTCTATAGGAGCCCGAGAAGCTCACCAGATAAGCCAAGAGACCACCACCTCCTCACCCTCCCTTAATACGAAAATAAAATAGCTCAGGCCTCAAGGCTGAGAACTGCTTTCCTTTTCAATCTGTTATGAAAACTCTAAACACACAAGAGCAGAGCCTCCTGCCTCAGCTCATTGGCCTCTCTTGGCCACTCCCTCCACCCCACTATTATTTAACAGCAAGTCAGAGAAGGCACATCTTTTTATCCATAAATACTTCAGTGGACTTCTCCAGGAGACGAAGACTCCCTTTGTTTCTTATCACAGCCTCAAACCATTATCACGCCTAAAAATAATTCATGATCATTTCTTTTATTTATTTATTTTTAGACTACTTTTTTAAATTAATTAATTAAATTTTTGGGCCTGCGTTGGGTCTTCGTTGCTGCGCACGGGCTTTCTCTAGTTGCGGCGAGCGGGGAATATTCTTCGTTGCGGTGCACGGGCTTCTCACTGCGGTGGCTTCTCTTGTTGTGGAGCACGGGCTCTAGGCACGTGGGCTTCAGTAGTTGCAGCATGTGGGCTCAGTAGTTGTGGCTCACGGGCTCTAGAGCGCAGGCTCAGTAGTTGTGGCACACGGGCTTAGTTGCTCCGTGGCATGTGAGATCTTCCCGGACCAGGGCTCGAACCCGTGTCCCCTGCATTGGCAGGCGGATTCCTAACCACTGTGCCACCAGGGAAGCCCCCAATAATTTCTTAATATCATCTAATATCCGGTCTGTCTAGTAGCCATCTAATATCCATTTCCCTGCTTGTGCTGTAATCAGGAGCGAAGCAAAGTCTACACATTATTGATTTGTCTCTTGGGTCTTAATCTGTTAGCAATTCCAGAAATATATTCATCCAGGAAATACAGGATAATGCTTCATTCCCACCCCACGCCACACCCCATTTTAAAATAAATTCTATTTTATTTTATTTTTATTATTATTTTGCGGTACGCGGGCCTCTCACTGCTGTGGCCTCTCCCGTTGCGGAGCACAGGCTCTGGACGCGCAGGCTCAGTGGCCATGGCTCACGGGCCTAGCCGCTCCGCGGCATGTGGGATCTTCCCGGACCGGGGCACGAACCCATGTCCCCTGCATCGGCAGGCAGACTCTCAACCACTGCGCCACCAGGGAAGCCCCAATAAATTCTATTTTAGAATAATTTGGAAGAGTTTTAGATTTGTAGAAATATTGAGACACTAGTACAGACAGTTCTCAGAGTTCACATCCATTTCCCCCTATTATTAACAATTTACATTAGCATGGTACGTTTGTCACAATTAATGTACCAAAATTGATACAATATTACTAACCGAAGTCCATACTTCATTCAGGTTTCCTTACTTTTCACCTGATGTACTTTTCCTGTTCCAGGATCCCTTCCATGACACCACATGACATTTCATCATCTTGTCTCCTTAGGCTCCCCCGAGCTGTGACAGTTCCCCCGCTACCCTTTAAAAACAAAACTTCAGAATAATGAGCTGGTGCCCTAGCACCCCCAGTGGGGGATGATGATAGTTTAGTATGTGTTTTGTTTTGCTGTATCTCAGTCTTTCTTATGTCACAAATTACGCTGATTACTTGGTTTTTTAATTGAGTAAAACATACATAACATAAAATCGACCATCTTAACCATTTCTAAGTGTACACGGCAGGAGTGTAAATATATGCACATTGTTGTACAACACATCTCCAGGGCTTTTATCTTGCAAAACGGAAAGTCTGTACCCATTAAGCAACAACTCCCCATCCCCACTTCCCCAGCCCCTGACAACCACCATTCTCCTTTCTGTCTCTATGAGTTGGATTACTCTAGGGACCTCATACAAGTGGAATCATACAGTATTTATCTTTTTGTGACTGCCTTATTTCACTTAGCATAATGTCCTCAAGGTTCATTCATGTCGTGGCATGTATGAGGCTTTCTTTCTTTTATAAGGCTGGATAATATTCCACGGTATGTTACACCACGTTATCTTTATCCGTTCATCCGTCAGTGGACATTTGGGTTCCACCTTTGGGCTATTGTGAATGATGCTGCAATGAACGTGGGTGTGAAACTATCTCTTCAAGACCTTGCTTTCTACTCTGATCGCTCTTTCAAATGTTAAACCAACCTTGCATTCTTGGAGTACACTCAATTTGGTCATGAAAAACGATCCCTTTTTTACATCGGTGAATTTAATTTGCTAACATTTTGCTTCGGATTTTAAGTGTGGTAGATAGCACTAGTGTAATGGCTCTCAAAGGTGGCCCCACACTACAACTCTCCAGAACAGGTTTAAAATATTCTAACACCTACCGCAGCGCTCCTGATTTAATTGGTCCTAGGGAGCCCACGTATCAGGACTTCTTAAAGCTCGCCGGGTGACTCTAATATATGTCAAATTTGAGAACCATGTATGTGAGTAGCGTTAGCTGAGCTAATCTAGAAAGAATTCATAGAGATGGTCGTTCTTTTCTTTTTGAGTTACTGACACAGAGTTTATTGGAAGACGGTCATTCTTAAAGCAGTGAATGTCGGAAGGAGTAGGGTTTCTAGCAAGGGAGAGAGGGTTATAGGCGCTCAGGGTGCTAGGACAGAGTGGAGAGTAGAAGCTGGGGCTTGTAGTGAGAGGTCAGTGGTGGAAGACCTTGAACTAGTTTTAATATTGTGTAAGGAGCCATTTGGGAGCTGCTGTGGGATCCCGAGAAGAGGGCATATGATTTCCTTGCTGTTTGGAGGAGGGCTCGCTGTGGACCGGGAAGTTGCCATAAGATGGGGTGTGGTCTGGGGCTTTGCTGACGAGGTTGAAGAGGAAACAGCAGAAGACAGGTGTAAACGAGGTCCCTTCAAGGTTTAGATACGCAGTTAAAACTCATTGGTAGTTCTCTACCTAGCTCAGCATTGCTGCTAATTCAAGAGAGAATTTTTACTGAGCATTCTGAGTCCCCAAAAAGGCGTTCCGAGCAGACGATTGCCCCTGTCGACTTTCTGTGCTGGCTAATTTTTTAGAGTCTTTAATGGTCAACGATTCATGTCCACGCTTTCCTTCATGCAGACACTCATTGAACAAAGAGTTATGGAGCACTTGCTTAGTATGTGACCGAGGATTCGAGAACCAGAGAATATCTGCCGTAGATGAGTGGTCGGTTTGGGAAATTTCAGGGCTGTTTCTGTTGTCACAACGATTGGGGTGCTCTTGTGGGGGAGGCCGGGTAGCCCGCTACTCCAGAACAGTCCTGCACAGTGAGGAAGGGCCTTGTGCCCCAAGCAAGTTCCCAAGAATCGGACAGGTATGTAGGTAGAAAACCTGTTCATAGTTATCTGAGCTTCGAACCTAACTCAAGTACATGTAATTATCTAAGCTTAGAACCTAAATTCAAATATACGTACACATACACCAATGTTTCTTCATAGTTTTAATATACATAAGAGTTTTCCAAGAATGGTCCGACTGTATAGATTGAGGGAAGATAGACTTTTGTTTTATTTAGCACTTTACCAAAACTTATTCACTATTTGAGCAAATGACATCACCAATGGCAATGCTGAACCTGACGTTTGCGTCTCCAGCTGTCTGATTTTTAACCGTGAATTTGCAATGATTCCACATGTTAAAGGATAATTTTTAAAAGTGCTGGTAATCGTGACTTTCATTCAACTATAAAATGAGCCTGTGTCAAACATTTTTATTTAATTCATTAATTAATGAGGAAACCAGTAATTCAAAGTGATAGTATCTTTTCAAATTAGAGTTTTCATTTTTCCGGATAGATGCCCAGGAATGGGATTGCTGGGTCATATGGTAGTTCTATTTATTGTTTTTTAAGGAACCCTCCATACTTCTCCATAGTGGCTGTATCAGTTTACATTCCCACCAACAGTGCAGGAGGGTTCCCTTTTCTCCACACCCTCTCCAGCATTTGTTGTTTGTAGACTTTTTGATGATGGCCATTCTGACCAGTGTGAGGTGATTGTGGTTTTCATCTGCATTCCTCTAATAATTAGTGGTGTTGAGCATCTTTGCATGTGCCTGTTGCCCATCTGTGTGTCTTCTTTGGAGAAATGGCTATTTAGGTCTTCTGCCCGTTTTTTTTTTTTTTTTTGGTTGCGCCAGGTCTTAGTTGCGGCAGGTGGTCTCCTTAGTTGCGGCTGGAGGGCTCCTTAGTTGTGGCATGTGAACTCTTAGTTGCAGTATGTGGGATCTAGTTCCCCGACCAGATATCGAACCCGGGCCCCCTGCATTGGGAGTGCAGAGTCTTAACCACTGTGCCACCAAGGAAGTCCCTTCTGCCCATTTTTTGATTGGGTTGTTTATGATGTTGAGTTGTATGAGCTATTTTGGATATTAACCCCTTATCAGTCACATTGTTTACAAGTATTTTCTCCCATTCCGTAGGTTGTCTTTTCATTTTGTTGATGGTTTAAAATCTGTGCTGCTTTTTAGAATTTACAATTCCACGCCTAGATTTTCAAGCGTGGTTTTTACTTCCTTGAAAGCAGTGAGCACAGCTGTGTTACAGTCTGCTGTTTCTCAGGACTTTGTGGGTCTGTTTCTTTGTGTGTTGGGTCCCCTGGTTCTCGTTTCTGGTATCTTATTTCCTTGTGCTGCTGGTTTTGTTTGAGTCGATGCAGCGCATCATTATTTAGGACCTTAGGTGACATCTTACTTGCTTCTGGCTGACAGGCACACGTGGACCATATTAGTCCACAATCCGGCTTGAGATTCCTGGAGCACCTGCGTGACGGAAGCAGAGGGCGGGCTGGCTCCTGCTTCACCTTTTCTCTGAGGGCGGAGGCCCAGCCTGCGGTGGACCCTGAGCTGTTGCTGGTCTCCCTAGTCTCGTGAGCCTGTGACACAGCTGCTCTGGTTACAGCCATTTCTTCTGCATCAGCCTGCTCTTAGGGCGAAAGCTGTTCTGAGTGGTGGGCTTATCCCTCGGGATTTTCCTTGTGTCCTGAGCTTGGTCTGACAAGTCCTCACTTCCTTGTTGCCTGTCTGATGCTCTAGGAAGGTGCCTTTCACAGTTAGTCCATTTTTTACGTTGACTCTGGAGAGTGGATTGGTGGTACCTGCCTGGTTCTCTACTCCTTGACACGGATCCGTCTGCCCACCTGTTTTTGCCACTGGCACGGCTACCTCACGGATTTCCAGACCTAACTCTTGGTCATCTGTAACCACCCACCCTCTGCTCACAGATGGATCACCATCGTTTGCCAGCAGTCATCGCCGTCATTGGGGGGGAAAGTTCTCTCCTCCCCCCTCCCTCCCCCGGGCTGCCGTCCCCGCCCATCTGGGGCCGGGCCTGACACTCCGGTGGCCCCTGCTCCACTCCGCTTCCGCTGTGACACCGCCCCCCCCACGCTCTGGACGCACAGCCGGCTCCTGCAGCGCCCTGTATCCTCCCCCCGCCCCCACCCCGCCACAGCCTCCTTCACAAAGGTCCCTTCACAGACCCGGATCTCCTCTCGCTTTGCTCTCCTCCATCCTCCCCTCTCCTCCCAGCTTCTGGGCCTCCAGGCCTTCCTCTCCTCCCAGCTCCCATCACATGAGCCCAGAGGACCAGTCAGGAGGGAGACAAGGGGGCCCAGGCCCGGCTTGAGCGAGGAGGGAGCATGCGTGTGGCTGGTGGAGCCATGAGCTCAGACATAGAGACACAGAGGGTGAGGGTGGGAGCCCCCAGAGCTCGCCTAGGCTTGGGGCCAAGAAGAGGGGCTCATCGAGTGCCAGGCCTGACCGGAGGCCAAGGAGTGGGCAGGGTGAGGTGGGCAGGGCACAGGCCCAGAGTCCTGGGGTGGAAAGGAGTGGGCAGGGTGAGGTGGGCAGGGCACAGGCCCAGAGTCCTGGGGTGGAGCCACGTTGTTTAGCCTCCTGTACCCCGGTTTCCTCGTGTGAAAATGACACATGCCTCCAAAGTTCGCTGTAAAAATGGAAACCGGCTCCGTATCTGAACCCGAGGCAAGGGTTAGAAGGGCAAAGTCGGGGTCAGGCTGCCTGGCTAGGATCCGGCTGGGTCGCTGACTGACCAGCTGGGCCCTTGGTGAGCTCCTGAGCGCGAGCGCCTGGGGTTCCCACCCTGGACAGGGGCGTGCCAGTGCCCGCGGGCAGGGCGGCCTGGGTCCGGGCACGGGTTCAGGCCGTGCCCCTGACTGAACGGCCTCGGTGCCCCAGCTCGGGGCTGGGTGGGGGGGCCGGCGGTGCGGCCACGGGTGCGCCCTCCCCGCAGTGCTGCCAGACCCTGCTCTCCCACCGCGTGGACCCCGCCCTGCGGGACGAGGACGGCTACACGGCCGCAGACCTGGCAGAGGACCAGGGC
>NW_020173945.1:3906666-3917750 GCF_003031525.2 Neophocaena asiaeorientalis asiaeorientalis
CAGACCCCTACCGCGCTGACGGCCGGGTAGCTGGGGAGCCGTCTGCGAACGCAGTGTCATTGTCACGTGAAAGGGCCTGGCCGCGCCTGAGCCGGTGCTGGGCTGTGGCTGGACCTCGGCCGAGGTCTGCCCTCCACCTGGGCCACAGCAACCACACTTAGGACCTGGGATCCATGCTTCCGGCCAGGGCTGCTGTTGGGTGACGCTGTGTCAGGCTGAAGACACCCCGGGGATGGGAGCAGGGCCCTGGGCCCTGGGTGAGGTGACCCAGTGAGGCAGGCCAGCCCCGTGCAGCCCGGAAGAGGAGAGTCTCGTCCCGCCCTCCCACCTGGGCACGTGACCTCGCCGGGCCTCGGTCCGCAAGGGCAAAGGCCTCGTGGGTCCCAGCCCCCAGCACGTGACGGGCCACGCCCGTGCCGAATGAGTGGAGCGGTGGGCAGGCGGGCGAGCGAGTGGACAGGTGAGGGTGGCCGGGCGGGTGTGTGGTGGGGAAGCGTATGGGCCAGTGCCCTCCCGCCCGGCCTCCACCCGCGACTGCAGGCCCCGGGCGGCAAATATAGATCGTGCCGCAGTTTTCTGTAGCGGCCACCCCTTCGGAAGGCGTCCCCGGGATCGCCTGGCCCTGCCTTCAGGTGAGAGCACCGAGGCCCAGAGGGGCGAGGTGCCCCCCACGCCGGGTCTCACCCACGGCTGCTGTGCCTCCTTTCCCTCGGGGCGCCCCACGGAGCATCCGTGACCAGCTTAGGCTGAGCCAGCGGCCCCGGCCCCGGGCCAGTGGCATGGTCCTCACCCGACCACCACTGAGAGCCTCTTGTCTCCACTGCCTGAAAGCCCCACCCAGGAGGCCTTGGGTCAAAGGACAGGGGTGCTTCGGGGCACACGAGTTGGGAGTCCTGGTGTCGTAGTTTCAGAAACAGGACTATACTCACTGCTTGGAGTAATCAACGTACGGATTATTCACTAACGCTTCGATTGGCTATTGTATGATAAGGGCTGTCGTTCTGGCTTGGGTTCCAGAAGTTGCGGGAACTCAGTGGGTTCCTGGTGTAGCAGACAGAGCTCTGCAGTCCACCGGCCAGGGATGCCCTGGCCGCCTGGGCCCCCCAACCTCTGTGTGGGCCCTGGGGCCGGCCTGGAGGTGGGGTGGGCAGCTGCTCAGCTGCCAGGGAGCAGGTGCCGCCTGGCCTCTGGCTGGGGTCCCCTGCTTGTCCCCAGCCCACACGGCGGTGCCCACGGCTGAGCCTTCTGTCCAAGCAGGGTCTCTGCCCCCTGCTCTCCATCCCCAGGTCCTGGCACATCTGCCAGCCCGTCCTGGCCACTGTGCCCAGCTCTCCTAGGGGTTGGAGGCTCTGGGCGCTCTCCTGAGCCCCCAGGGTTTTGGGGACCAGCCCATGTCAGGCTTCCTGCGGTTTCGCCTGGTCCTGGTGGCCTCCTTGGTGTCGCCACAGGATACAAGGCAGCATCCCCTCCACTCAGGACTCCCCAAGCCGGCCTGGCCTGTCTGTGTAGCCTCCCCTCCCGGCCTTCCGGCCCGCGGTGTCCAGCCCGTCCACGTGCCCCGCCTGCGGTGGTGGAGAGTGGGCAGGCTGGGCCACCTCCCTGAGATCCACTGCGTCCGGAGCTGGCTGGAGTCGCTCCCCGCCAGCCCCCGCCTCACCGGCAGTCTCGGCCCCGCGGGCGGCAGGCTGTCAGCTGTGCGCCTGATGCAGTATTGATGGAAACACGATATCCAGAGGTCGCCCGCGTGGCCTCTCCCTGTGTCGGGCTCAGAGGAGGTGCTGAAAGCCATCTTTTTCCTCTCCACACGGCCGCCTGCCTCTGCCCCCAGGGAGCCGTGGGTCCCGAGAGGCAGCCTTGGGGGGCACGGCTGGACGGGGAACGGAGACCTGCCCTGTGGGAGGCGCCCCCTTCCTGGGAGGCTTTGCAGGGCCTGGGTTCACCCGCTGCCCATTGCGGGGCCTCCGCGAGGCTCGGGAAGGCCAGGCCCTGCCTCGACCACACCACCTCGATCTTGACCAAGCCTTGCCCCCCCCTGGGCCTGGGGTACCCCTCTGCACAGTGAGGGCTTGGGCCTCTCTGACCCCCAAGGAGTGGGCCGGGCAGCTGGGCTCCTGGCTGCAGGGCCAGGTTAGAGTGAGACGCTGGACAGCAGCAACAGTGAGGAGTAGCGGCCCAGGAAGGGGAGCCTAGCCCTTCAGCTTGCCCCCAGCCCGGCACTCAGCGCTCCCCGGAGCTGGAGTGAGTCTTCCCGGCCGGGTGGCACCCCCAGTTCTGAGCGTCTGTGAGCCTCGATGTTCTCGTCTGTATGATGTAACTCAGGAGCCTTGCTGGCTGGTAGACGTGTGCCTTGAGCACACAGCGGGTGCCAATTTCCCTCCCCTGGTCCAGAAGGGCCCTAGGACCCCTTCCTTCTACAGATGGGGAAACTGAGGCCCAGAGAGGGCAAGGGACTCCCCCGGGCAGTCTCCTCCCCCAGGGAGGGGCGGGGCCTGGCCGCGCAGCCAGTAACCGAATCTCAGCCGTCGCCCATCTGTGGGCCATGATTTTCTCGGCCCGGGTGGCATTACAGGCCTGTAACCCGGCTCGCCGCAGCTGTCCTCGATATATAATGCATGGCAGGCATGGCGCTGCTCAAATCTCATCAAAAACACAGAAAAGGAGACACCAGGCCATGGGAAGGGCACCAGCCCAGGGCCAGCTGACCGCCAACCTTAGAGCAACAGCCCCCTTCGGGGGCAGCACACGCCCAGCTGTCAGAATCCCAAATGTCGGGACCCAACATCTGCCACTCCCTCGGGTCCTCGTAGATTCGGTTAGCGTCCAGGGCCTGAATGACGGACACGGGGATGTGGATACTCCTGTCACCTGGGAAACAGCACAGCCGACCCCCGTCCCCGCTGAAATTCAGAGATCATCAAGACACCGTGCTAACAACAGCAAAGAGGTCTGAGTGCCACGTGTGCCAGGCCCTGCCAGGGGCTCTCAGTAACCCCTCCACTTCCCAGCAAAGGCAGAGAAACTCAGGCCTGGGGGACACTGAGTGACTCCGCAAGGCTTCTCCTTGGTGAGGGTTGGAGCAGACTTCAGCCTCAGGCACCAGGTGGCATGAGGTCTCCCAGGCTGTGGGTACTGTACTGGCGCCAAGTCCATCCCCCTGGGCCCTGGACCAACTTCCTGCCTCTTCCATCTTCCCCGGAATGACAGGGCCCCAGCCACCCCAGCTGAGCCCTTCACTCTGCAGGGACTGGGAAGCCCTTGCCCCTCAGCCCGAGAGCAGATTCAATTGCGGGGAGGGGCTGCGGGCTCCCAGGCAGGGGCGGGGAGCAGCGGGGAGTGCCGCAGCCTCACAGCCCTGTCCTGGTTGTGCAGGGGCCCGGGCCGACCTGGGACTCAGCCCTGCTCTGCCCATCAGACTGTCAGTGCCAGCCGTGGGGTCTGGGGTCTGACTCAACCCTGCATAAAGTTCCTAAGCCAACTGGCTCCTGCCTTGCGGACGCTGGAAGAAGACAGGGGATTCCTAGGTCGGAGACACACGGCAGGGAGAAAGCGTCGTGTTTTGTCGGATCCCCTCCCGCCTCCAAGTCCCAGTGTGACCGATATAGGCCCACATGGCTGCTGCGCGCACACACTTGTGTCACAGGCGGGGACCCCTGAGCCCGGGAAGGCCCGTGTTCTGTAGCAGTCGGCGAGCAGCCCGCTCTTCCTTTTGGGTCCCTCCCGTGCAAAGGCAGCCCAGAGGAAGAGCCGGGTGAAGCGCAGCCAGGGCTTTGCATCCTCGGTAGGGGCGCAAGAGACCCCACCCGCCTGCCTCTTCCTCCACTGCTGATGCCCCTGGATGAAAGGAGCAGCGATTCGAGGGGCTCTCAGTCCTGGAAGGAGCAAAGAGGGGGGTCTCAAGTAAGATTCTGGTCTAGCTCTGCCCCGTCCCAGCTGTGGGCCCTTGAGAAAGCCCCTTGCCTCTCTGAGTCTTGGTTTCCCCATCTGTGCCTGGAGGGCTGTACTGCGGGAGTCATCTGGGTGGTCCCTTCTTGCGTGACCAGGGATCTCAGGTCTCCCCCACCTCTCCCGAGGGTCCGCTCCCCCGGCCCCTGCGCTGCGGAGGGTTAAGGCACGGTGGTAAGGGATCCCACACCCAGCCCAAGCCCGCCGGGCCACCTGACACCTCAGCCTTCAAATATTAATGCGACACCTCCAGCTTCTGGGGGCGGCAGCTGCGACAGCCCCCGACGGTCCAGGACAGCCACAGCTTCCTGTGCTCACAGCCCAGCACCTGCTTCTGAAGGTCCTCCCGGCTGGGGCCTGGCGGACACTCCCCGCCCTGTCGGACCAGGGCTCCTGGGCTCTCGGCACAGATTCCTGCAGAGTGAGGTATGAGGTGCAGGGCGGTGGCAGATAAGGGGTCGGGCTGTGTTCCCCTCCCCGTGGGTCCACCTGGCCGAGGGTCCTGGATGGGAATGCGACTGAGGGGCCCGAGGCAGTGGCTGCAGAGCCGGGGATTCTTCTGACGGGAATCCCCCAGGCTGGGGAGGCCACCTAATGCCTGTGCCTCCTTGCCCGCGGGAGGGACAGGGCCCACCTACAGGTGAGCCAGGGGACACTCAGCGTGGCCGGGGGACTTGGCCCTGCAGCTCCAGCTACATCACGTGCAGGGCTCAGTGCAAAATGAAAACGTGGGCTTCTTGTTAACAACTGATTAAGAACTTCAAGACAGAGACTGGAGAACCTTCCACAGAGCTGCAGCGACACCGGCGCCAAACCACGTGTCCCGCCTGGGGGCGGCGGGCTGGAACCAGCCCCTCTGCCCTGCCTGGCAGCCCTGAGGCCACCTTCCGCCGCACCTACCCACTGGAGGGAGCAGGGCGAGGAGCTTTGGTCTGACAACCAGTGGTGGGTGCCCAGAGAGACCGCTGTGAGTGGCCCTCCCTGCTGGGGACCCGAGCTGGGGTGGCCATGTGCTCTCAGGCATCCAGGCGACACTGGCTCAGCCGGGAGCCACGTCATCTGAAAGACGGCCGGCCAGCCTTTTGACGTTCAGCTTTAAACCAAAAGGCAGCAAGCCCGGCTCTGGAGTCCTTGGAGGACAGCTCAGTGTCCTCCCGGAGAACTTCTCTGCCACCTGGGGAGGGACGCACCACCTGCGGCCTCACAGCAGCCTGCGTGCTCCAGTCTCGACTCTTGGCTCCCATTGGTCAGATGCAAAAGCTGAGACCTTGCAGGCCTCAGCTGGGGGGGATGCAGGGGGCAGTGGCACCTCCAGGTCGAGGATTCTTTCCGGCTGCCCACCAGTCAGCGCTTAGGGGCAGGGGAGATGGTCAAGGCCAGGTCTGTGCCTCGCCCCAGACCCGGGGCAGACATGGGGTTGAAATGCGGGTGCCCCTGCAGCCCCAGACTGGGGCTGATGGATCTCCCTGACCCCAGGCTGCCGGGGACCAATGTTGGTGGTCTCTGTCTCCGGGTGGCCCTTGGGAGAGTGGCCTAGACGCTGCATGGTGGGTCCTGGGCACAGCGCCTCTGCTCTGAGGCGCGGTCACACGGCCGCACTGTTTACGGGGCTGAGAAGAGTTGCGAGTTCGTTGTGGTTTCCCCTATGCCCAGGGCTGAGAGAGGGGGCAGGTCCAGGCAGTGTGTCTCAGCACGGTCAGGACAGTCAGGGAGGGTGTGTCTGCAAGTGTGTACGTGTCTCTTGTAAGGCCAAGGAGTGGTGAGTGAGCACGAGGGGGACACCAGACCCTGACCCAGAGCCCAGAGCCGCCGAGTTAAGCTGCCTCCACAGGGAGCCGGGCCTTGAGATGAGGGGTTCACCTAGGGGTGGCAGCTCTCAGACAAGTGCGTGGGTATGTTTGGGGAGCGCCGCTCACCAGTGTGGAGGGGTGGACAGAACCTCTAGGGGCGCTGCCCCTCACTCCCGCAAACTTACCTCTCCGAGCTCCGTTCAGATGCACAGCCCCAGCCCCAGGGAGACCGGGCCAGGGCTAGCCTGCTGGATGCCTCCCACCCCTACCTGGGAGCCCAAGTCGAGGCCCACCTGGGCCTCCCAGTGACCAGGCCTGTCTGCCCCCAGGTGCCACTCCTGATGGCGCCCCCGCCGCCGCCGCCGTTCCCCCCTCCTCCGCTGTCGGCTGCAAGGCACTCCCTGGAGGATGGAAGAAGAGGGGGCCCAGGTGTCGGGGATCCCACTGGTGCGTACACGTCTCCAGGGAGGACTGGCCTGGGCTGTGGGTGCTGGGAGTGGGCCTTTCTGGCCTCACCTCCGAGGTCCTTCGAAGGGGCCGGGGGGAGGTGGGGAGCAGAAGCCTCGGCAGCTGGGCACGCAGAACCCTGAGGACAGGGCCGGGACCACCCCTTCCCGTGAGCCAGCACCCCAGCTCTTCCAGGATTCCTTTATTGTCCTGTTGCCTTTTTCAAGTGAGGACAAACTCCATAACCACAATTAAACAGCCTCCTGCGCAGCCCTCGGGCGTCTCTCTGTGAGCCCTGAAGCCCCCGCGCCCTGACTCTCCTGCCACTGAGATCTCGGGCAGCCTCCTCCCTTCTCTGGGCCTCAGCCTGTGCAGAGGGAAATCAGAGGCTGTGTCTGAAGGGGCCTCCGAGTCCGCTGCTGTTCCCTGAGATTCCAGCAGGGGGCGGGGGAGCGGTCACCACCCGTTAGGGAACCGTGACAGCACTTATGAAAATGAAACGGCAATGGAATAGCGTGAAAAAATGTCAGCAGGCCCCATGTGCAGGGAAGGTCAGCGTGCTTCATGGAATGGGCTGTAGTTATACAGTCACACGTAGGGGTGCGTGCGTGCGTGTGTGCGTGTGTGTGTGTTTAGTGGAGGGAAGAGCGGTGAAAGGACAGGTTTGTGGTCTGATGGGGCTGCATTAGATCCCCAGACCACGGAACCCTATGCCCTTTCTAGCTCCTTCTAGGCTACAGGAGAGGCTGGGGAGGGGGGGACGGGCCATGGGATGGGATGAGGTGGGTAGAATGCAGGCTCCCCAACCGGCAGGGCTTGGAGGGGGCTCCAAGGACACCTCTGGAATGCCAGGGATGAATGAGTTTGCCCAGGTCCCAGGGCACTTGGCAGGGAGCTGCTTGGGCCTTTGGCTCCAAGTCCAGTGGTCCTTCAGGAAGGCCGGTCCTGCCCTAGGTCCGGGGTCCTCTGCTCCCCATCCCCCGACCTCTCTGACTCCAGCTGCCCCTTCCTTCCAGTGGCAGCATCTCTCAGCCCAGCCTGGCCCGGCCAGCCTGACCAGCCTCTTCCAAGGGAGCACGTGACCCGCACAGCACCCCCGAGGGTCACCACCGGTGCCACAGCCGTCCCTATGGTGAGAACCCCCGCCGTATCCCTGTCTCCCAAGGCACCCCAGCCAAAGCCCGGCTGGCTTTTCACCGTGTTCTCCTATGTGGGCCCCAGCCAGGTCACTCCTGGGGCAGCCAGGCCCTTTCCTCCCGGAGGCCCCTGGGGTGACTGGCTGGCATCTGAGGAGATGGAGATTCCGAGGCCAGAAGCAACCTGTCTCCCCATCATAGTAGACGAGGGACACTTCTCTGATTCCAGGGGGGTCCAGTGGCCCAAGCCCCTCATCCTGACAGATGCTGCTGGCACGGTGCAGGGAAGCATCAGTCCATGGGAAGGGTGGGCCTGGCGCCCCCTGCTCTCCTCCTCGGGGGGCTCCCAGCGGCCCACTCCTTCTCTTTCTGGGCACCAGCCCCTTTTAAATCCAGCCACCCTTTCCCTGAATGGGCCTTGGGAACTCTCAGCCCCTGAGATGCTCTTTTTGAGTTTGGCAAGTGCTGCATCGTGCTGCCCCCTTGTAGAGTCACAGTGCATACAGCACATTAAAGGCTCTGACAAGTCCTGCAGTCCAGAATTGGCCACCAAACTTGTCTATGCAACTGTTCCCCAAACGAGTTTGCCCATCCACATGGCGCGCCCTGGGCGGTATCTCTGATTGCCTCTCTCAGCCAGCAAGCCTCCCAACACGTGCCTGGGTCCCACAGGGCACAGCGGGGTCCCTGCCCTCAGAAGACTCACACTTAGACAGGCTGGGGGTGCCGTCAGTGGTCAGCTCCCCTGCCCTACCTGGTCAGCCTCCACCGCCCCTCCTCCCTCAGCTGCGCTTGCCCAGGGCGGTCCTCCCCTCCGCTCCCTGCCGGACCAGAGGCCCACAGGGGCCTTGAACGACCTGCCTGTCCACACAGGTGACGGAGACGGCAGCGGGGGGCGCCCCGGACAGCCTGGTCGCGCTGCAGCTGGATGGGCTGCCCGCGGGCGACCTCGACGGGCTGGTGCCCACGCGGGATGAGCGCGGCCGGCCCATCCCCGAGTGGAAGCGGCAGGTGATGGTGCGGAAGCTGCAGGCTCGCCTGGGCGCAGCTCCAGCGCCAGAGGTCCAGGTGGGGCCCGGCGGGGACGAGGGTGGGGGCGGGGCCTGAAAGGGGGCGGGGCCCGGCTTGGAGGGCAGGGCCGGATGGGGTGAGGGGCGTGGCGTTGTGGGAGGTGGGCGGGGCCCGGGTGGGACGAGAGCGTAGAGGGCGGAGGCGGGAGCAGGAGGCTTTGTACTGGCTGGTGGAAGTGGACGGTGGGGTCCCTGAGCACACACCTCGAGCATGCAGTGAATGAGGCCTGGTGGGCAGAGGTGAGGTCGGAGAGGGGTCAGGCAGATATCACCTTGGCGGGAACCGCTGAGAATCTGAGCAGGGAAGGGCTGTGATCTGACTTGGATTTCAACAGGCTCCCTCTGGCTACCATGTGGACCGTTGTTGTAGTCTTATCCTGGAGGGATACAATTTTGTCTGAATGATGTATTCTGCACCCTTGGTCTAGAGCTGCCCTGTCAATACAATAATGCCAGCCATATGTGGCTATTTAAATGAATTAAAATGAAATAAAAATAACCCCCCTGCCCCTCAGCTGCATTAGCCACATTTCACTTCCGTAGCCCCAGGTGGCTAATGGCCACTGCAGGTTTCGGCATGCCATCCCCTAATCTCAGAAGTGTTGGGTGGCGCTGGTCTAATGGCCCAGCCTGTCCTCGAAGTCCGCGATGGACACCCATGGGGTTGGGGGTGGAGCCAGGCAGGGGTGGGTGGGGCCTCCTGCCACAGCCGGGAAGCCCTTTGGAATCTGACCCTGGGGCAGGGCCAAGGGTATGCGGAAGAACTCCGGGAAACAGGAAGGACAGACTGAGGGGGGAGGGATTGGCCCAGTCACAGCCTGGCCGCAGGCTGTGGGTTCCTGTGCCCGACCCTTGTGGGCCGGACGCTGCCCAGGACAGCAGCTCCCCCCACCCCTGCAGCACCTGCTCCCCTCCCCGGGCCTCCTGGGACAAGGAATCAGAACTTACTTGTGCAGAGTGCCACCTGGCACCAGACAATCCCGGGCCTCTTGGCAACCAGGTGGCAACTCAGTCCCCTCACCTGTGCAATGGGGCGGATGCAGGGCCTCCATCAGGGGTCTCGGAGAAGTAATCAGGTGGGCACAGAGCCGCACCCAGAGGGAGCCCAGCTCGGAGGCTCTCTGTGTCGGTCTCCCCTGCAAACTGTGAGCGCTGGGGGCACAGCTGTATCCTGGTGCCAGGGGAAGCCCCGAGGGGTGGTGTTTTGGGTGAAGTTGGCCACGTGCTGCAAGAACTGAGAGCAGAGCTTTTGAGGCCGCCCATCCTTAGGGCTGCCGTCCAACCTCAGAAGACTCTGTGGAGGGATTGGGGGGCTCTGAGGAGAGAGAGTCTTTGAAATCAACATTGAGGAGTTGAGGAGGACATGCGGGTGGCAGAGCAGAGGCACCCTTACCCCTTCTGAGGGGAAGACTGGGCCCTCCAGGGTGGGTGACTGCCCTGAGCCTCAGACTCGGGAACGGGGCTGGCCGCTCACCTCGTTTGCCCTCAGAGTCCAGGCAGTGGCCAGCGGGTGTCCAGGGGCTGGGCTGGGGTTCCCAGGGGAGCTTGTGTCCAGCAGGAACTCGCCATGTGGGCCGTGGCCCCGCTGAGCTGCCCTCCCTGTGCCCAGGACGACGGCGGGAGCACGGGCGCCACGGAGCAGGCGGCCTGGCGGTACTCGCAGACTCACCAGGCCATCCTGGGCCCCTTCGGGGAGCTGCTGACCGAGGACGACCTGGTGTACCTGGAGAAGCAGATCGCAGACCTGCAGCTGCGGCGCCGCTGCCAGGAGTACGAGAGCGAGCTGGGCCGGCTGGCGGCCGAGCTGCAGGCCCTGCTGCCTGCGCCCCTGGTCAGCGTCACTGTCAACAGCCACTTCCTGCCCCGCGCGCCCGGGCTGGAGGGCGAGGAAGGCCCCAGCCCCGAGGTCGAGCCCGAGGGCTCCGGGGGGGCTTCGCAGGCCACACCCGGCGCGCAGCCCCTGCCCTTCTGGTGCAGCCACGTCGCCCGGCTGGTGCGCAGCTTGTCGCTGCTGCTGAAGGGCGTGAACGGGCTGGTGCAAGGCGAGGAGAGGCCCCCGCTGGAGGCCCCCAGGGAGGCCCCAGCCAGCCCTCCGAGGAGCGAGGCCCAGCGCGAGATCCAGGAGTGTGGGGTGTCGGTGCGGACACTTCGTGGCAACTTCGAGTCAGCCCCCGGCCGGCCCTGCACCCCGAGCCCTGGCCCCTGTGAGCTGGGGCCCCAGCCGGGGCCGTGCCTGAGAGGCTGCTGGCCCTCCCCCTTGCAGCCCCGCGGCGGCCCGATCGGAGGGGAGCCGGGGCCGGGCGACGCGGAGGAGGCCAGCGACTCGGGCATCAGCTGCGAGGAGGCCCCGTCGGAGGCGGGAGCCGTGCCCGGCCCTGACCTGGCCAGCCTTCGCAAGGAGCGCATCGTCATGCTCTTCCTCAGCCACTGGAAGAAGTCGGCCTACACGCCGGCCCTGAAGACGGTGGCCTGCAGGACCCTGGAGGCCCGGCGCGTGCAGCCGCGGCGGCGGGAGGCGGCCGGGGGCCCTCAGCTGCCCTCCCCGCCGTCCAGCGAGAGCCCGCGGCTGGGCCACCTGTGGCAGCAGCGCACCATCATCGCCCACCTGCTGGGCAACTGGAAGTCCATCCTGGCCCACGTGCCCGCCCGGCAGCTGCGGCGGCTGAGCCGGCGGCCCCACGGCCCCCTGTCCCCCGAGC
>NW_020173945.1:3917975-3919665 GCF_003031525.2 Neophocaena asiaeorientalis asiaeorientalis
TGGGCTACTTCCAGCTCCTGGAGTGCGACCTGTCGGCTGAGGAGCGCAAGATGCGTCATCTGCTCTGCTTCGAGGTCTTCGAGCACCTGGGCGCCCACGGCTGGGAGGCCGCGCGCGCCTTCCACAAGGCCGTGACGGACGAGGTGGCTGCCGGCCGCCGTGCCTGGACCGACGGCTTCGAGGACATCAAAGCCCGCTTTTTCGGCTCCAGCCGCAGTCACCCCTGGGGCGCAGAGCCCGGCCGCAAGTCGGGCCTGACCCCGCTCCGGCCCCTGCCCCATGCCGGCCCCAGCGGCGGCCCCGGGCCCGCGGCACAGAGGCTGGGGTCCGGCCCCCAGCGGGGCAGCTTCAACAGCGAGGACATCTGTGGCTACATCGACCGGAGCTTCGCCTTCTGGAAGGAGAAAGAAGCCGAGATGTTCAGCTTCGGGGAGTGAGATGGGCTGGCAGCCTGCCTTCCTACCACGGGGCTTCCGGTGTGGTTTCGGTCCTCTCGTCTCTTCTCCTTTCGCCCACCTGGTGCCCAGGTGAGCCTCGAGGGCAGGCCGGCGGATCCTCGGCGTGCTAGTTGCCACCCTCCAGGTCTGCCCCCTGGCGGGAATCAGCTTCAGAGCCCTTCTCACCGCCGGCCCGAAAGTCAGTCCCCCAGTCAGCCCCGAAGTTGGATGACTTGCCATCTCAGCCCGCGCCCTTCTGCCTGGTCTTCCTTCAGGGACCTGTGATTCCAGCCCGGGTTTCCCCTTGGTCCTCCTTCCAGAGTCGCCTGGGTGTCCCCTCTCTCAGTGCTTCTGGTGCCGGTGGCTCTGGTCGCGTCCTGAGCCTCTGTCTGCCCTCCTCGGGTCCTGCCTTGGTTCCTTCTGGTGACCTTGGGCCATGCCCCTTCCCCTCTTCTGTCCCCTTTCCCCACCTGTGAAGTGGCGGAGGAGCTGGGGGTCGGAGAGAACGGGATTCGACGGGCAAGAGACCAGACTCCCGAATTCTCCGGGTCAGGGAGGGAAACCAAGGGGCTTTAGGGGAGAGGTGTCTTGCAGCCGTGCCGTGGCCCCAGCAGGCAGTGTGCTGGGGAGAGGTTTCAGGAATCTCCTACGGGCCGCCGCCTCCCTGCAGACAGACCCATTAGGACAGAGGGTCCTCCCAGCCAGCTGAGTTGAGGCTGTCACAGGGAGGGATGATCAGGAAAATATAAAGTCGGAGCTGCCAGGGCCAGGCTGGGGGGCAGCGCTGGCAATGGCTCCAGCTCCAGACCCTCCTGCAGGGTGGACACCTGACGTGAGTTTGCTAAATAAAGATCCATTCCTGGCCGGCCTTCCCACCTGTGCCCATAGAGAGAGAGGGCCCCACCTGGTGGGCACCAAGACCCCAGTCCTCAGCTCAGCTCGGCCAAAACAACAGAGGCAGCATCCTTAGCCCCACAGAGCCTCTACCTCCTCATCTGTAAAATGGAGGTACGGCATTGACCGCCCGTTCCCAGCGTCCTGGCGAGGGTGGACTGGGGTCCCATGTGAGGGGGTCTCTGTCCTGGGGTGACAGTGACACCAGCCTGTGTCAGTATTTTAAGGAGCAGGTTCTAACGAGCCGGGCACCAACCCCAGGCAGCTGGGAGCATCCCCTATGCTGTTGCCGTCACGATGTCCTGGCGCTTAGACCCAAAACTCAACCTTTGGAGCTAGACAAGGGCTGGTCCACAGGG
>NW_020173945.1:3919701-3941782 GCF_003031525.2 Neophocaena asiaeorientalis asiaeorientalis
ATTCTGATGTCTCTCTCCCTGTGGGCCTCCTGCAGGACACTATTGTTCAGAGGAGGCCCGGAGGGGGGTGGGCGGTAGACACAGAGCGCAGTCCCAGAGAGCACTGAGCGGGGGGCCAGCACGCCCAACTTAAGGCGTCCCTGCCTACTCACTATGGCCTTGGGCAAGTCCCTCCATGCCCTCACTTTCCCAGCTAAGAGACTGGACCAAGGCCAGCTGGGAGCAGCCCACAGTATCCTGGGGTCCATGAGGACCTGGGCTCAAGGTGAGTGGCAGGCAGGGGTTGAGGCGGGGGGCTCAGACCCAAGCTTGAGGCCTGGAAGGGAGGAGAGGACTTCTCTGCTTGGCAGTCACG
This sequence comes from Neophocaena asiaeorientalis asiaeorientalis, assembly GCF_003031525.2. Classification (NCBI taxonomy): domain Eukaryota; kingdom Metazoa; phylum Chordata; class Mammalia; order Artiodactyla; family Phocoenidae; genus Neophocaena; species Neophocaena asiaeorientalis. The sequence goes on from NW_020173945.1 coordinate 3,920,057, forward strand.
GGGGACTCCCCACATGCCTTTCTGCGGACACTCTGCTTCCCGGGGGTCCTTCTTATAAAAACACGGTGTCCCGGGAGCAGCCCCGGGGATTCTGAGTCCCTTTGCCTGGGCCGGGCCTGATAAAGCTGGTTTCCTTTTAAAGAGATTCCAGGTGGTCCTGATGCTCAGCGACCTGGGAACCCCTGGCCCACTAGCAACTCTCCTGTGGGAAGCAGGTGTCCCCTGCCGCAGGCGAGGCCTGGCCCTGGCAAGGCCACACATGCCGCTGTAAGGCCTGTCTGGTCCCTATAATCCTGTCATCCAGTTGTCAAAAGCTCACTGAGGACCCCGGAGCCACTACCTAGGGATCCGGAGGCTGTGAGGTGACCAGACACAAAACAAGGTGCAAAAACAGGGGCTTCCAGAAGAGTCGGGAAAATACTGGAGAAAGGGAACCCCATCTCTCTCCCCGGCTCATAAATATGTGCAAGACAAATATGAAGAAAAAGCTGTGTGGGAAAAATATGGGAATAGTGTAAGCTGTTCACATATCAACGCATAGATTTAGGCAAAGTCAAACTCTTTTTTTAATGACTCTAAAGTTCTTTTGAAGCAAACCGTGAACAAAGCCAGCTGTGGAGGCCAGCCTCCAAGAAGGCCTCCAGTAAGCCCACCTCCTGGAAGCATGTCTGCTGGAGTCCCTCCCACATTGTACCTCAGAATATGGCAGAAGCCACAGACAGCACCTCCAAGTAGGTTATGAAAGACTCCCATCTTTGTTGCTGTCTTACCTCTGGGGGAAGCTGGCCGCCATGTTCGGAGCAGCCCTGTGGGGAGGTCCGTGTGGGCCCCCACCCAAGGCCAGCCTTCAGACAACTGCAGTCCGGCCAGCCCCTTGGAGCCATCTAAGGACAGACCCTGAGGCAGAACCACCCACTAAAGTGGTCCCAGAACCATGAAACTGCGTGAGATAATAAATGTTCATTGTTTTAAGACACTAGACTTTGGGGTCATTTGTTACACAGCAATAGCTAACTAATACAACACACTAGAAGATTTTAAATAGAAGAGTAACGAAGGGGCTTACATTTCAAGTATGACAACATCATAATTATAAAGCAACAGTCCATCAGACAAGGTGGTTCTGACCCCAGAATATGGTCACTCAGATCAATAGACCAGAAGAGAGAAAGCTGAGATATTTCACACAGAAAACTTTGCCCTTGAGATAAAGGCACTGCAGCAAATCCGTGGGGGAAAGAAGGAATTATTAATAACAGTACAGAGAATGTTGGTAACTATTTGGGGGAAAAAAGTGTATGACCGAGGGGGTGGACGGGTCTGGTTGAGCAGGACCTCACGGCGTGAAGGCACCGGGCCAAGTGTAGGGGACAGTTTTACCTCCTGATGGAGAAAGTGCCTCCGTCACCCAAGATGACGACCCTCTTGTCCACTCGTCGAGCTGTAAACCTTGGTGATCTCACTCTCCAAATCTGTTCTGGGGGAGTAATCACAGAGGCGACACCGTACTAGTTATCATAGTCCAAAACGGCACACAACTCACATGTCCCTTAATAGGAGCGACTGGGTGTCACTTCCACCTTCTTAAAGTGTGATATGTTCCCTTTATGATGAAATTTAAAATCGTATTTTCTTTTTATTTTTTTTGATGTGGACCATTTTTTAAAGTCTTTATTGAATTTGTCACAATATCGCTTCTCTTCTATGTTTTTGTTTTTGTTTTTTTTTTTTGGCCACGAGGCATGTGGGATCTTAGCTCCCCGACCAGGGATCGAACCCACACCCCCTGCCTTGGAAGGCGAAATCTTAACCACTGGACCTCCAGGGAAGTCCCCAAAATCATATTTTCAAAGACTAATCACATCAGAAATGCTCACGATACAATATTGTGATAAAACAGGACACACACTGCAGTCATTCTAACACCAGTGTGTTCATGGGGATTTCCTTCTACCAGTTTTCTTCTTTGTACTTTTCTGTGTTTTCTAAATTTCCCACAATGAACATGTGTTATTTTTATCATCATAAAAAGAAACAAGCAGCGTATTTTTAAAAACTGCACCACTCGGTAGCAATCTGATGATGAGGATATGTTGAGCCCCTGGTTTCGAGTTTCCCAAACTGACCTGTCATCCGAGGCGTTGGGTCCCTGAAGGGCCTCCTTTCTTGGCACACGAGGGGAGGCGGCTGCCTGTGAAGTGGCCTGTCATCAGAATCCCCCGTCCTCATTTCCTCCAGCCTGAGCCAGGAATGCCTTAACCCTCCGCGTTCTGCCTGCAAACACAGTGGGGCTGGGAGGCGAGACCAATAACTCTGTTCCCCCTCCAGCGCCTTCCCCGGGATGGCCCTGGACACAGTGAGAGGTGGGGACATCCATGAGGCCCCTGGGCATGAAGCTGATGCCCGAGGCTACGGGGAAAGTCCTGGGACTCTCTGGGGGCAGGGGGCAGGGCCTTGGGCTGGGCTGGGCTATGACTGGACTGGCCTGAACTGGGATATGACTGGGCTGGGCTGGGCTGGGCTGGGGAGGGAATCATGGATTCAGGAAACCTGTGAGTGAGCAAAGTATGGAAGAATCTTGTGAACGTATAATCAACTAGGCAGTCACTTCAGTATGTGTGTAACGACTGGGTCCTCACGTCATGAGAGCAGAGACTGTGGTGCCCAGCTCACAACCAGCACCCCAGCAGCAAGCAGAGCCATCTGTCTCGGACGCGAGGTGTCATGACACCCAGATACCCTTGGGAAATTACCAAATCTTGCCAGGAGTGAGACTGTCACCCTGGGACCCCCGGGCCTCTCCGCACCATAAGAGCATCTAGCCAGTCCCTAGTGGGTGTCAGGAGGCCTGTCAGCCTCGGCCCTACCTGACTCTTCCACGTTGCAACACGCCTAGAAAATGGTTGCATTGGTAAGGCCCACGCGGGTACAGGAAGGAGGGGCTGACAGGTAGAGGCCCCACCTGGCCTCACCAGGCTGCAGGCTTCTCTCCTGTGTACCTGCAGGTCCTGGGCCAGGATGCTTTCCTCTGACTGCTGGCATGAGAGACACCCTCGCAGCTCTTTGGGCTCAAGCCCAGACTCAGTCAGGGTCTGTGGCTCCAGAGCCCCACCGAGACCCAGACGGCAGGGACTCCCCACTCCGGGGAGGCTGTGAGCCGCCGCTGCTGTATTTGTAGATGATCCCATTTCTTAGCCATCTTTGATGCTCACGACTAATGAAGACAGCAGGGCAGGGAGGCCAAGGCCACAATACGAGGGGACAGATCCTTGGGATCCCATGACCCTGATACCAGCCTGGCGGGCACCTCTCTGGTCCCCTCCTTTACCACCGAGACTCCTCGCCACCAGGGACCCCAGGTTTTGAAAGTCTTTGCTGAGCAACCCACATTTCTTCATGATGATAACTTCTCCCCACTTGGCGGAGAATAAGAGGCCATGTGGGCACCTGTCCATAACCACAGGGAAGCTGGTACCTGCTGGGTGCTCAGGACACCCAGGCCCTGAACTGGGGGCTCCGTGTGGCTCCTGAGTCCCCAGCTCAGGCTTCACCTGAGGGGGACCCTCTTGCAGATGAAGAAACAGAAGTGGGGGGAGCCGTGCCCCACCCCGTGCCGTCAGCCGAACACCACTGGGAGGGTGTAAGCCCGGACTCCCCCCTGCCCTACAGTGCCTCCTGCCACCTGTCCTGTCTCAGGGGGTCACAGGAGGCTCCAGGCCAGTGTGGGCTTTCAGGGAGGACAGCCAGGGAAGAGCTGTCACCTCTCTCCTTCCCCCACTGGCCACCCTCCCTCCCTCCCCACACTGACAGAGGCTAAAAATACCCTTCTGTCCCCACGTGGCCGCCCCGCCCAGCCCAGCCCAGTCATATCCCAGCAGGCCCTCCATACCCCTTGGCCGCTGGGCAGTCCTGCTCTCCAGCCTGAGTTCTGAGACAAGGTCCAGGTGCCAACTGAGAGGTAGGGTCTGGGGGGGCAGATGGGAAGGCAAGGTGAGGACCAGGGCTGGGACCAGAGGGGAGGGTGGGTTCTAGTGGGACAGCTCAGTGGGCTTGGAGATCGCAGTGCTGGGTGCTTTGGAGAGACCCTGCACGCTGGCTAGGCCAGGCCCCTCAGCGTGGGGTGGGGGCTCAGGTCCTGGCTGGGGAAGAGGGCGAGGGTGGGCCGGGGGAGGCTGGACCACACCTCTGACTGCAGCCGGGGCCACAGCTGCCAGCCCCTGGCCAGAGCTGGGTTAAGGCCCTTTGGTGTCCTGCCCACTCTGCCCTCCTCTCTCCTGGCCTGGCAGGCACTGGGTGGAGGCTCTGAGACCCTCTGGAAGCACCCGCCCCCCTGCTGGAACTGCGGGGCAGCAGGTGTCAGCAGACAACCTGAGTCCCCATGGGAAGGTGCTGGGCACCCTGGCCCGCTGGTCCCCGGGGCTGCAGTGCCCAGAGAACGGGGCCACAGCAATGAGGGGAATGCGAGGCCTGGGGGTGACGGCCGCCTGACTGATCTCCTGCGCTCCCCTGGGAGGGAAGGGCCACCTTCATCCTGGCCAGAGAGACCGCTGGGTCAGGCAGGATGGACACGGACCAGGGCTCCCTACCAGTCCTGTCTGGGCAGAGCCCAGGCAGGTCCTTGGGCCCCTAGGTGGGTCCCTCGGGTGCTTCCCTGCTCAACTTCCACCAACGGCACCCCCACCCCGGGGCACCCGTGGTGCACGGTTCTCCTTATGGGGCTTTGTCACTTTGATGGCTCTTGGTTGACCCAGCATTCTGCACTGGCCTTCGCTTTGATGGGTCCGAAGCTGCCCCCTGGTGGGCAGACAGCTTTTTTGCTGTGTGGTAACTCGGGGTGAGATCACCTGTGCAGAACCTTTGTTTCTCTGGGGCGGTTTTCTTAGGGCAAAAATACCCGAAGATCATAAAGAAATATGCACATCATTAAATAAGCCCAGAAGAGGATCTGCTGAATCAGGCAATGTGAACGGCGGCCGCCCCCCAGAAAGTTTCCTTTGGCTGCTTTTCTTTACCAACCTACGCCCAGCGACGTGTAACCTGGGGGCTCAGGGCCCAGGCCCCCGAGCCTGGCTCCCCCGTGTCTGAGCTGTGTGGTCTCGGACAAGCAACCTGAGCCTTTTTTGCCTCTGTCTCCCCACTTGTCAAAGGGACTCAAACAGCACCCAGCTCTCGGGGTTGCCGCGAGGGCTGAATGATGAGTATTTGTGCAAAGCTCAGGATGGGCCTGCCACGTGGGGGGCACCGTGACAGCACAAGCTGCCGTGGGGACATGACCCCTCGGCCCCTTTCACCGCCAGCCTCTTAATCGGCACATGAGGAAGCTGGGATCAGAGAGGGGCGTGGCTCACCCAAGGTCACCCAGCAAGGTCATGGCCAGTGAGGACCTATGGGGCAGAAACTATTCAAATGCTGATGCTCTCCCCAGCAAGGTGGGATCTGGGAGCAGAGGAGGCCACTTGGGGGTTTGGGGGTCCACAGGGATCCCCACGCTCCAGGAGGAGGTATGGAGGGGGGCTGAGGCTTGGTTCCCTTGCTGGCCTGTCCTGCCCTGATCACTTGACCACGACTAGGTCTCCCGCCTGCTCTGAGCCTCAGCCTCCACACTGTAACCTGGGAAAGACACTGCCTGCCTTGCAGGGCTACGGGGCTGGCTTAGGTGAGAGGCTGGGCGAAGCGCTTCACGCATAGTTGATGCTCAGACCGACGGTCGGGTGGATGGGTGACTCGGGCTGAGGAGACCGGCCCCGTGGCTGACCGTGCTGGCTCCTTCCCTAGGAGCCCGTGGGGACGGCCGTGAGTAGGTGGCCGTGCAGTCATGGTGCGGAACGTGGACGACCTGGACTTCCACCTGCCCTCACACGCCCAGGACATGCTGGATGGCCTGCGGCGGCTGCGCTCCCAGCCCAAGCTAGCAGACGTCACGCTGCTGGTGGGTGGCCGGGAGCTGCCCTGCCACCGGGGGCTCCTGGCGCTGAGCAGCCCCTACTTCCACGCCATGTTCGCGGGCGACTTCGCCGAGAGCTTCTCGGCGCGCGTGGAGCTGAGGGACATGGAGCCGGCCGTGGTGGCACAGCTGGTGGACTTCGTGTACACGGGCCGGCTGACCATCACCCAGGGCAACGTGGAGGCGCTGACACGCACGGCCGCGCGCCTCCACTTCCCCGCCGTGCAGAAGGTCTGCGGCCGCTACCTGCAGCAGCAGCTGGATGCCACCAACTGCCTCGGCATCTGTGAGTTTGGGGAGCAGCAGGGGTTGCTGGGCGTGGCTGCCAAGGCCTGGGCCTTCCTGAGGGAGAACTTTGAGGCCGTAGCCCAGGAGGATGAGTTTCTGCAGCTGTCCCACGAGCGGCTGGCCACTTGTCTGGCCGGCGACCTGCTGCAGGTGCAGCCGGAGCAGAGCCGGCTGGAGGCCCTGCTGCGCTGGGTGCGCCACGACCCCCAGGCCCGGGCCACCCACCTGCCCGAGCTGCTCGGCCTGGTGCACCTGGACGCCGTGCCCCGGCCCCGCGTGCAGCAGTTGCTGGCCACGGAGCCGCTGATCCGAGAGTCGGAGGCCTGTCGGGAGGCCCTGTCCCAGGGCCACGAGGGGGTGAGTGACGGGTGGGGAGTGGGGAGAGGCGCTCCAGAGACCCCACCGGCATGGGGACAGACAGTATGATGGGGGTGTCCCCAATCTTGCAACTCTGCCTCCCTTGGGCCGGTTACCTGTGAGGGGGCCGCAGTTCATCCCCAAGTACAGGTTGCGCCCCTGTGTGTGCCATACCCTGGACGTGAGGGGAGAGGGACCCCAGAAGTGGTCATTCCCAACCCCTGTCTTGAAGGAGCCCACAGCTTGGTGGGGACAAACCTGGAAACACACCTAAGGCAGCATGAGAAAGGCCAGCGCTGGGCTGTGGGCATCCTCAGAGGGTCAGGCAGTCACGGAGAGCTCTCCGGAGGAAGCAGCATCTGAGCTGGGCTTTAGAGGAAGGATAGGAGCTTGGCAAGGGAGACAACAGTACAGGAAGATGGCACAGCTTGCGCCCAGGCAAGGAGCACGGACAGGCGTGGCAGCCGGCCACCACCTGCCCCTTAGGAAGCTGCTCAAGCGTTTATCGGGTGCAATTTCCTATCTGTGCTGGAGGTGGGCCCGGTGGGTGGACAGGTCCTAATGAAGCGACAGGCCAGGGGAGCCGAAGTCTGTCCGCTGCCAGGCAGCCTTGCTCGGAAGGGCTTCTTAGGAGCCACGTCAGGGGACAAAGACGTGGCTCGGGCCAGTGGCGGGGTGTGCGGTGGCAAATACTAACCGCAGCCCCGCCAGGCCCCGAGGGCGGCCTCGCGCTGGAGCCAGCTAGGAGCCCCGCCCACTAGGTGGTCACTCTGTGACGGTGGGTGGTGGGAGGGCAGGTCTGAGAGGCAGTGGGACCCCGGGATCCTGGGAGCTCTGGGCGGTGGCTCCTTACCCACCCAGGTAGGAGCATCCCAGCATTTCCTGCTGGGCCATCCCAGCGCGACCTGCCACAGGCTGGCTCGGGGAGCTGGGCTCCTGGTGGGGCGGGGAGCTTAGGTGGGGAGCTGGGGAAACGTACGGGCCTTGGCCGCTCGAAGCGAGCAGGTCTCACGCACAGGCACACCAGGACCTGCTGCCCCCGCCTCTCCCGGCCCTGAGCTCTTGTTACCGTCGCCGGCACGGGCACGGCATGTGGACATGTGTGTGTGAGTGCACACCCACGCACAAGCACACCCGGGCACGCACGCACTGCAGCTCGCCCCGCCCTGTCACAGGGCCATGCGGAGGGCCCACGGCTGCCCCCAAACATCCCGGCCACCCCCCGCCGCAGAAGCCACCTTAGCGGCCTGCTGGCGCCGGGCGCCTCTGACCCCAGCCCTCCCGCCCCCACAGGCGCTGCTGGGCCTCCCGCGGGAGCTGGAGGAGGTTCTGGTGGTGGTTGGCGGGCGGGCGCTGGAGGAAGAGGAGGAGGACGCCGAGCAGCTGGCTCCCCGCCCCGGGAACTTCGCCTTCTACGACCCCAAGGCCAGTGAGTGACCGTCCGGCGCCCAGGGCACGGGCCCTGCTGTCCCCGCACCGCGACACGGGCTGCACAGAGAGCGGGGCACCCACCGGCTGTGCGGGGGCAGGATGGGGGACTGCAGAGGACACCGGGGCCCCCGCAGGGGAGGGGGGCTGACTGTGTGGGGCGCTGCGGCTCCCTCTCCCATGACCGTCCGGAGCCCAGGGCACGGGCCCTGCTGTCCCCGCACCGCGACATGGGCTGCACAGAGAGCGGGGCACCCACCGGCTGTGCGGGGGCAGGATGGGGGACTGCAGAGGACACCGGGGTCCCCGCAGGGGAGGGGGGCTGACTGTGTGGGGCGCTGCGGCTCCCTCTCCCTCCAGCCACAGCCCTAACTTTGGGCCCTGGGGCCCTGGGTGAAGGGTCCTACCTCCCAGACGGAACAGCGTGGGAAGGTGGCCGCTGGCCAGAGTGGGAGGGCGGCCTGACCGCTGCTTCCTCTTGGCACCCCTGCCCTGTGTGCCCAGTGGAACCAGGTCCCAGGGGTAGGACAGAGGGCCGGGGGTGCAGACAACCTGGGGAGTGAGAGCTCAGGCTCTGGGTCGGCCCAGTGGGGCTCTGATTCCGGCCTTTGAGCGGGTCTCTCCATCTCCTTGAGCCTCGGTTTCCTCATCTGTGAGATGGCCTTTGTAACAAGGAGCCAATGGGAAGAGGGGCCAGGCCTGCCATCTGGATGGGGCCTCTCCTGACCACAAGAAGGCAGGGTTGAGAGGGCAGCAGGACGGTGGGGGGGGCCACACTGGCCCCAGGAAGCTCTTTGGAAAGCACTCAGGAGCTGGCCGCTGTCCTGGGGCCGCTCGGCCGGTGGCCACCACCCCCATGGCGTCAGCGGCTGGCGGGCTCCAGGAAGTCCGAGGCCGGCTGTCCCAAGTCAGGGCCAGACGAGAAGGGATTTGGGGGCTGACGTCAGGAGCTGAGCCCAGGAACAGCTGTCCCTCAGACCACGAGGGGAGGGGGCAGGGGGGCACTGGCAGGCAAAGGTCTGGTGACCGCTGGGCAGTCCCCACCCTGGGGTGACACAGACATGAGTCAGGGGGACACGCAGTCCCTGCCCAGTGGGCAGGCACCCGGCGAAGCCTGGGGTTTCACATGTCCTGAAAACTGTCGTAAACAGTAAACAAAGTCCTCCCAGGAACACCCCCGAGGCCCAGGTCTCTCCCACAGCCTCCCACAAGCACCCAAAATGTGTCCGTTATAGGACTTAACCATTCCCACACTTATTGCCTCATTTTGGTTTTTTCAAAGCACTTTCTCATCTCTCGCTTCAGTTGACCTCAGGTAGCTTTGTGAAGGCAGGCCAGCGCGGGCGCGTTACCCCATCCCTCACATTAGGGACACTGCACTTTTAACAGCAGCTGCCGTCTGACAGACGAGTCTCCTGTAGTCCCCACACTCCCGAGAGACGGGAATTAGCCCCATTCTACAGACGAGGAAACCGAGGCTGCGGTTTACCCAAGGCCACACCGCCGGTGCAGAAGAGCTGGGGCTTGGACCCGCTCTGCCCGCTACATGGCCGAGTCTGATCCCCTCCACACTGCCCGTGGGCACGGACGGTGCTCAGGATGAATGAACGGATGAGAAACGAGTGAATGAATGAGGCTGGTGTCATAACCCACCTGTGGCTAGTGATCAGGCCCCTTAACCCACTCCCCCATCTGACCAAGGTGGGACCTGACTCAGGCCCAAGAGGGCCCTCGGGGCTCAGTGGGATCTGCTGCAGGGCCGGGGTGAGACCTGGCCTCTGGAGCCTGGACCACTTCTCGGCACACCCTGGGTGCAGTCAGGCGTCCAGTCTGGGTGCCGGGCTCTGAGGGCGGCGCAGGGCACCAGGGGTCTCCAGGAGCCAAGGCTGATGCGCACGCAGCACCCGGGGCCACCTCGAGCCTCACCCCACCAGGTGTCCTCCCCCACCTCTGCCCCCAGCTGAGTCCCGCCCCTCGGCCCTCCCCACCGGTGAGGGGACATTTCTGCACCCCTAGAGCGGGGAGGAGAGGCCCCCGTAGTGAGCCCAGCCACCCTGACCCCTCTCTTTTCTTGCCAGAGAGGTGGATGGCGCTCCCAGACTTCCCTGACTACCACAAGTGGGGCTTCTCTCTGGCGGCACTGAACAACGATGTCTACGTGACAGGTGGGCAGGCGGGCGCTCCCCGCCTTGAGCCAGGCTCCCAGCAGCTTAATCCACAGAGCAGATCTGACCCCTGAACGTAACGGCCGTGAGAACCAACCCTCGCCCTGCACTCAGTGGGATCCCTGCCCGTTTAGTCAAGGCTCTTCCAGACCTTTCCATCTTGTGAAAGCAAGGACATTTACAATCCACACGAGGGTGCAGGGAACCGTTCTGGGTTCTGTCCTACAGCCGGGGCCTCCCTAGAAGGAGCTGTGTGATGGAGGGTGCCGGGGTCAGCCTTCTGTTTTATGTCTTAGAAGTTGAGGGTCCTTGTAAGGTCTGATTGAGAAGAAAGCTTCCACTGGTGGAGGCCTGAAACCACTGATCATGTTCCGCTTGTTTCTGGGGTGTCCAAATCGCACGGCGAGACTGCGCCACCACGGCCACCCCCAGCCCAGTGTCCAGCAGGACGGAGGCCTGGCGTGGGGGGAAGGGGGCGGGGTCCTGGAGAGTCCAGGCTGGCGGGCGCCCGAGTGGACAGAGCCTCTCCCGGCAGGGGGCTCTCGGGGCACCAAGACGGACACCTGGTCCACGACGCAGGCCTGGTGCTTCCCGCTGAGGGAGGCAGCCTGGAGGCCTGTGGCGCCCATGCTGAAGGCCCGCACGAACCACGCCAGCGCGGCGCTCAACGGGGAGATCTACGTCATTGGCGGTGAGGCTCCCTTCCCTCGCCTCCTGCCTCCTTCCGGCCCCTCCCTCTCGCCCCCACACCTGGGCCACCTGCTCCCTGGGCATCCGGGGTGAGGCTCAGACGGGAGCCTTGGTATCTGGCTCCAGGGTGACTCAATGCTCTCCAGGGACGCAAGAACAGGACAACGAGTCAGTCCCCGAAAGGGACCCATGAGGAGCTGGGGCCTCGAGCTGCCAGCAGGGACGACCACTCCCATCCCAGAAACTTGGGCTCAGCCCTCAGCTTGGGGTCACCTCCTCGGTGACGTCCCTGGGGTGAGGGGACCCACCGTGCCTCCTTTTGCTGTTGCCTTTGCCCACACCATGCCCTCGGCCTGAGCCCAGGGCCCACCTTATCCCGCTTACAGCCCAGAGCTGCTGCAAGGAGACGCTAACAGTTAGATGAGTATTGAGACATGAGATGCGTGTGGGAGTTTCCCGAGGCCTCTGGAGGTGACAAGCTGGCCCTGAGGCCGTCCTAGGTGCCCCACCTGTCCTGGCCGGCCCCCTTGCCCTCAGTGGCTGCCGTATCCCTGACCCAAGTGTAGAGGGCATGCGTAGGGCCCAGGGCAGCTCAGGGTCCCCAGGCTCTCAGAGCCCAAGGTGGGCTCCAGGGAGAGCAGGAAGCCCTCCCACCCACGGCTGGTCTATGTCATTGTCACATCCAGAGCGGAGGTGCTGCCTATAGCTCCATCCACACTGACCTCCTCTCTCCCACGGAAGGACCCCACCATGTGAGGGGTCAGGGGGTGGTGGCCTCCTGCGGGCCCCGTGGGCACCTCTCCAAGGGCCCTGGGCTCTAAAAGGTTCAGAGAGGCTGGGCTTCACGGTGAGGGCCCATTGCCCACTCTGGAATCGGGCGGTCCTGGGTCCAGGTGCCCACCCTCATGCCACTTCTTGGAGGTGAGGCCTTGGGCAGACACCCTCACCTCTCCGAGCCCCAGCTTCGCTCTCTGTAAAATGAGGATAAGTCCCCTGCCTCTTAAGGCCGTGCCCTTCCCCTCCTGGGGCGCCCGGAGTGGTCCCTGCGGCCTCTACAGGGCCCCAGACCCTACGTTTCCAGGAGCCTTCCCTCATCCTAGCCCCTGCAGCCCTGACACCTCCACCCCTTTCCCCTGCAGGCACCACTCTGGATGCTGTAGAGGTGGAGAGCTACGACCCCTACACGGACACCTGGACGGCCATCAGCCCAGCCCTCAAGTACGTCAGCAACTTCTCGGCGGCCGGCTGCCAGGGCAGGCTCTACCTGGTGGGCTCCAGCGCCTGCAAGTACAACGCCCTGGCTCTGCAGTGCTACAATCCCGTCACAGGTCGGGGAGAGGGGGCATGGGGCACAGGGAGGGGCCGGGGCCGGGCCACCAGTCCCTCCCAGTGTGGCCGAGGGGTAGGTGGGACCCGGGGGCAGGGCACAAGTGGGATCCCACCTCAGTGAGTGGGAGGGTGGAGGCCCCAGGGGTAGGTGAGGCCGAGAGGGTCAGGGCGCGGGCGGCCACAGCCCCATCAGCGGCGGATGGGACAGTCACGGAAGGCAGGGGACCAAGGGGGCAGGGGACAAAGGGGGTCACCAGCTCAGAGCCACAGCTCCATCCCAGCCTAGAGGTATAGGGGGCTGGGGGCAGAGTGCCCAGGGCGGGGGACAGGGAAGCCCAGCCCTGGGACTGAAAGCTGTCTGGGTGCTGCATCTGCCTGGAACTGGCCTCCTGGGGACGAGCAGTGGCCCGGACCCCCAAGGCACAGTGGGCGCCAGCGTGGGCTCTAGACTCTGTGCCAGGCTTTGGGCCCCCTCGGGAGCCCTGGCCGCACAGCTGCCTGGTGACACGGGCTGGGGCGTGTCCCCGCAGACACGTGGAGCGTGGTTGCCTCGCCCTTCCTCCCCAAGTACTTGTCCTCGCCACGCTGCACGGCGCTGCACGGGGCGCTCTACCTGGTGGGGGACAATACCAAGAAGGTCTACGTGTACGACCCCGGGGCCAACCTGTGGCAGAAGGTGAGCCAGCCTCACCTCCCAGGGCAACCCCCACCTGGACCCCCGACCCTGCAGAGAGCAGGCCCGGGGACGGTGGGGTCTGGGGGTGTCGCCACCGAGGGAGGTGGGGACAGTGAATGGAGACACAAGAGCCCAGAGCCCCCCTGAGGAAGAGCGCGCTGAGAACCTCGAGCTGCTGGTCACGGAGGATGCTCTGTCCCCAGCGCACAGCGCCTGTCCTCCTCGGGGGCAAAACCGGGCTCAGTACTCAGGGACCTGTGGACTCAGAGACAGCACTTCCTTCTTGGTGTCGGCCGGGCCCGAGGGGGAGTGAGTCTCCCGGCCCTGGGGGTGGCCAAGCCAGGGAGGGGATTCCTGAGCTGTGGGGGCGGGGAGCAGCCATTCCTAGGCACCCCGTTCCCCCCACCCCCATTGCCGCTACTCCCTCCCTCCTCCATCAGGCCCAGGGGAGGGCGCGGTGGGTGGAGCCCTGGGGGCAACGGAGCCCGGGCCTTTCCCCCTGTTTCTTCCCGAGAAGGAGGAGGGACAGTGCCCGGAGCCCGTGGTGGCCTCGGCACTAGCTGGGCCAGCAGGGCAGCAGCAAGGCCTCTGTGATCCTGCTGACCGCAGCTGGCCCCTGGCGTCAGCGCTCAGCTGACCGGAGGCCCCCATTACAGTGGCAGAACAGGTGCAGGGAGGACCTTCCAGGCTGACACTCTCTCCCTGGGTCCCGTTGGCCGGGCCCGTCCCGGCCCACAGCGTGGTTCTGGGTTGGGTCCCAGCTGTACGGGGCTCCACTTGGTCCTTCCCAGGCCTGGGGTGTTGCCGCCCAAGACCTCTCTCTTCCTGCCCTCCCAGGCTCTTCCAGAAGGGCCCACATCTTTAGCCCTCACCCCACAGCCCCCATCCAGGGCATCCCTAGGCTACGGGCCGAGGCAAGGGGTGCAGGGGCAGAGCAATGGGTCCCATGGGGCACCAGTCAGGGCTGAGGCCACATCTGTTCCCTCCGAGAGAGAACCGCCGGGAATCAGAAGCGCAGCCCAGCCCTCACCCTGGGAGGGAGCCCTGGGGTCAGGCCTCCACAGCTCCCACCCCCTCTGACTCCCCAGCTTCAGATGTGAGCAAATTCTGGCCTAAGAGAGAAAGAGGGGGCCGGAAACATCGTCCTGGGAGACGTAGGGTGGAGAGGGGAGCAGTGGGGTCTCTCCACTGAAGGGAGAGTCTGAGGGGCCCTGGCGGGGCAGCCGGGGTGAGGTCCCAGGCAGCAGGTGTGCTGGTGCCCTGGATGGGGTGCGGGCCGTCCTCTCTGCATGTCCCCCCGTCCCACCCCGAGGGCACCGTCACCACCACCCTCCAGTCGCCCACTGGACGCTGACCGAGGACTGTCCACAGGTGCAGTCCCTGCACAGCCTGCATGAGAACGGGGCGCTGGTGTCGCTGGGGGATGAGCTGTACGTGACGGGCGGCCGCTGGCAGGGCATGGACGGCGACTACCGCGTGGAGATGGAGGCCTACGACCCCCGGCGCGACGCCTGGACCCGCCACGGCGCCCTGCCCCGCCTCTGGCTCTACCATGGGGCCTCCGCCGTCTTCCTGGATGTCTCCAAGTGGACCCAGCCCTTCGGGCCCACCCAGGAGCCCTAAGCCGCCCCTCGGCGCACCTGGAGCAGGCCCGGCTGAGCTCCCGCCCCGGGGGACGGCCCCCTTTCCCTGTGGTTTGTGAACCAAAGTGTCGCCGTCCCCTCCAGGGCTTGGGCTGGGTTCGGGCCACCAGGGGACGTCAGAGGACACAGCCTTGGTCTCCGCAGCCACCACGCCAAACTCTGAGCTGACCCGCGGGAAGGGCTGGGCCTCTGGAAGCCTGTATGGATGGGAGAAGCAGCTCTACTGCCTGTCGGGTGTCTGAGACCTCAGAGGAAGGAGCCCAGGGCCGGGGGAGCCTTGAGAGAACTCCCGTGCTCTCTGAATACTGGCCGCCCCTGGCTGTGTGTCCCACTGGTGGCTTTTGGAGGACCTGCACAGGTGAGGGTGACACGGAGGCCCCGGAAGCTGAGGCTGTTGCAGAGGGTGGGCAGCACAGAGCAAAGGGCCTGAGGTGGGGTCAGCGCCCAGCCCTGGGGGGCCTGCTTCTGCCTGTCCCACAGCTGTGTGACCACAGCCGGCAGCCGACCCTCTCTGGGCCTCGGGCACATGGGGCTGCCTTGGGTGGGCTGTCTGCTCTCCCTGCCCCCAGCCTTACGTTGGCACCTTGTTTCCAAAGACTGTTTCTGGGGACAAAGGAGACCCAGCTTTTTCTGTGTCAGCCCCAGGAGGGCAGCACTCAGAGGCTCTGAGGGAAGGGGGCGGGGCGTGGCGGGAGGAGAGAGGGTCCTCCCACCCGCTTGGGCGCTGGGGGCAGAGGGGGCAGTAGGGCTTCCCAGGGAGGCGAGCAGCGAGAGCCAGGACCCCCCCAGTTTCTTGGGGAGATTTGCTTCTAAACAAAGGCTCTTCATCAAAATGAAGGTCCCCAGACGGGGGCCCACAGGGGCGGGGGTCCTGCAGGGACTTCGCGGGATGGCCCTTGGGCGCCTTGGTGGCTTGCGCCCAGGCGGCCTCCTGAGCCAGGAAGACCAGCACTTGGGGTGACTCGGGTGGCTCGCGCCTGCCCAGAGCCCCCTGACTTGGACTGGGTCCCCTCGTGGGGCTGGCTCGGCCGCCCTGCTCCTTCCACCTCATCCTGAACAAGGCCAAGTTTGTAGCCAAGGGGATGATGAAGGACTCCCACTGGGTGCTCCGTGGGCCAGCCCCTTTGACACAGGCTCCGTCAGGGGACACAGGGCTCCAGATGGGGAGCTCTGGGTCCAGCCTGGCACCGAGCAGCTGAGGCCTCGGGTACCTCCCACCCCCTCAGGACCCAGGTTTCCTCTCCAGGACCAGCCCACAGGCTCCTCTGTGAAGGCATCAGGGACCCAAGGGAGCTTTGACATCCCTGGTCCTGAGGAAGGAACCCCTGGTCCCTCCAGCTTCTATGGATCCAGATCCACTTTGCTCCCAGACCTGAGCCCTCACAGCCATGTCTTACGGGAGAATTGAGTTGGGCCCAGGGCCCAGACAGAGCGGGGCCTGCTGAGTGTCTGCTCTCTGCACCTGAGGACACGTGGTGGGCTGGTGGCCTGGGTGAAAATGAGGATGAAGGTTTCTGGGATCCTTGAATCTTTCCTTAAGAAAATCTTCTGAATTTTCAATCCAGACAGTGATTGAAAGTGCTGTTTCAAAACAAAGACTGAACGTGTCGAAGTGGACTTATTTTGATGACAAATGGGTAGTTGAAAAGGTGGTGTTCTAGGAGAAGGCCTGCTTTCTGCCCCACTTGCCCCCACGGCACTGGGGGGCAGTACTTGGGGTGGGGGAGCATAGCCCACTCCAGGGCCTTGTCCTCAACTTTGGGGCGCCAAACCGCCCTTCATCTATCTGATCAGCAGAGCTGGAATCGGGCCCCTCCAGTTGAGTGATGGAGAATAGTTTAATGAGCTATTTCCGAGGTGTGGGCAGGCTGAGGGGGACCCAGCAAGGGCTCGAGGAGCTCCCAGGGCTACCGACGGTGGGTAGCTGCCACCACCCCTCGGCCTCCAGGGCCGAGCAGAGGAGATGCAGACCCCAGAAAGGGAGCTAGAGGGAAAGGGCTGCCGAGGAGCTGGGGCCTTTGCTAGAGGAACGCAGCCACTGCCACTGCCACTGCCACTCCCCCAGTGCCTCCCACTGGCCAAACCCAACCAGAATCAGAGGAAAGACAGGCCACTGCCACAGTCTGTAGTGGCCAGCCTGCAGGGGCAGAGAGCAGGTGGACAGGGGTGGACAGGGCACAAGGATGGGCAAACAAGATCTCCAGCACACAAAGCAAACACAAGAGATTCTCATGTAAGATGGACACTCATGTACTCATTCAAGCAAGGATGGTCATGGAGAATCCAGGCCTCCACACCCCTTTCCAAAGCCCCCAGAAATCAAGGCTCATCAGAGGGCTTGGGGCTAGTGCGGAATCTAGAAAAGGGAACAGGTAACTTTGGAACACGTGCAGATGCCCACCACTCTCAGACCACGGCAGGTGACCACCTGCCCCGCTCCAGAATACTCGTGTGTGCCGGGTGGGTGCATGCTGTCTTTCCCTCAGACCATGTTGGGTAGACTGAGACACCTCCAGCAGACCCTGCCTGCAGTGACCACAGTGCTCTCAGCAGCCGGGCCCAGCACAGCTGAGCCGGGTGAAGCTCCCTTTGGTCCCCAGACAAGCCAGGGTCTGGGGATGCTTCTAGACATTTGCACTGGACTTGGATTTTCCAGGACCTCCTAGACAAGACCACTTCATTACTGAGCATCTTCCCTGTGCCAGGCAGGGACAGGGATTGCTGGAATCAGCCAGCTGACATTTGTAATTAAACGGACTGGTCAAATGACGGTTCACTGTGGTCCATTTAGACCACTGCATCAGTTGGCTGGTTGACCAGTTGGCCCAGTGGAAAGTATGCGTGCCGACCTTGGATTTTGGTAGTGACTGAAGAACGGGGTGGTTTCAGCCACATACAGCGTAAGGATGTCCACTCCTCCAGGGCTGTGTCATTCGTCTTTGGTTCCCAGAGCCTAGCACAGCGCTGGACACTCAGGCTGAAACGTACCTGCCGTTGCTATGTGTGCAGGACTAGGTACATAGCAGAGCAGCCGGGCATGAAGCGGATTAATTGAAGAATGGAGTAGACTGTGATGAGACTCTTCACGGAGAAAGTAATTGCCTGTTTGGCATGAACACCCTAGGAGGCAACGTGATGTCCTCAAAGCTAATAGACTGTCCTAGGAATTACCTTGGTCGCAATCACATTTTAGAATGTGCTTCTTCCCACAATGGCAAACGGAGCCATCGAGAGCCTACCATCTCGCGTTAAGCTGAGAGGCGGGCTAAGGCCTAATTTTAAAATGAATCTCTTGAAAACATGGAAACAATTAGCAGAAAATAACCCAAGACCCTCTTGGTGAGAGGTGAGAAGGAATGCTTCCCCTGAGCGTTAGACCTGAGGTTGCCCACGGTCCCATCCAGGAAGTACATGCAGGTTCCCAGCACTTGTCCCTGTGCTCAGCACGCAGCAGGAACTGAGTCAACATTCATTGAATTGAACTGAATCTGTGGGCTTCAGAGCTACTGACCTCAAGTTGCGGGGGCCGGATCTGGACGAGTTTTCATTTGGTGGCTCCGTGACCTCAGGCCAATCCCAAGACCTAGCCTCAGTTTCCTTGTCTGTGCAATGGGGACAATCACGTGACTTGAGAATTAGATGATGTCATGCTGGGAAAGCTCCGATGGACAGCAAAGGTTGCCCGCCTGTATACCGGGAGGCCACACAACAAGGTTCCCATCGTTTTGGGGGGCAGAGGGAGCTTTGATTCCCATGACTTCATCTGCAAAGGTCCTTCCTTTGGAGGAAGAGAGAAGAGTGGGAACAGCTTGACTGCAGCAGGCCGCTGGGAAGCCAGGGCTGAGGCCGTGACATGAGGGCCCAAGAATGAGGATTAGATTTCAGCCAGGCGTGAAGGCGCGTGGGGGAGGCCGCCTCGAGCCCCGCCCGCTCCCTCCTGCGGCCACTCCATCCAGTTGCCCCTCCCTGGGATCCGTTAACTCACCCTCAGATGCCACCCTCACTTCTGAGCCCACAGGATGCAGCTGCAGTGGAAGGGTCCCCCAGGGCCATCGGAACCTTGTTTGTGGTGGTCCTTGAGCTGCATGCTGCTTTGCTAAGCTCCCCCCTCCTCTGAGTAGAGGCCGTTTTTGGAATGCGACCCCAGAAACCTGCAGGGAGCCCCACCTGAAGGCCCCAGCCCTCTGTGCTCTCCTGCCCCACGGCCAGGCTGTGTCATCACCTCCGGAGAGGGTTACTGGAGGCTGCACAGCACCAGAACGGATCTGATTTGGGGCCTCTGGCAGGCCTATGACATCATGAGGACTGTTCACTGTTTGGGAAAATAACTGTTTTTCACATAGCAACAGCTCCTGTCCTCGATGCTGGCCTTGTGAGGACTGGGGCTCCCGACTGTGCTTTGGAAATGGTGTCACAAGACTATCTTAAGGATCACGTGACCCAAATCTGGTCCCTCCCTCCCCGCACGTCCCCTGTTATTGCGCCCATTGTACAGAGCAGCAAACTGAGGCTTCGGGGGATGAGTGCCTAAAGGCCCTGAGGTGTACCTCCTCCAAAGCCTCAGAGGGCCGTGCGAGGACCAGGTTTGCTGAGCAGACCCGCGGCTGGGTGTGACCTGGGCTCTGACCATGCTCTGCCATGGCCTCCACGGCCCAAGGCCTCTGTCTTCAGGTAGGTCTGAGGGCACCTACCCTCCGCGCCCCCATGATGTGATGTGATGACCCTCACTGCTCAGGCAGCCTGGAAGGCAAGCAGGCCTCGCTCGTGGCTCCACACGGGACCTGCCATGGACTCAGCTCCTCCCAGAGCAGGCCCTGAGGACACGTGCATTAATCCCAGCTCTCAGCCAAGGAAGCTGAGACTCCAAGGAGCTCAAGGACAGGCCGGCCACCCTCAGGTGAGGGGCAGAGCCCAGGTGGAGCCCCTTTCCCACCACATCGGGCTGCCCCCTTGGACTTCCATCCCCCCAGGAAGGGAAAGCTCGTGATGAGCCCCGTGGTTCAAGAGTGGCAGCCATACACTTTTCCCTGGGCCTCGCTCACAGCCAGACCCCCATAGGAAACCCCACACCTAAGGGGTTCCCGTCTCAGGGAAAAGACAGAGCTGTATTTTCAATAACCTTCAAGTTCATCAGCAAGAATAGGCAGGACCCTGATGGGCAAAACATGTGGCTGTGAAGATGTGACCATGCCCAGGGGGCCTGAGGGCCCAGCCCGGCCCCAGCCCGAGCCCAGGCTGTGAGTCCCTAGCGAACCCTCATCTCGCTGGGCTGACCAGTGAGAAGTGAATGAGGTGCTGGATGTGGACAAGCTTTTTCAGAAACATGAAGGTACTGTTCACAGAGCTGCATCTCCTGAGGACAGAAGCCCCTCTCTGCCAGCGGACTGTGGGTTTCAACGATGAAAACACCCCACACTTGGCATCCCATGGTCCCAGATGAAGTCTCCCCCACAAAATGAAAGTGAACAAAATTTTAATACCTAACGCTGAAGCACACGCCCAGCACACACACACACACATGTCATTACAAAGTTCCAATGCCCGGCTTCCTAACAGATGTTCCTTGTGGGACCAGAAATGAGAAGCCACCCAAGAAGTCCTGAATTCTTTGAGAACCTTCTGGCAACACCATCTACAAATTTTGGAGCAAATGGCCTTATTTGTAGCAAATGGTTGCCGATGGAATAAGTTCATATAGTTTATTGAGTATGTATTATAAAAGCCAGTATTTCTCAAATATCTCCTTGGAGAGCTGCAATTTCTAGAGGAATTTCAGTTTTTTCATTCCACTGATAATTTCCCCCCCAAATTGTATAAAGATAAAGACAGAACTCCTCTGCAGTTCTAATTTGCCTTTCAGTAAGTCTCATAGAGTAAGTCTGTAGGACACACCCTGGCGGGGACATATTCTCAGGGTGGGAAGGGTGTTTTTCTCTTTAAACCCCCCCAAAACTACCACCATCCCCCCATCCTACAGGAAAAGAGGCAGAATCACAGGGAAAAATTAACATCTAATACCAGGCTTTTTCGAAAGTATTAAGTGTTTCCTGTCCCCTGGAAACAGTGCAGGGGTGGGGAAGACCGCAGGCGATGCGGTGAGGCCCTGACTGAGGATGACCCCCAGCCCCTCCCCCAGGCCCTGGCCGCACTTGCTGAAATTGGTGGACCCACCCTCTTAAACAGGACAGGGGGAGGTCCCCCCTCTTCTCAGAAGAGGTGGAAATCATCCCTTGTGAGGGTGGCAGGCCCTTGTAAGGTGCAATCCTCAGCTGTGCCCTTCCCTTGAACCCCCTGAATAAAATGCATTGTTTACCCACCAGGTTCAGGCCCCTCGGGAAGGGACACAGGAGAGCCTGGAGCGCCAGCCTCGGCAGGCAGTCGGGGCGGGGTGTGGGCGGAGTGGACGGTAGGGGTGGAGAGGCGACGCGCAGGTGATAGAACAAACAGCCCAGGGAAGAGTCAAGGGGCTGCTCTTTTCCGGGAGAAGCCTGGACCCCAGGCCTGCAGGGCCTGGTCCACCTGTGCCCGCGGCGTGCCCTGCGCTGATCCTGGTGGGCTGCGGGTAATGTGGTCCCGGGTCGGATCGGCCCACCGCCCCGCCCCACCCCACCCCCGGCCCCCAGGTCGAGATTGGGCTCAATCCTCCCAGTCCAGGCCTCAGGGCGCCCGCTTCAGTGCAGGGCGCCTGTCCCCGGCTGTAGATTTGCTCCGTGCCCCACCCCCGCCCCCGGAGGCCCCTGCAGGTGCGCCCTGCTGGGGAGGAAGAGCCCATCCCTGACCTCAGGGCGCCCCAGCCCTGGGGAGAAGGCTGCCTCTGAAGGGAGGGGCCGCCGCCTGGTAAAAGGACTCCAAGGAGGGACCCTGACGGTCTTCGCGCTCCGATGTGCTCAATCCAACACGCAGGGCGCGGCCGGGAGAATGGGGAGGAGGCGTCTCGAGGTCCCCGCAGAAGACGCGCGGGATAGGGAGGGGAGAGGGATGCCCCGGGTCGGGAGAAGGGGCGTCCGGGCTCCCCGCCAAGCAGAAGCGCGGGACAGAGCGCAGGAGGGACCGGGGGCCCCCAGCTGGGGCGGAAGCGCGCTCGACAGCAGGGGGCGCTCAGGCCACCGCCAGCCAGCGCTCTCCGAGCCCCCTGCCTCCCCTGTACTGCCTCCCTCGACCCCGCGCCCCCTTTCCTAACGCGTGCCCCGCCCCGCAGCTCCCCCT
>NW_020173945.1:3941833-3947775 GCF_003031525.2 Neophocaena asiaeorientalis asiaeorientalis
GTGATGCGCGCTCTCCGGGCGACGCGGGGGATTCAAGCGCGTTATAAGGCGCGGAGCCGGAGGGCGAGTCCCAGACGCAGCGCTCGGAGGAGAGAGGGACCCGCCACCCGCATGGCCCCCGCCTGCTGTCCTGCCGGAGCCCTGATGCTCGCGTACGCGGGCCTGCTGGCCGCCGCCGCGGGCCTCGGCTCCCCAGAGCCCGGCGAGCCCTCGGGGAGCCGCGCCCGCGAAGAGCCGCCTCCCGGGAACGAGCTGCCCGCGGGGTCGGCCGCCAGCCCGCAGGTAAGACGCCGCCCGACTACTCGCCCGGGCCCCAGCGCCCCAGAGACCTCCGGGCCTCAGCTTCCCCACCCGGAGCCCGCACCTCCTGAGCTCCAGGGCGCCCCGGAGGCGGAGGGCGCTTGCTTCCGGGGCGGTGGGGAGCGCGGCGCCGCGAGCGGGGACCTGGGCTGGCTTGGGTGTCCTCCTTTGTGAAGTGGGCAGAAAAACGTTTAGCTTGCGGGGCAGGCCCAGGAGGTCTGGTCGCCACCTCACTGCACCTCCCCACGGGCGCCTTAAGGCCAGCCGTGACCTTGGCTTTTGGGGTTGTTCTTTGGCATTGAAGCAAAGTTCTACCAGACCGGGGGAAATGCCTTTTCTTTGGGGACTTCTGCGTTGGGAAGTGAGTAAAGTGTAAATAACTTCATTCTCCTGAAATGGGAAGAACGTATTTGTAAAAGTGTGAGCAAGTTACTGACCACCACCGCACCCCACCCCTGCCCCCAATCTGTTTGGTGCAAGTCTCTCTGGAAAACAAAAACTGCCTTCCTGCCGGCTGGGGAGGGTGCAGGGGAGAAAGGGGTGGGGTGCCGGGCCCCCAGTGACGTGTGATTTCTGGCTCAGCCTGCTTCTTCCTTCCCTTGCTACACAAAAGGGTGCTCAGGTTGGAGGAGGCTGGGGAATTGGGGCCTTCAGAGGGGCCCTCAGTGTGGGTGGGGCCTTTCAGACAGGGAGGCGAGGGCCGTCGGGGAAAGAGCTTTGAGTTTCTTTTTTCTGAAGATGCCTGTGGGCAGTGCAAAGAGCAGAGCCTTGCTGGGACCTCAAGCCTGCACCTCTGCTCTCAGCATCACTCTGGGAACCGTGATGCCTCCACTAAAGAACACCCCCATTAAAGACAGGTGGAGGTGTCGGCCAGCCCTGCCTGCCCCCTGGGAAGGGCCTCCCCGAAGCCCTCGTTCCCATCACCTCCGGCCACTTCCCATGGACTGAAGGCAAACCCTACCCAGCCAGCCAACCACAACCCCTGGGGGGCAGGGTTGCCAGATGTTGGGCTGTGGTGGCCAGGAAGCAGAGGGGGCTTCACGTGCTTCCAGGTGGGGTTCTGGCCTTGGACCCTCCTTGGGTCCATGGAGGCTCCTTTCTGAGAGCCCCTGGAGGCTGGAGACTTTAGTCGGCCAGGGCAGTTGCCAGATACCCACCCATACTGCTGCAGGCCCATCTCCCAGATCCCCAGACCAACGTGGTCCCACCTGTTTCAGTTCCCCAAACCAAACTGGGGTCTGAGTCCTTCCACAGGCTACTGGTCCAGCTGGAGGGCCAGTGTGGCACACCATCCAGCCCATGTAGAATCCTCCTGCCACGTGTTTCCACTGAGGGCAGCGTGAGGCCGTGAAGTGAGGCCACAGGTCCTGGTGTCCGTGGAGAGGAAGCAGTCGGGGGGTGCCTCGCGGGGCCCAGCACCCAGGGAGATGTGGGGAAGCCCCAGGCACTCTGAGGCCTTTCCGAGGCTTCCCAGGCTCCTCCATCACAGAAGCCCGTCCCCATCACAGCACACTGGCTCCTGATGGGAAGCCCCAGATCCTTGCAGAGGGGCTGCCAGACCACTGAGTCTGCCTCTGACGAAAGGGCCTGGTGGCTCCAAGATCCCAGGGTCCTTCCATCAGTCACCGGAGTCGGCACCCATGACCTCATCTAAGCCCTCTGGAGCCAATTTCCGTCCCAGCTGGCAGCACTGCCTGGAGCTCATACTGTGCGAGGCCCACTGCCCGGAGGGCCAAGGGCCTCTCCCTGCAAGGTACCTCCTGGAACTCTCCTCCATGTCAGGACTAGTCAGAACGCACCATGAAGGCGAATGGACATTTCTGGAACCATCACTGTCCTTGCTTAGGTCACGCATCTCAGAAGTCCTGAGGCAGATGAGTGGTGTCACATGCCGTGCAGGCGCCTGGAGTCATATCTCAGTGCTGGACACCCCCCTACCCCGGTCCCCCTAACCGCACTGGACTGTAGGCTTCACATCCCTGAGGGCTGAAATTGGCCTCCCTGGAACTTCGGACCATCGGGCTTGGTCGGGGGGCCTGCTGGTAGTCGGGGGCCCCTGCCTGAGCACCCGTGGAGCCGGTGGTCTGATTCTCCAACTCCCAGGAAGGTGCATTCACTGCAGCTCCCGGGACGGAAGCCGGGGCAGGCCTGGTGGCCCAGCAGAGCCCGATTCCCACGCACCCGTGCCCAGGGGCCTCTTCTCCCGCAAAGTCCAGGCTGTGGAGTGGCCTGTTCCCCAGGGGTCGTCCTCCGCGGGGCTGAGGGCCGGGGCTGTGCTGTCTTGGAGGGCGCAGTGATGGGCCCGAGGCTGCCGGAGGCCAGTCCTGCACAGTGACCTCCTGCAAAGCGTCAGGGGAGGCAGACCAGCTGATGGCCGCCACGTTCCAGGAGCCCCCCGTGGAGCAAGTGCGCGGCATCGATCCGCGAGATGCCTGGATGCTCTTCGTGAGGCAGAGTGACAAGGGCGCCAACGGCAAGAAGGGGAGCAGAGGCAAAGCCAAGAAGTTGAAGGTGAGCCCTGGAGCCCCAGCCAGTGTTGCGTGTGTGTGTGTGTGTGTGTGTGTGTGTGTGTCCTGGTGTGTGTGTGTGTGTCGTGTGGTGTGTGTGTGTGTGGTGTGGGGTGTGTGTGTGTGTCGGGGGGGGCTCTGGTGGGTGTGTGCGTATGTGCACACACGTGTCCGTGTATGTGTGTGTCTGGGAGGACCCCCGGTCCTGGTGGGACGGTCCAGCCATAGAATGCAATGTGTGTGTGTCCTGGGGTGTGTGTGTGTGTGTCCTGGGGTGTGTGTGTGTGTCCTGGGGTGTGTGTGTGTGTGTGTGTGTGTCCTGTGTGTGTGTGTGTGTCCTGGTGTGTGTGTCCTCGGGGGGGTGTGTGTGTGTGTCCGGGGGTGTGTGTGTGTGTCCGGGGGTGTGTGTGTGTGTCCGGGGGTGTGTGTGTGTGTCCGGGGGTGTGTGTGTGTGTCCGGGGGTGTGTGTGTGTGTCCGGGGGTGTGTGTGTGTGTCCGGGGGTGTGTGTGTGTGTCCGGGGGTGTGTGTGTGTGTCCGGGGGTGTGTGTGTGTGTCCTGGGGGTGTGTCTTGGGGGTGTGTGTGTGTGGGTCCTGGGGGTGTGTCTTGGGGGTGTGTGTGTGTGTGTCCTGGGTGTGTGTGTCTTGGGTGCGTGTGTGGGGGTGTGTGTGTGTGAGCCCCCACCCACGGGCCTTTCCCCAAACCCCCAGTCCACCACCACCACCCCACACCCCTCACTGGCTCCCCCTGGACACCCTGAGCAGTTCCGACAAGCAGAGACCCTCACCCTTGGGCCAGAGGGCACAGAACTGTCAAGCTGGGGCCTAGTGACCCTGAGTTTGGGGCCTGTTCCAACCATTTACCCTGCACGCCTGGAATGCCAGGCAGCCTCACTGGCTCCCCGCTTTCTCTCCCCTCTGCATCCTGGCACGGGAGGCCTGGTTTGGCCTGGTAGGGCCGTCAGGGACCAAGCTGGAGGGGCCTACAGGCGGGCTGGGGTGGCACGGTCTGGTTCCTAGTGGCTGGGGGACATGGGGGCCCTGGCAGCTGCTGGCCCCCACTCTCATTCAGCCTGGCAGGGACCTGGCACCTGGTCCTGATGGCTGACTCTTACCTTGAGCCCCGAAGAGGGCTGTGTCCCCTGGGGTGAGCACTCTGGTCACGGCTGTGCTGCCCATGCTGAGTTCGGGCCTCACCCTGCCCCAGATCTGACCCAGTGACCGAGTGCCGGGCTCTGAGCCTGAGGCAGCCGGGCTGCTGGGCTGTCACCATGGCCTGACCCGTCACCCCCGACGCTGAGCTGGGGGCTCCCCCAGGCTCCTCCTTGCAGGGGACTTCCTTGCTCCTGGGTGGGTACCAACCCAGCCCAGTGAGGGCTCCTTGAGGACCCCAGGCCCCGATGCTGGGCCAGGCACAGGGAGGGCTTGCCAGCTGCTGCCGAGACAGACCTTGAGAGTCGAAAGCAGCCTGGCGTGTTCCTCCCTCCCCTTTTCCCTCCATCAGGAAATCCAGCCCCGGGGCTGGGCTGCAGCCCTCTGCTTCCCCGTTTGTGCACTTTCCTCCCCCCAGCCCTGCCCCCAGGGGCCCCACCACCCTGAGGCCCTGTGCCTGCAGCTTTCACTGCCTCGTCAGGCGAATCGGAGGCCCTGGAGGCTGACCTCCACCCCAGGGGTCAAAGCAGGACCCCCCCCCCCCGCCCTTGCCAGGCTCAGTGGCAAGAGCTGGCAGAGGGGGTGCCCGTGGTCCCCAGCCTGCCTGTTCAGATGTCTTCACCGTCAAGCTTCTCTTTCAGCTCGGTCTGCCAGGTCCCCCAGGGCCCCCCGGCCCCCAGGGCCTCCCGGGCCCCATCACCCCACCTGAGGTCCTGCTGAAAGAGTTCCAGCTGCTGCTGAAAGGTAGGGAGGGGCACCCACCCCACCCACCGCACCCCCGGTGTGAGCGGGGCCGGGGAGGGCATCCTGGAGGAGCTGAGGTGGACTAGACCTTTGTCTGTTGACCGGCATCCCAAGGAGGCTTCTGCTCTGGTGCTGGCCTGGGTCAAGACCGTGGGTCGGGAGATTGCGGGGGAGGTGGGAGGAGCGTGGTGAGGAGGTGGCTTCCAGAGGAAGGTGGACTTGGCCACTCGGTGTTCAGCAGGGGCCTGGGGACCAGCATCCATGCCCCACCTGCGAGTCCGGTGAGCCTAGCAAAGGCTGAGAGATCTAAGCCCGTGCCCCCCAGGTGGGGACTGTCAGGGGCGGCTCAGGGCCCCGTAAGCTTGTAAAGTGCTCCTCTGATCCCCGCAGAGACACCAGGGAGATCGGAGGCTCAGCGCAGTAACACAGGCCCCCTTCTACCCCCTGATCACCTGTGCCCCCGCCTCTTCTCCTGACAGATCTCTGCCGCCGGCCTCAGAGCCGCATGGGAGGGCACCAGGAGGCCGCCCTCACAGGGCAAGGAGGATGGTGTCTGGGGGCAGCACAGGGAGGAGGATGGGGCAGCCGCTGGAGGCCGCAGGCGGAGAGAGCAGCGCTGAGTGGGGCTCCGGCACCGAGGGCGGTGTCCCTGCACTGTGGCCAGCTGCCGAGTCGCAGCTCACGCTATTGACTAGATAATGTCATTGTGAAGAGCTAGAGTCTCTCTCCCCCTTCAATTTAACGTACTGTTCATTTAAATAGGCCAGCTTCAGCGGCTGAAGAACCTCCATATTATGTGCAATAGAGCTGCAAAATTATTTATTTATACCCAACTTCGTTTCAAAAATGACCAGTCTGGCTTAAACTATTGCATTCCCTGATACAACAAAAATGTAAACAGAGA
Source organism: Neophocaena asiaeorientalis asiaeorientalis (assembly GCF_003031525.2). NCBI lineage: Eukaryota > Metazoa > Chordata > Mammalia > Artiodactyla > Phocoenidae > Neophocaena > Neophocaena asiaeorientalis. Next base: position 3,947,439 of record NW_020173945.1, read on the forward strand.
AGAAACAGCAGCGGGAAGGGGGAAGAAGCGGTAGGACAGGCAGGTGAAGCAGGAGAACGAGGGTCCTGGGTGAATCAGCCCTGAGCTTCCCGGTAGCCAAAGCGTGAAAGGAAACAGGTGCAGCCGCAGGATCAGGAGGCAGTTTCCGAAGACCCGCCAGGCCCGACTGCGTGCGCCCGGCGCGCGGTTCCGGGGTAACCGGTAATGGTCCCCCGCGCTCTCAGCAGCGCCCGGGTTTGGGGAAGGGGTCCGGGCGGGACACGGAAGGGCGAGCGAGGTGGTCCCAGCGCGGCCACCGCTCGCTCTGTGCCAGGCGCGGTGCGCACACGCGAGTGCG
>NW_020173945.1:3947872-4003686 GCF_003031525.2 Neophocaena asiaeorientalis asiaeorientalis
GTTCCCGCCGCCCGGTGACCGCCCCCGTGCCTCCCCCGCAGCGCTGGCGGAGCAGACGAGACGCGCGCCGCCGCGCCCCCGGGACCGCCTGCGCCTGCTCATCTGCATCCAGTCCCGGTGCCAGCACCACGCGTGAGTGGGCGCGGGCAGGGCGCGCAGCCCGGGCGCCCGCCTCCGCCCTCGGGGCTCCCCCCGGCTACCGTCAGGCGTTCCTCCCGCCCTGGTGCGCGCTCCCTGAACCCCGACCCGGGACGTGGGGGCCCGGCCCGCCCCAGCCCCTGCTCAGTCCGCCCCCGACAGGGGACTGACTCCCATCCGGCGACCCGAGGCGCCAACGTCGCGTCCCCAGGCCTGTCCTGACCAGTCTGTGCGGACCCTCCCCAGGCTCTCTCCCAGCCCTTCTCCGTGAACTTGTCCAGCTTCCCGTCTCTTGCTGGTCCGGGAGGGCAGGGCTGCTCCTTCGGTGTCCCCAGCACCCACAACAGCCCAGGCAGAGAGCAGGTGCTCCACAGCGGTTGCAGAAGGCATGCATGGGTGAAGTTCAAATCTTCTCACTCTGGTTTGGAAAGCCCTGCACCGATTGGCCTGAACCCAGCCTCACTGCTGCCAGCCCCGCACCTCCAGCTGCACCGGCCAGTGTCTCGCTTCCCATCAGAGCCAGGATTTGCTGCCCGGCCCTCACGGCACACCTTCAGCCCTGTGGAGCCTGTCCTTACTCCTCTTGGGGACCCAGTTCAGATGCCACCTCCACCAGAAGCCCTGGCTAAGACAGCCGTTCTCAGGGCACTTTGCTGGGTGTCGGGCGCTGCGGTGACTGAGCACATTGTGGGTGCACTTGGTTCCGGGGCAGGGGTCTCAGGCCCACCCTCTTTCTGTTTTGGCCGCAGCTCCCTGGAGGCTGTCATGGGGCTGCAGAGCAGCAGTGAGTTCTTCACCATCTCGGTCAACGGCGTTCTGTATCTGCAGGTGTGTGGGGCAGGCTAAGCTATGGGGGGGGGGCACCACCTGGACACAGCCGTGGGGGTGACTGGGCAGGGAGGGGTGCTGGTGGGTGCTCAGAGCTCTGGGTGCAGTGCCCTCAGCCTCCAGGCCCGGGCAAGGGTCAGGGCGGCACAGAGCACTCCCGCTAGTCCAGGCAGAGCCAGGCCGAGACCGGGGCTCCTTTCCCCAGACCTGGCCCCCCCACACTGAGGACTGGTGCTTCTGGCCGTAACGAGCCCTTCGGAAGGGACTCAGTGGGCAACGGGGCGGGGGGCAGTGACAGAGATCAGCTCTTTGCCCAGGATGACATCACGACCCCCTGGCCCATTGGGACTTCGGGAAGCAGACGCAGTTACTTCCTGCACAAAACCCCAACTGACAGTCTCTTCCTAGAACTGTGGGGATTTGGGCAAGGGCTTGAGAAACTGATGAAAAGACGAGATTTCCTAAGAAAGAAAAATTTAGGTACAGATGTGCGGAATAAAGCTCACATGTAAATAGCACTAACTAGGCCAGGCCCGTTCTGAGCACTTAACATCAATTACCCATTACTCACAGCACTTTGAGGTAGAAAATATCATTCCCCTGTTTACAAATAAGGGAACTAGGGCACAGAAGCGTTAAGTAATTTGCCCAAGCTCGCACAGCAAAGCCAGGATTGGAGGCCAGGCTGTGGCTGCAGGCGGCTGTGGTTGCTGGAAGGCGTTTAGAGGTCTGGTCCCTGGCACTGCTGCGTGAACTCAGATGGCACACGGCGCGCCTGGGGTCTTCAGATGCAAATGCCCAGATTCTGCATCTCTGGGAGTTCCCAACTCACATCTGGGGATGTGACCCTGCTGATGCCTGGACCACATTCGGAGTAGCCAGGCAGAGTACCAGTCCGACCGTGGCTCTACCAAATGGGTCAGTGGCCAGGCCTGTGGGGGGAAGGGGCACCGTCACACGTGAGTTCAGCACGCTTTCAGGCTTCGAGTGCCGCAGAGGGAACTGTTTGACGCTCGAGCCCCGCCCTGGCCCTGAGCAGAGGCTTGCTCCCCTGCACACGCGCTACAGGGAGCCCATTGGTGCCGGGGCTGATGGAGCTGGGGAGGAGGCACTAGACCAGGCGTCAGGGGTGCTGGGTTTGAGGGCAAGGCCTGCAGCCCTCGCTCCTGTCCTTGGGCACGGCGGGGCGGGCATGGTGTGTGATGGGCGCACCTGCAGGCCGGCGGCATCCAGGCTGACCCTGACCTTCCCCGCAGGTGGGGCAGTACACCTCCGTCTTCCTGGACAATGCCAGCAGCTCCTCCCTCACGGTGCGCGGCGGCTCCCACTTCAGCGCTGTCCTCCTCGGTGTATGACCGGCCACCCCAGGCTCTCCCTCCCGCCGGGCAAAAGGAGCAGGAGTGCGAACGATCTCGGGGCCGTGGCGGAGTGGCGGGGGCCACACGCAGGAGGGAGGCCGCCGAACTGCCCACACTGGCCACAGCAGTTCAACCCAGAGATGCCACTACAGGCAGCCCGGGGAGGTGACACGCAAACTGGCAGTCCCAGACTGGGAATGATTTCAGGATGCCAGCTTAAGTTAAAGGGGAGACGTTTCAGCGTGCCCAGGAGCACGTGCTTTGTCCCTCCCCAGCTGCAGACCTGGGCCCCTCCTGGCCCCAGTGGCCCCGGCAGCCTCAGCTTTGTTGCTGTGGCCCAGCCCCACCTTTTCCATCTTTCTTAGTGTTCTCACAGGCTGCCTGCTGGGAGTGCCAGGACAGAGGGCAGAGGCCGCCCAGCCTGCCTGGTCCCCACCTGCCCCTCTCCCAGCCCTGCCTTTAGCCTGCAGGGACCACGGGGCCCAAGCCTCTCCTTGTGGCCCCAGGGCATAGCAGCCTCAGGCACCAGAGAGACACTGGATGGGGGCTGACAAGGGACAGTGACAGTCTGGAGCTGTTTTCACTTGTGACATGTGCAAGGTCACTTGCACGCTCACCCAGCCTTTCCACATAGGAGCTGCACCCTCCCCCTCCGTCACAGACCCTCTCGAGGATGAGGGCCCCTTGCCCACCCCCTTGCGGCCCTGGCTCACTGCTCGGATCCACCCACCAGGTGAAAGAGCTAGAACACCCTTGCAGGTCAGGGGCGGCCAGGCCCTGCCTGCCCACCTGCACGGATGAAGCGGACGCTTCCCACAAGCTGACAGGCTCTCGGTGCCCAACCACAGCCTAGCCCCGCTGGGTCCATCCAGCTCTGGGGCTCTTGAAAGAATCTTCCCCACGGGGGTGGGAATATGGCCCCAAGCTCAGATGGGTGTCCTGAGAAGACCAGGTCCCAAGTCCTTCTGTGCTGCTGCAGCAGTGATGGGATGCGGGTAGCAGTGGTGATGGGGGTCTGGGAGTTGCTGCAATTTCTTTCAAGGTGCAGGGCCCCCGCTGCCTGCTGAGGAAGTTAACCCAACCCCTGTACCTACACACAAAACAGGCTACAGGAACAGGGTGCCATAAGATGTCCTGGGGGCCAAGCTGGTCTGGCAAGCCATTGCCCCCTTCTCAGGCCTGGGAGAGAAGGGGGCAATGGCTGCAGTCACCTCTCACCGTAACCTTCTAGCTGGCCTTGGGATGAGCAGGTGACTGGCCAGGCCTAGCTGATGCCCCGGAGCCCTAAGCTTCCAGCGCCACAGTCAGGCTCAGATATTTCCCTCCCAGCCAGGGGACCCCCCGGCGCAATGCACACAAACCACCACTCTGTGCCCTTTGGCAGTCCTGGCACAGTTCTCAGTAGGACTCGTACCCGCCCTACCAGGAAGTGCGAGCTGGCCGGTGTCCTGCCTGCCCATGTTCTCTGATAAGGGATGGTGTGGCCACGCCCTTTTCTGGATTTCACTTTGTATCCAGATATTTTAGAGAAGCTATCTTTTACCCTTGAAAAACCCACAGATGTCTTTCATCTTCTCAATATGAGTGTGTCACACAGCAATTTATTGAAGTATTTATTGTATAATATTGTCAGGTGGAATATATATATATACACACACATATATATATAAACTGACTTTTGAGAATTATTTTATGTGATTATACAAAATTATAGAAACAAAGGGCAGACCTTAAAATATAGGGTCTTAGTCATTTAGGCCAGGCTCACCAAGGACAGCGGAGTGAGCTCTGGGAGGGGAGGTGGAAGCATGTTTCCAGCCCACTGGGGCCCTCAGACCCATGGAGAAGGTGGCAGGGAGAGCCCGTCCAGGGAAGCCCAGCACCAAGCCTCTCCCAGCTCTAGGACACTAGCGGTCTGGGGATTAGGGATACATGGTCAAAGACTGGTGCCTCGTTTGCTGTAAGAAAATGTTTATTGAATAAATTGTCCCACTTCCCAATTCTGAGACGCTGAGGTTCTTTCCTTCCGCGACGCCACACCGCGTCGTCCCAGTCCTCAGCAGGAGTGAAACCTGGCTCTTAACACTCTGGGGAAGGGTGTGCTGGAAACGCTCCCGAGGTACTTGTAGGGAGGCCGGTCCCACTGACAGAACTGACGAGGTGATAAGGCCATGTGCGCAGGCTGGGCAGGGCCAGCAAACATGACAGAACAGCTTCAAAAGCAAATTTTCAGAATCTTACATCATCCCGAGGCAGCATTTACACAGACCTAAAAGCTGCTTTACTAAGTAATTGCAGCAATACCAATGGCCTGCTTTACATATCAATGAGGGCTTGAAAAGAATTTTAAAGTTTGTTTTTCTGACTAGGCTCATCATGCATTTTTAACATCTTTGACCAAGTGTGATGTGACCATCAACCTCAGCCCAGCACAGAACCAACTGAATGCACATTCCTAAGACTAAGACGGGAGGCTGGACTTGGCCACAGGGAACAGCAGCTTGACTGCTCAAACCTGGAAAAGTACGCATTTTGCACCCGGGGGACCCAGACGTGAAACCCAGTAAACCCAGCCCTTCTTAGAGTCCCTCAGCCAGACTGCACCTGTCATCACAGAACTGGAAATAAGCAGAATCCCGTGGTGTTTCTGGAGGGCCCGTCGGGGGCACGCTGCTCCAGAGTGACCACCTCATCTTGTTCCCCTGGCTGAGCCTGGGATCATGCCGCATAACGTTTTGTAACCTTATTTTTGTATAGACAGCTGAAAGCAGCCAGAGTGCTCCAGCAGCCCTGGGCTCTAGTCGTGGCCTGTCCAATGCAGTCATTACCTCGATTTCCTCACTGTAAAATGCCACTTCCCCAAGCAGTTATCAGGAGGGTGAAACAGCACAGGAAAGGTGCGCATAAACCACAAAGCACTGCACAACGAGCAGCTTACTAAGGATGGGCCGTCATCACCGGCCAACCCAAGATGCCCATAATGGTTTTAACGAGGAGAGACCCAAAGCATATTCGAAAGCAAACGCAACCTCTGAAAGGTCAAGAGTTGCTCAAAATGTAATAAGATAACTCAAAAGTCTAGAAAAAAAAAAACGAAACCTTTATTTACAACCATGGGAATCCCACAGGAGTACACGAAACACACAATGTGCACAACACAGAGTGAACGTTGGAAGTGACCACCACGCCGCGCCCCGGCCCGCAGCCCCTCAGTGCCCTATCCGCACCACCATCACGGTGACATTGTCCGCCGAGCCCCGCTGCACCGCCTTGTTGGCCAGCCTGTTGCAGGCGGCTTCGTAGCGGGCGTCCACGGCGGGCTTCCCTTCTCGGCTCTGGATCTTCTCATCCTACCGGGCAGGAAAGGGGCACTGGTGAGTGGGGACCCTGCACCCCATCACTCTCCTGAGACACCACTGCCACAAGGAAGAACTGCTCCCCAGTCCCCATCAGGGCGGGCAGGACAAACTGACGGGTGAGTCCCCGGGCTGGAGTTCCCACTCCCAACTACAGGGAACACGGGGGAGGAAGGGGGCTTCGGGACTTCTCCTCTAAAGCCCAAGTGCAGCTGGGACGACTGGCACCCTCTCCCTTGTGGGACTTCTTACCTCAAGGCAGGACAAGATGAAGTTCACGGCTTCTTCTGGGTTAAAGACCTTGAAGAGGCCATCACAGGCCAGCAAAATAAACCTACAACACAGAGAAAAATATAAATGGGTTTTAGCAGCAAACTTTATTAAATGGCCTGGCAGTGGAGGTAAAAATATTTGTCCAACTACTCAAAGGCTAAACATTTTTTAAAACCAATTTAACTTCTATGAGACAAAGGTTAAAACTACTTAAAAATATCTGTAGGTGAAATGTTACACATCAAAATTGGGACTACTCTCTGTTCACCAAAAATTATGGATTAACCCAAACCCACTTCTTAGACAAACTCTAGGAAAATCACCAAATAAAATCCATCAGGTGTTACGATAAATACATGCTAAATTTCTATCACCACATGCCTCGAGCCATTTCCCAAACATACTGCGTGGGCCAAAAGGTTCGTTTGGTTTTTTTCTGTAAGATGGCTCTGTAGCACTCAGTTGTCTTTAACATCATTCGAAACAATTTTGTTAGATTGTATGTGACAGCTGTCATATCAGCGTACATTTAAAACAAAGACTTATCGGGCTTCCCTGGTGGCGCAGTGGTTGAGAGTCTGCCTGCCGATGCAGGGGACACGGGTTCGTGCCCCAATCCGGGAAGATCCCACATGCCGCGGAGCGGCTGGGCCCGTGAGCAACTGAAGATGGGAGAAAAAAGCGCAACATTTTCGGCATATTATGATTATTTCAAGAAAGGTAAAAACGCAACTGAAATGCAAAAAAAGATTTGAGCAGTGTACGGAGAAGGCGCTGTGACTGATCGAAGGTGTCAGAAGCGGTCTGTGAAGTTTCGTGCTGGACATTTCTCACTGGACGCCGCTCCATGGCCAGGTAGACCAGTTGAAGTAGTGACCAAATCGAGACATTAGTTGAGAACAATCACCGTTATACCATGCTGGAGACAGCCGACACACTCGAAATATACAAATCAAGCGCTGAAAATCACCTGCACAGCTTGGTTGTGTTCATCGCTGTGATGTTTCGGTTCCACAAAAAAAACATCAAAATTGGTGAATTTTTGTGTAGCCGTTTTAATACTGAAGATGGGAGAAAAAAGCGCAACATTTTCGGCATATTATGATTATTTCAAGAAAGGTAAAAACGCAACTGAAATGCAAAAAAAGATTTGAGCAGTGTACGGAGAAGGCGCTGTGACTGATCGAAGGTGTCAGAAGCGGTCTGTGAAGTTTCGTGCTGGACATTTCTCACTGGACGCCGCTCCATGGTCAGGTAGACCAGTTGAAGTAGTGACCAAATCGAGACATTAGTTGAGAACAATCACCGTTATACCATGCTGGAGACAGCCGACACACTCGAAATATACAAATCAAGCGCTGAAAATCACCTGCACAGCTTGGTTGTGTTCATCGCTGTGATGTTTCGGTTCCACGTAAGTTAAGCGAAAAAAACTTTCTTGACCACATTTCCGCATGTGATTCTCTACTGAAATGTAATGAAAATGTTCCGTTTTTAAAACAAATCATGATGGGCAATGAAATGACAATAACGTGGAACGGAAGAGATCGTGGGGCAAGCGAAATGAACCACCACCAACCACACCAAAGGCCGGTCTGAAGAAGGTGATGTTGTGTATATGGTGGGATTGGGAGGGAGTCCTCTATTATGAGCTCCTTCTGGAAAACCAAACGATTAATTCCAACAAGTACTGCTCCCAATTAGACCAACTGAAAGCAGCACTCGACGAAAAGTGTCCAGAATTAGTCAAGAGAAAACGCATAATCTTCCAGCAGGATAACACAAGACCGCATGTTTCTTTGATGACCAGGCAAAAGCTGTTACAGCTTGGCTGGGAAGTTTGATTCATCTGCCTTATTCACCAGACATTGCACCTTCGGATTTCCATTTATTTCAGTCTTTACAAAATTCTCTCAATGGAAAACAATGTCGATTCCCTGGATGACTGTAAAAGGCCCCTGGAACAGTTCTTTGCTCAAAAAGATAAAGGGTTTTGGGAAGATGGGATTGTGAAGTTGGCTGACAAATGGCAGAAGGTAGTGGAACAAAAGGGTGAATACGTTCTTCAATAAAGTTCTTGGTGAAAATGAAAAATGTGTCTTTTATTTTTACTTAAAAAACCAAAGGCACTTTTTGGCCAACCCAATAAAACTGACAGTTTGTGGACTTAAGGAATGTTCTCAAGCACTCACTCCCCACGTGAAGAACCACCTTCCACTTTCACCATCTGAGAACGGGACTACCTCCCTTTCAGAGTCCCCTCTAGACTTCCCAAGGAAAGTCTTTCTGAACAATGATGGATGAGACGAGACAGTTCTGGTTCTCCTAGGACAGTTTCCCCACAGATCTAACACCCTTTTCTCCTCATTTTAATACCCAGGTCCTGGTTTTCCTCTTTTGACTGGGCATTCATTCAACATGTATCTACCAGGGCACAGGTCCAAGCAGGTGCTGGCCCCTTCCACTGATGTGACAGACCCTAAGCAACTGGCCATACAAACACACAACCATGATCCAAAGCAGAGGGAGCTCGAGCAGTACATACAACAGGGGGCCTGGTCTAATGTGGGGACAGACGAGACTCCCCTGAGGCATCATCTAGAAAACCAGAGGAGCTGGTGGAACCGTGTCCTAAGACGCTCACTCAGCAGGCGGGGGGCCGGGGTAAGGCTCCTCCCTCGCAGCACTGGCCTCCCCGGTCTCCTTCCACTGCTGCCTTAGTTCACCTCCCCCATCCCCACCCGCAGCAAGGGCCAGTGCATCAGTTCCTAACTGGCCGCTGGGCTCCGTCCTACTCCAGCCTCTAACACTGACTTGCTGAGGGCTTCTGGCACTAGGCATGGTGCCTCACCTTCAAGCAGCTCAGAATTAGGGGCTGGACAATTAAACAAGGGGTCTCTTTCGCAACCTAACTTGACTCTGCTTAAAAACCTCCCAGGATTCTCCACCAATTATGAGCTAAAATTCAAGCTCCTCAGCAAAGAATCCAGGGCCTTTACAATCTGTCCCCAGGTACCCTGCCATCACTTTCCTGACTCCCTATTATGGCATCTGCCTGGCCACATTTTCATCCTGTCCCTTGTGTCCGCTCTGCCAAAAAGCCCTTCTCTTTTCTCCAGCAAGGATGCCTCTCTCCCCCCACGGCCAAAGTCTCCCAGAGCACCCCACACTCTTAAGACACACTAGACTGGAACCGTCCATTCACAGGTGCTCCCCCCGGCAGACTGTGGACCCCACGAGAGCAGAAACGGCATTGTATTTATCCCTGCACCTCTAGGGCCTAGCACAGTGCCTGAGACATGGCTGCCCACCCCAGGTTCACTACACAAACTGGAAGAAATCAGAAGAGAAACAAAACCATGTGTGTGCACACCTGTGCCTCTGGGAGGTTTTACCTGTCGTTGGGGGTCAGCTGGCAGCGTCTGATATCTGGCACAGAAGTGACCCCACAGCGCTTGTACTGCCCATCCCCAATGGAGCGGGACACCTCCAGCACACCCAGGACACGCCCGTCCCTAAAATGAGGGGAAAAGCAAATTCAGATTCCATCTGACAGATCACGGGTCACAGTACTCAGAATCCGATCTTAAAAGCAGAAAAATGGGATAGAGTAAAAGATGTAACCTGTGGAATCCACATCTCTTAGCCTCTAATACATAGCAGCGTCTGAGCATTTGTGTGCCGTCTTCTTTGTTCTCGGTCGTTCACACTCCTGCTGCCCCTGGCTCCTCAGCCCGACAGCACACTGATGGGGCTAGCGCCCCCTCTAGCTGGCATATGGCAGCCCTGGGCCTAATCCACTGATCTGCCCAAAGCCCAGGGTCAAACTTGATTGGATGGGGACCTGGCTTTGTTTTTATCTTAAAGCTTCTCACGTGATTCAACCATGTCACCAGAGTTGAGAACAGCTGGAACAGAGGGATATTTTGTATTTCACTCTAATCAGATTCCCAGACTTGGAAGCACGTTTTCTCTGCACTGGGCATGAATGTGATTTAATGTGACTCCAGCACAAATGGCAGTGTTCTGCACAGCATTATACTGCCACCCATTCTATTTTTAGATGAGGGACAGGGAGATGGGAAGGTGACCTATAAGAAGACTCCACATTGTAAGACAGAGTTCTGTCAGCAGGAGGAACAGTCCCTAGCCTGACACTCCCAAGGACAATTCTGGCGGTGTACTTGCTGTGTGACCTCGGGCAGCTGCAACCTCCCAAGCATCTAGACCCTCATGTGTAAAACCAGAACCCACGCTCGACAAGGTGCGTCAGAGCACTCAGCACACAGCAAAGCTGTGCGTGGAGGTGTACTGTCACCACGGGGCTCCCAAACGATGGAACAAGCTCTGGAGAGGCTGTGTGATGGACACACATGGCCAGAAGCTGCTCGCCTGGGTCTGGGCTGCTGTCTCATAGAGTCAGAGCTCAGCCTGGCCCCTGGCCCTTCACTGTGCCCACAAAGTCGCCCTCACCCTCCCAGTGGTCACAGCTGAATCACCAGCAATGAAGACTTCTGCCGGTGTCTGTGAAGAGCTGAGCAGTCTTCTCAAGTGCAAACAGTAAAACGCGCAGCAAGAGGGGCCGAAGTGCACAGGGGCCGAGCTGAAGAGTGAAGTGGGGCGGGGGGCGGGATCCCTCAGCCTCAAGAGCGCCTTTGAGGAAGCAGCTCAAAGCACGAGCACCGCGAGAAGCCAACAAAGCGCTTCTTCAGGATCAAGGAACTGGGTGCCTGGTGCACACCCAACCGCACCCCCAAGTCATAAACCCAGCTTGTTTCAACGAGATTGCGTGCAATGGCAGGTCCCAAAGCCCCAGTTACTACCAGCACAACTCAGTACACAAAATGTGGAACAATTCCTGAGTCTAATGAAGAAAAATGTGTGCGCCACAACACAGAAGCTGCCATTTCCATTCTTGTTTACTGAGCAAAGTTCTACACAGAGTGGAAATCTTACACTCACTCAACTACTGGAGTGACAGGAGAAAGCAACAACAGACAGAATCGCAGACCCAGGAAAAGCCACTTACACTGCAGAAACGGACACCGCAAGCTGGCTGTCACTCTGCCTGCACCCAGTGTCACGGGCTATCTAAGACGTGCGTGTGCAAACGCCAGTCAGCTCCAGAGGCCAGTGCCAACTCTAAGGCTGTGTATCACAAGAGCACGAAGCCACACCACCTGCCTTCATGGTCAGTGACAACTGGACAGGACCACACCCGACGAGGCCTGTCCGGAACCAGCCACGTGGATGTGTGGGCTCACACCTCCCGGCACGCTCCAATCCCCCTCAGCAGAGCTCCTCCACACGCACCCGATACGCGGCCAGCTTCCTAAACGCACAATAGGAAGCTGCGTGCTCTGCTGCGGGTTCTCCCTCAACTAACGGCTGAAAACCCACTCTCCTCCCGCTACCCTCAAAGTTCTCCCCCAAGACCACCATGCTGAGGAGGGAGTGGGCTTTGAGGTCCACACTCACGACCCACGTGCCTCCCTCGGTACCAATCGTCCACAGGCCTGGCCTCCTGCCCTCAAGCGACTTTTGCTCCACGCTGCTTTGTCCCTCATCTCCTTCCCATCTGCCCAGCCGTCAGAGAACTGCTGTTCTATTGGTGGGAAAGTCGTTCAACAGAGTCCCCTGATCGTAGCTCTTTTTGCTGCCATTTTCTGTTCCGGTTCTCCCTTCGCAATCGGAGAGGGAGGCACTGGGACAGCCAATCTGGCTGTGAGGACAAGCCAGACCCTGCTCGGACTTCAGCAACTCTGGCAGGTGAGCGAATGCAGGGACTCGGTGGTCTTGCCAGGCTCAGAAAGCTGAGGCTGGGAGGTGGACGCTCCATCCTCTTCTGACCATCCCAGGATTGTAGATGCCAAGATCCGGTGTATCAATACGATGCGTGCTACAGAGAAAACTGCAGGTATGATTCCAGAAGTGTTTCTTTTTGCCATCAAAGACCTGTACCAGCACAAGTACTGCAAATCTGACACTAAATGCTACATGTGCAAGCTTCCCTTCAGCTGTTCAGTTGCCTTCCTTATAAAATAAACACGAAACTGTTTTCACCTTCTCCGAGGAAGTCACCTGAAAGAGTGTAACGCACTGCTGCATACAGTATACTACCTTCAGTGTGAGCAAGTAGGAAAATAAAAATACGTACGTGGATTTGCTTATTTTTGTAAAAAGAAACACTGGAAAGAATCAGGAAATAAGGGTGAAGGGAACAGAGACGAAAGCATGTCTAACTGTGCCTTTTATTTAACTTAGATAATTAACCACGTAAACGTGGGGGGGTTTTCATTTTTAAAATTGTGGTAAAAATACATGTAACAGAAAATTTACCATCTTAACTACTTTTTTTAAAAAAAATAAATTTATTTATTTTTGGCTGTGTTGGGTCTTCGTTTCTGTGCGAGGGCTTTCTCTAGTTGCGGTGAGCAGGGGCCACTCTTCATTGTGGTGTGCGGGCCTCTCACTATCGCAGCCTCTCTTGTGGAGCACAGGCTCCAGACGCACAGGCTCAGTAGTTATGGCTCACGGGCCGAGTTGCTCCGTGGCATGTGGGATCTTCCCAGACCAGGTCTCGAACCCGTGTCCCCTGCTCTGGCAGGCAGATTCTCAACCACTGCACCACCAGGGAAGTCCCTTAAGACCTTTTTTTTTTTTTTTTGCAGTACGCGGGCCTCTCACTGCTGTGGCCTCTCCCGTTGCGGAGCACAGGCTCTGGACGTGCAGGCTCAGCGGCCATGGCTCACGGGCCCAGCTGCTCCGCGGCATGTGGGATCTCCCCGGACCGGGGCACGAACCCGTGTCCCCTGCATCGGCAGGTGGACTCTCAACCCCTGCGCCACCAGGGAAGCCCTGAACTACTTTTAAACGTACAGCTGAGTGGCATTAAGTACATTCACGTTGTTGTGCAACCATCACCACAATCCATCTCCAAAAACCTTCCCATCTTCCCAAACTGAGCTCTGCAACCATTGAACACCAACTCCCCCTCCCCCTCCCCCGACAACTCCCACCCTACTTTCTGTCCCAGTGATGATTCTGACCACTCAGGGACCTCACATAAGTGAACATACAGCAGTCACTCTTCTGTGACTAGCTTATTCTAACACTTAGCAAAATGTCCTCAAGGTTCATCCATGCGACAGGATTTCCTTCCTTGTTAAGGCTGAATAGTATTTCCATTGTATGGAGAAACCGTATTTTGCTCATCACTTCATCTGTGGATGGACACTTGGGTTGCTTCCACCTTTTGGTTCTTGTGAAAAATGCTGCTATGAACATGGGTGCACGCCTATCTCTTCAAATCCACTGCTTTGAATTTTGGGGGGTATATACCCAGGAGTGGAATTGCTAGATCATATGGTAGATCTATTTCTTTTTTATTTTTAAATTTATCTTTCATTGAAGTACACTTGATTTGCAATGTTGTGATGACAGATCTATTTTTAATTTGTGAGGAACTGCCAAACTATTTTCCACAGCAGATGCACCATTTTACATCCCCACCAGCAGGGAAAGCCCTGAAGTTGAAAGCAAAATGAAACTAATGATCATAATAGCCAGAGTGTAACAAAACCACGGTGAAAATTACTATTCCATGTTTACACACAGTACTCCGTATATCCTCAGCGAAGCACAGACTAAGGATAAGAGAACCACAAGGAACTCAAATTCATTAATAGTGATACTGTTGATACTATGATTTCCAAGCTATTTTGGCAAATAAATATACTAATGTTGTTAGGAACCAAGATTTTCAGCATAAAAGAAGACACTACAAGTACTGAATCAAAGAATTTAGGAGAAAGCCCTATAAGTGTCCAATATGAATGAGAAATAGCAATCTAAGCTCACAGCTTACAGAGAGAGAGAGAGAGAGAGAGAGAGAGAGAGAGAGAGAGAGAGAGAGAGTGTGTGAGTGTGTGTGTGTGTGTTTCCTGGCTCTGTCCTAGAACAGACGCAGAATTGACGAAGCTGCAGTTGAAACAAGCATCCCCAGCATACGGAGCTCAGCTTTAAGACAAAGGCAGACGTGTCTGAAGCAAGCCGAAGCTCCGCCCACTGGCCACAGATGAGGCCGTGTGAGCAGCAAGAGCACCGTGCCTCTACAGCTCGAGTCAGCGCCTCCAATACAGAAAGCCGCCTGCAGTGACTCACAGAGCAAGGGAAAGGGGATGGAGAGAAGCAGAGAAGGGAAAGAAAACACTAGTTTCCACAACTGTGGGTGGCTCTCACTCTGCAAATGGTGATTAAAGAATTCAACATTTACCCTGCTTTCAGGGAGAAACTATGGTTCATCCCCTATTGATGAAGGAAAGCCTTTCTTTATAGGATGCCTGTCAATACACGTAGAAGGAAGCACAGAAGTGGATGATCATCTTTGCCATCCCTGTGAAATAAATGATTCATGCAAGGATCACTAAGGGATGCTAAAACCGTCAGCTGAAAGGCTGGTGGGCCACAATGTTCACACGGTGCTCAAGTGTATCTCCCCGGATCATGGGCTGATTACACAGAAACACGTCCTTTCACTCTGGAGCCATCTGTTGTCACCACATGGTAGCCATGGTAGCCAGCATGGAATCAGTATCGCACCAGTGACCTTACATGGCTACTGAAGTGAGGGACTATCAGAAGTACATAGCATCCCCCATCAAATATTTTTGCTGAAAATGTCTTATCTGAATTTAAAGAAGCCTTTAGACCTAACTTCTAGTTTACAAGAAATACACACAAGCAACTTAAACAATACTATGAAAAAACAGCACTGGTGACCCTATACAAGTGCTGACTAGTGATGATCCAAGCCTAGTACAAGTGGAGACGATTCTACATGGAAAGATGTGAGTCCAAGGTAGATGCGAACACACCAGACCCTGGTTTCAAACAGAGACACTGTGGGGACAACTGGGGAAATACGAGTACAGACGGGATATTAGATAACCTAATACAACCTAAGGCATTATTTTCTTAAGTGTTATGTCTGCAACTAACTTTTAAATAGTTCAGCCAAACACAAACATAAACAGACAAAGCAAAATGGCAAAATGTTAACTACTGAATCTAGGTGGTAGAGATTGAAATGTTTACTCTTTTAAAATGTTTTCTGCATGTTTGAAAATTTTAATAATAAAAGGAGGAGGGGGTGGTGGAAAAGAAAAAGCATGCCACCTCTGGCCTCAGGCAGGAGATGGGCCACAGCCTGGCCCTGCTGCTCAGGAACAGAAAGCCCCTGCTGTCTCTGAGCCTCCCACCCCGTTTCTCTAAATTGAGGGGCTCACCCTAAGCCCATGCTGTTCTTAGCAAGTAGGGACTGGGAAACCGGAAGTAAATGCAATGCAGCTAATCTTACTTTCAGCCATAGGACTGCCAATGTCAAGATCTTTTCAAGTTCAGGCAAAAGCAGCATTTTAAAGTTATAATAAAGGGCAGAAAAGGTGATGCTGACACTAACACTGGGGTCACATTCTCGGGCATTAACTTCCACAGCAGTCATGGGGGAGAAGTCAGGCACAGAGCACTGGCCAAGGTCTGAACCCAGCCTACAGTTCCGTCGACGCTCATGTAGACAGCCACAACCAAGACCCAAATCACCTTTGACTAACCCAGTTTTTTTAACCAACCCTAAGAATTCTAACTGCTCTCCAGAGACCTCCCTGCACCCCTGGCTAGAAACAGCCTGAAGCAATAATAAAAACTGCCCCAAATAAACAACAAGAGAAACTACACATCCAAGGACAAATAACTGCACTCTTACACTGATATATTACTTCTCCCTTATCTCCAACAGGAGACAAAATCCTCATGGGGTCAAACTGTAAGATGAACCAGAAAACACCTCTGATCAAATTCATAATGCAATGTCCTTAAAGTATAATTCTCCTGAAGTGCAGAAAAGACTTAAGCCCTCCTTCAACTACCTGAGAGATGGCAGATGATAAACTAGAGCTGGCACACACTCTTCAAAGGTGTAAAGAGAGATGAACTGGAATTGCTACGGACGCAGCCAGGTAAGAGCGGCCCTCTGGGCTAGATAAGTTGTTCCCCAGGAAGACCAGAGGTGATCAGCACACACTACTTAATGTCTTACATTTACTGTCTTAACCACTTTAGATTTTCTCTCTGGAGAATTTGCCGAAAACTGTAGCTTACCGGGTTGTGACAAATGACAGCTTTTATGAGAGTTACCAGGACCAGAGACAATGCTGCCAACGGTGAACTTGAATTTGAGACAGGTCTCCTTTTGCAAACGTAGGGAAGCATGTTTCTTGCATACATTTTTTGCTCCCACTTGGACACAGGTGAAATCCTACAACACTCGTTCACCTACTTCAACTTCACCAGGTTAGACCTCATACAGAGTCTCATTACGCTGAAGACTGCATGACACAGAACGTTCCACCCTCAGAGGTCTCAAGGCTGCTTTTACATAAGTGAACCCTCCTTCCCGAGTTCCCGTCACTCCCCGGTTACCTGACATTCCCTCCAGCCTTCTGTATTCTCATTCGTTCTTCATACTGGGTTGGATTATGCTCCTTGCTGAGGCTTAAGGCTGCATGTTTTTGACTCTCCTCATTGTAACGACACAGGATTGCCTGGGAAGATGGAGAGTACACTGGCTGTGAAATTTAATGAGCCCAGCACCTAAAGTTGACAGCTGAAGAGAAAGGCTAACAATGGAGTTTCAGATTCAGCCTCCTGCTGACAAACTTGAGGTCAGTGGATCCAGCATCAAAAGTACAAGCAGCAAAGTGGTGTCACAAAAAAATTCAGGGAGAGAAGCCCCAGGCTTGGGTCTCAACTCTGGTGCAAACTCTGCTGGATGACCACAGCTCACTGCTCACCCTCACTAGGCCATTATCTTCTCACCTGTGACGTGAAAGGGAGGACCTAACAGGTACCAAGGCCCCTTTAGGCGTTACCATTCCAAGAGTTTACAATGGCAAAGACGAGGGCAGTTTGGTGGGCTGACCAAGTACCTCTCCGTGGGTTCCCGCCACCATGTTTACTGTGTGGTAACTTCCGGACAAACCTCTTATTCTACAGAGGAGGAAGCCTGAGGCCCAGGGGATAAGCATCGTGCCTAGAGTCAGAGAGCAAGGCCAGGACTCAAACTTGGGCCTGACTCCAAAGTCTCTCTTTTTTTGGCCAATTTTACTCATGTTGTTTTTTTAAGTCCTTTGATCTAAACACCTATGTACAAGAGACAGTCCACTAGACAGACCCACTAAAACATCACCAGAATATGAACTCCACTAGGGCAGGGCTGTCGTCTGTGATGCTACAGCTCCTAGCGCTCCATATTTATAGATCACCCTAAGAGCAACAGGGGTGGGAGCAGCTATTTCCACATCTGAAGATGCTAGTAAGAGTGGGAAGGTCACTTTGTCCAGTGACTGCTGAACAAGCATGGAGAATGGCTGAAAAGCAAGCGGCAATGGAGGTGAACATCCGCTCCTGGCAGCGGAGGTGGGAGGGACTGCAGAGACCCTGCAGAGCACCGCCCTCCAGCTCTGAGTCATTCCCCACAACTGGGACTGGGACACAGGATGTCACCAGTGGGAAATCATCGGGTTTCTCCCTCAGCCAGGTGTACTGGGCTCAACGGATATATGTCACATCATCTAGCACTTTCTAGCTACAGCTTTTGAGTTATTCATTGATTATGGCCTGAGGTCAGAAAAATGAAGATGAATATTTAAGGTACTTGCAGGCCAATTAAATTCCAACTCACAGCTCTGTACCTGACAGACAGGGTATAAGCCTTCTCAGAGAACAAACAGCCTCAAGCTTAGCTGCTGTTCCCTGATCCAGAACTTAAACCCTGCAGCAGAACCCCCTGCAGCAACCCCAATAGAAGATTCCAACCCAGCCATCATCACCGTAATCTTATCCAGCAAGTGCTTCTACAGCTCTTCTCCCATGTGACGTGCTGTTATCTAAACAGGTGGCTCCAGAGTCACATACCCGACTATCTCCGAGGTTGGCAATATAAAGAATGTTGTCTACAGCCAGAACACAGGTAGCAGTGGACCCATCTTTCCAGGCAGGCTTCCTGGGGGGAAACACATCAGAAATACAGTCACCACCAACATGCTAGCACTTTGATACTAATTTCCAGAGTTGAATGGGGAGTGTCTTATACTTTTTAAATGGATGGTTTCTTTGATACGTGCTTTTCTCTGTTCCAGATTTCGTTAAGTTGTGAGAGATTACTTGGTGCTAGGAACTTTTCAGACAGTGAGCATTAGCATTAAACTGCATTAGCAGGCCTGGAATGCGTTTAGGAAAACAACACGCGTGCTCCACTCATGTGTCTTCATGTGGTTATTACACTTACTGGCTTGAAGCTTGCTTCAGGAATTCTTCATCAGTATGCTTGAAAGTGTCCAAGAGGCATCTTTTCACGGTTTTCTCTACACTGATTACATCTCCTATTACAGAAGGAACAAAAGAAAACAAACTCTTAAGGAGGGAAGATTATCCTCCCGCCACTGTCATTTTGTTTCTGTATTACGACCAAGAACAACCTGTACTTCCTCACCTTTAAGTACCATCTGCATTTGGTTTTAGTAGTCTCCCAAATACAAAGGCAAGACACTCACTTGTACCCAAAGACTTTCCACGAGAGGGGCCAATCACTCAGAGACGTGAGAAGTTCCATACTAGGCACACCTGCACTGCCACTGCACCTGCTCACCTCGGAGCCGCCTCCTCTCAGCCCTGCTGTTTCATTTTTTTTTATTTTTATTTTTTGCAGTACGCGGGCCTCTCCCTGTTGTGGCCTCTCCCGTTGTGTAGCACAGGCTCCGGACGAGCAGGCTCAGCGGCCATGGCTCACAGGCCCAGCCGCTCCGCGGCATGTGGGATCTCCCCGGACCGGGGCACGAACCCGTGTCCCCTGCACTGGCAGGCAGACTCTCAACCACTGCGCCACCAGGGAAGCCCATCCCTGCTCTTTTAGAGTCACCAAGGACTCTGCTAAAGCCAGTGACATGTCACTGATCAGCACAAACAGCCAACACCAAGATGAACATGAACCGATTTAGCTCTCAGTCTCACCTTTAGGAAATTTCCTGATTAAGTTCTGATGCAAATTCTGTGCAGCAAATTTTGAGGCTCGAATTCCTCCATGTCCATCGAAAACAGCAAAATATGAAACCCGGGTACTGGAACAATGAACTGAGAGTCAGAGAGATTCTCACAGCAAAGACTACTCCTCTCCATAAAAGCTGTTAACTCTTAGCGAACATTAGCATTACCTGAGACAAACATTTAAGTAACTTCCGTGACATTTTTAAATTAAGAATTAAAAACTCACACTTGTTTTTAAAAATCAAGATCTATTAACCCTGATTTTTCACTAAACTAAAATTCAGAACTTTTTTCTATTTAAAGCAGATTTAGTTTCAAACACTAACACACAGATAAACAGTTACTGATCCAAGACAGTCAAAAATATCTGTAAGAGTTATAGCTGATTCACTCACTTTGTTGTATAGCAGAAACTAATACAATATTGTAAAGCAATTATACTCCAATAAAGATATTTTAAAAATTATTTTAAAAAATCTATGAGAGACAGAATAGGTAATTTCAGGATTCTTGCTCAAACTCTGACCAATATAGAATTCTTAAAGCCTATCTTACTAGTCTTATTCCTATTCCCCTTTCAAGTTTTGCCAAAAAACATAAATAGAATAAATGTCATTAAAAAACTGTTTCAAGAAGGAAAGAACAAAAATGCCTATGAGAAATGACATTTATTCTGCAGAGCTGCTCTTTTTTCAAACATTTTTGAAATTCCTTTTCAATTTGGGGCATCACAAGCCATGAAAAAATAAATTTCATGTGGTTGATAACTCAGAATCTTACAGTGCAGTATTTGCTAGTTATGGCTTAGTGTTCCTCAATTAAATCTATCCCGAAAATATCTACCCCCATGGGGCTCTCCAGAAGCCCCTTTCCTGGGTTCAAAAACAACTCCAAAGCATATTCCTGCTCTTGGTGAGCAATGGCTTTTCCTCCATGCCTTTTCCTTCATTTTAGTTTGTACAACTGCAGGAAATCTTCTTGATGCCATTTCTGCTTTTCTGTTCTCTTTCTGGGCCCTCACTATATGCACTAGCTCTCCCGGATCACCATTCACCTCTGTAATTAGCAGCTTCTACCTCTATCTCCTGGGTCAAAGAATAAGAATACTATCTGTCAGAACCTCTTCAGGTACTGGTGGAAAGCACACACCCCAAGACCCAAAATAGGGAGAGTCATTTCCCAATCAGCAGGGTTTCTCAAGTTCAGCAGGACAATTGTTGTAGGGCTAACCAGTGCACTATAGGATAACATCCTGGCCTCCACTCACCATATGCCAGTAGTACATCCCCCACTGTGACAACCAAAAATGTCCCTGGGGGGAAAAACCAACCCCAGCTGAGAACTACTGATGTTGAACCAAGCAGCTCAAGAAATATGTCTTTCTAATAAACACAAACTGGATACAGCCCAAAGTTCCCATCAGAACAGAGACTTTTATGCCATCGGGCTGCTGGAGCACAGACACTCACATGAGGGAGGAGGGGGGCCTACACTCCTCGGTGATGTCATTCAGGATGACATGGGCGTCCTGCATCTCCTCCCGCTCGCCCTTCCGCTCAGCTACATAGCCTTTCAAACCAAAGATCACCGAAGAGCCTAAGAAAAAGAGAACAAAAAGCCAATACAAAACTGTGCCCTTCTCTCCAGAAGCCCTAGTCCCAGAGCAAATGAGAGGGAACTATGGCTGTTCTACTCAGCAATGCCCTAATGCTGCAAACAAATAAGCTATACCCCTCAAGGCATCTCCCGGGCTGCAAGTCTGTTACAAGATTCAGACCACTGTGGGACAGGGCCGGTCTCTGCAAGGCTGAGCAGTGGAAAGGAGACAGCAGACGACAGCAAGTTAGTACAGAATGGCTTCTCTTGCGAGGGCATTAAGTCAAAGCACCAGAGCAAGGAATGTGCTGTCATCCCACAGAAGTGGGACTTGAACTGGGGCAAGGAATTCTGTGTAAATCTAGTCTGTCAATAATTTAATAAGGACAAAAAAATTTCTAGTTTAGAGGAATGCAAGCCGAGTAGAGTTTATCCCTAATGCCCTGTTGGATACACTGGAAATATATATTTCCATGCTTGAGGCTGGAAGAATTTGAACAAATGGTAAGATCAGCTGCTTTTACTTTAACTGAGGAAGGAAAGGAAAAAAGGAGTTCACTGGAGGCGCAGAAATTTCTCTTTAATGGCTGGTTTAAGCTTTTTCTGACACCTAGACCCATAGAAGTGATAGAATGAGTGCTTTCTGAAGAGCGGCTGGTGGCAGGCACAGTGCTCTCCAGGCTCAAGGCAGTGACAAGCCAAGCTGAGCCCACGTCTTCACAGCAGAGGCGGAGCAGGTCCTCTCACACCTCCACTGCAGCCTACAGCCTCTGCCTTGAGATCACTTATGGCACAAGACAAAGTGGCCGGTGCAAAAAGTGAAAATCCACAGTTTTTCTCTTTAGCTGATACTTTTCATTTCTTCCCCACTCACTGTGACATGTTACAAAGCTGACTACAAATTTCAATTGCTTTTTCCAGCCTCAGGCTGTCTCTTGGGACCTGCCTACTGAGCTATTCACAGAATTCCAAGTGCTAACCAACAGGCTGGGGACAAGGAACTGGGGGGCCAATAAGCTAAACACTCACTGCCGAAGGCTAAGTAAGAACTACCTGTGGTTTTTAACCCTTGAAGGACAAATGCAGGTTTCCTATCTGACCAAAGGTAACAGATGTACATGGAGACCAAAGAGAGAGAGGAAGCAAAAGTAAACTTGGAAATCCGTTTGCAAATAAGAAACCCTATCCACTTCTTAAGTACAGACATTAAAAGGAAGTATTGGGTTGGCCAAAAAGGTCATTCAGTTAATGAATACATTATTCAATAAACTTCTTGGTGAAAATGAAAAATATCTTTTATTTTTACTTAAAACCAAACGAACATTTTGGCCAATCCAATATCGTCAGAAAGCTGAGCTTGTTTTTTGCTCTGGGTTGTTTTACAATATGAAGTCTAATACATTTGTTTTCAAACTGTCTGAAAACCTTTACAAACTTTCTTTTCCACAAGCTCTTCACTGCCATTCTTCTCTTCTTCAGAGGTTTTTCTCTTTGCTCCTTTCCCTTCATTCTTTACCACCTGGGATATCGAAGTGTCAAGAGAACCTGGAAATATAAAGTCAAAGCCAGACAGAAACACAGCTGTAGACGGTAAGAGTCCCTAGCAGACCAGGCTCCCTCCCAGCCCTCAGAGACAAAAGACATTTGAGAGAGGCCTGGCAGAGAGAGAGGCACAGCAGTCACGGCTATGACTTTGAGGGGTGGGGCAGTGCCTGGGCACCCACAGTGGGAGACCACAAATTAAGATCCAGGCCCTGCTCAGACTGGCATAAGAGGACATGCAAGAGAGGCTTCTCAGTGGTAAAAATGCACATTCATATCTTGGGGCTATGGCACATATATGATGTTTTACATCCACAAGCCCTTACTTATAATTTATGTTTCCCAAATCTGCAAAGTGAAATGTCCTGAACCAGTTCAAAAGAGTAACAAGTGTAGGGCTTCCCTGGTGGCGCAGTGGTTGAGAGTCCAACTGCCGATGCAGGGGACACGGGTTCGTGCCCCGGTCCGGGAAGATCCCACACACCGCGGAGCGGCTAGGCCCGTGAGCCATGGCCGCTGAGCCTGCGTGTCCGGAGCCTGTGCTCCGCAACGGGAGAGGCCACAGCGGTGAGAGGCCCGCGTACCGCAAAAAAAAAAAAAAAAAAGAGTAACAAGTGCCAAAAAAGGCTTAAAATAAACATCAGGCTTTAAGAACTGTATGTATCCTGAAAGGCAAAATAGGACTGCTGAAGCCATTCCCACTTGCAAAGGGACGAATTTGCATTCAAAGCCAGAGCTAAGAGCACCTGCAGTGTGTATGCATTTTGGAACAACAGAAGTCTAGTTTCAAATCTCAGTTCTGCCACTTCCAAGGGGTGTGCCCTTAAGGCAAGTTACTTAACCTTTCAGCCTCAGTTTCTTCACCCGTAATAGGGCGAATACTGTCCTCTCAGGGGCTTGTTTGAAAACTGCTGGGGAGAAGGTATGTAAAGCATTCATCACAGTGCCTGGTCCATCAAGTATCCAATAAATGGCCCTAAGTATTCTCTGCATTTAGGTATAAAAGCATGCAACCATTTATTATTTATTCAACTATTCTTTGCCAGACATTTCTGAGTACTGAGAAAAAAAAGGAAAGAAATGTCCCTGCCTGCAAGAAGGGTCAATTACTTGCAAAGGACAGATTTCTGCAACAGTATAACACACACATCCCACCCCACACAGTAAGGCAAATTAACTGGGACAATGTCACGGATTTCCCAAAGGTCTCTTCATTAGCCTCCTGTCACTTACTGTTTGTGTTCCAGTTTTCCCAATGTGTATGTAAAAGAATCTTCCTTTCTTTTAAATTGAAAAACAGAGAAATGTT
The DNA here is from genome assembly GCF_003031525.2 of Neophocaena asiaeorientalis asiaeorientalis. Lineage (NCBI taxonomy): Eukaryota > Metazoa > Chordata > Mammalia > Artiodactyla > Phocoenidae > Neophocaena > Neophocaena asiaeorientalis. Next base: position 3,971,374 of record NW_020173945.1, read on the forward strand.
TTAAACTGTTATTGACTTCTAAGTGAATCACATTGTCATCAGAGAATGCGGTCTACATATGAAGCTGATTCTTTACTGGGACTTACTTTATGGCCTAGAATGCAGTCAATTTTTGTAAATGGCTCTTGCCTGCTTGAGAAGAAAGACATGTCTTCTCAAGAAAGCCGAAATACTGCATACAAGATTGGATTCTATATCCAAAAAAATCAAGCTTGTTAACAATGGTGTTGACGTCTTCTAAGTCGCTACTAGTTTATTGCCTTTTGCCCTGTGGATAACTAAGAGGTAACTATGCTGAATCTTCCTTTTTTAAATTAAATCTGTTAAGAGCCCTAGTTGCACACATTAACTTTCATTTTAACTAAGTGCACTGTCTTTATTGGGAAGGTTTTAGGGTAAATTGTATGAGAATGCTGTAATTTTTTGGTATGGATACATAGCCTGAAAACCTGAGACTTCTTATGTAAGACGATTGTGATACTTTTTCTAAATATAGGAATGATACCTAATTTAATCCATACTTTCTAGACTAATTCCAATGAATTTATGGTAAAGAATTAATAATACAAAAAATATACCTGAAAAGCAGCAAGTGTTCTATTTGACAACATAAGGAAGGTTTTTTACACTAGAGGATAACTGCACGTGAAAAAGGACAGCCTGCATCCCCACTGTCCCCCACCATTGCCCTACCTTCCCCCTCCCTTTGGGGGAATTCCATATGAGAAGTTCTCAGTTAGTTGAATAATACATTCGTCATATATGACAACCTAGAAGAATTGGCTCTATTTTCCTCTTCTGTGTAATTGGGACATAAAAGGAAAAGTTAAACATTTACAGGAATAGGTAGAGCCAATGTTAATAGGCTTGACAAAAATGAAACCAAATCAATAAAAAGAATCTTGAGAACATAAAAGGACTGACTGGAAAATAATTAACTAAGGTCTTGAATTTCAAGAATTCAAATTCCTGTACATGGTCTATACCAGTCAGTAAAGCAGTGTCATTCTGACCTCATTTTCTTAAAATCAAAATTCTTTTTAATGTAAGTGGCATAAAACAAATGACTTATTTATCAGGAAACTGAAAATATTTTAACTGTACCTCATATATTCAGACACTTCTGCTGGATACATTTGGGTCTGTCAGGAATATAACAAGGCAAAACCAGAATGACAGACTGAGATTTTCTTTTAAACGTTAATAACAGGGACTTCCCTGGTGGCGCAGTGGTTGAGAATCTGCCTGCTAATACAGGGGACATGGGTTCGAGCTCTGGTCTGGGAAGATCCCACATGCCGCGGAGCAACTAGGCCCGTGAGCCACAACTACTGAGCCTGTGCGTCTGGAGCCTGTGCTCCGCAACAGAGAGGCCACAATAGTGAGAGGCCTGCGCACCGCGATGAAGAGTGGCCCCCGCTTGCCACAACTAAAGAAAGCCCTTGCACAGAAACGAAGACCCAACACAGCCAAAACTAAATTAATTAAAAAAAACCACGTTAATAACAAAGATCAAAGTAAATTTCTGGACTCTTCACTTCTTAAAAGTCAGTTGCAAGAAGTAAAAAATAATCACCAAAAAGTGATGTAGCATTTAAGCGTCTTTTTGCTCCCACCTAATGGTATCTGTTTAGGGTTTTTTTTTTGTGGGAACTTAGTTCCCCAACCAGGGATCAAACCTTGGCCCCAGCAGTGAAAGCACTGAGTCCTAACCACTGGACTGCCAAGAAATTCCCGGTATCTATTCAGTTTTAATAAACCTTATGTTGTATTATGATTTAATAACATCCTAAGGCTTGTTACAAGCTATAAATAAATAAATTTTACGTAAGGGTAAAACAGTGCATATTATTTCCACCAGCACGTTGGACATTTTTGCCTACCACTTACCTGAATCACCACTGCTGGCTGGTGGGAGATCATCAAAAAGCAAAGGTCCCCCCGATCCTGAAACACAGCAGAACACTGAGTGAGCCCACAAAACCAGGAGGGGGCTTAAGTTTCAGAATCCATCCCACCAGGACACCTACACAGGTCATTGAAATAAACTCAAAACTCTTGTGTCAATCCAGTGGCAACTCATACAGTGCTAAATAATGTCTTGAACCTATTTTATTTTAAAGTCCTATCATTTCAAAGGAAACAAAAAAATCTGCCTTAAGGAGTTAAATCTTATTCCAGCTAGTATATTAAACACTCAAATGAACCAGAGAAAACTGCTCAACACTTTTATGCAGTTTCTCAGGGCTAGCGACTAGCGGATTTTTCTGCCTTACCTGATGCCATGGATTCAAAACTTAAGACAGTCCAACACCTAAAACATCTGTGTGTTGAAAATGGGGGAAAGGGAAAAAGATTGAGACAACTACAATCCCAGGATGACATGTTGACACACACCTGGGAGAGCCTGAAGACTGTACCTGAGTCAGTACTGCTGGCCGGAGGGAGATCATCAAAGAGCAGAGATCCTTTCTGAGCTTCTTTCCCTAGAACACGGAACACCTGCTTAGAGAGCATTTGGTCATTGGCCAGATGGGATTCAAAGGGGGACATCTTTAAGTTTGCCATTAAATTCAAATCTTCTCCCCCCTGCTGGACAAAGCTTATTTTTTAAAAATATTTTCTTGACAGCCATTTAATACGGACATTTGTTTCCAAAAAGTTACAGTCAACATATAATACAAGCAATGAAAGATGACCCAACAGGCCTTTTAAGGGCTATTGGGTGTTTTGAGGGAAACAAGTATTTTTTTTGATAATTTCACTATTGAACAAATATTTTAAAATCTTTCTTTAAAAGTGAATCCTGGGAAGAAAAAACTGACTCTAGAGCAAAACAATAATTCTATCTTGGTACCTCAATACAGAACTTCAGAAATAAAGGGACTCTTCAAAGATCTACAGGTCTTAAAAATCCTATTTCAGTACCATTCTGAATTAACCACCAGGGAGAATCTTAAACACACGGAGCACAGAGATGGTGAGAGGCCTGAGGGAAGCCAATCTGCCTTAACAGCACAGTGCCCAATTCAATAAATATCTATGAAGAAAATGAGGGATTTCAGATACTCCAAGGTAAACTCAGGAGAAAGCCAGGAAACTTTCTATCTAAAAACCTAAAGACTGGGCTTCCCTGGTGGCGCAGTGGTTGAGAGTCCAACTGCCGATGCAGGGGACACGGGTTCATACCCCGGTCTGGGAAGATCCCACATGCCGCGGAGCGGCTGGGCCCGTGAGCCACGGCCACTGAGCCTGTGCGTCTGGAGCCTGTGCTCCGCGACAGGAGAGGCCACAACAGTGAGAGGCCCGCGTACCGGGGGAAAAAAAAAAAAAAAAAAACCTAAAGATTTACCTACCAAAAGTACTTATCTGAAATATTTTATACTCAATTATCCCTTTCCACATAAAATGTAACCATTATTCCTTCGCCAGCTTTCCCCAAAATTTCTATTGAAGCTATGAAATACATGAACTGGCCCACAGGAACGTGGGGGAAACAGAGGGCTAAAGATGAAGGTGTGGACATCCACGTCCTATGAAGTTCAACACACTGATCTTTCTCCTCTGAGTTCAAGTACAGAAATGTACTCATTTAAAAACCAATTCAGAGATACGTTCGGTAGATTACTCCTTTCTGCTCATGGACGCCGCAGAGTAAGCATCGTTGACATCTCCCCTCCGCCCCTCCACTGCCGTCACGTCTAAGTCAGAGTCACCCAAAGAGCCCGAACAGCTGCAGAAGCTCCTCATCGGAGGTTTGAGCTTTGAAACAACCGATGACAGTCTGAGGAGTCATTCTGAGCAGTGGGAAACGCTCACAGATTGTGTGGTAATGAGGGACCCAAACACCAAACGCTCCAGAGGCTTCGGGTTTGTCACATATGCCACTGTGGAGGAGGTGGGTGCGGCCATGAATGCAAGGCCACACGAGGTAGATGGAAGAGTTGGGGAACCAAAGAGGGCCGTCTCAAGAGAAGATTCTCAAAGACCTGGTGCCCACTTAACTGTGAAAAAGATTTTTGTTGGTGGCATTAAAGAAGACACTGAAGAACATCATCTAAGAGATTATTTTGAACAATACGGGAAAATTGAAGTGTTTGAAATCATGACTGATCGAGGCAGTGTAAAAAGAGAGGCTTTGCTTTCGTAACCTTTGATGACCATGACTCTGTAGACAAGATTGTCATTCAGAAATAGCAAACTGTGAATGGCCACAACTGTGAAGTAAGGAAAGCCCTATCTAAGCAAGAGATGGCTAGTTCCTCGTCCAGCCAAAGAGGTTGAAGTGGTTCTGGAAACTTTGGTGGTGGTCGTGGAGGGGGTTTTGGTGGGAATGACAACTTTGGTCGTGGAGGAGACTTCAGTGGTCGAGGTGGCTTTGGTGGCAGCCGCGGTGGTGGTGGATATGGTGGCAGTGCGGATGGCTATAATGGATTTGGTAATGATGGAAGCAATTTTGGAGGTGGTGGAAGCTACAATGATTTTGGCAGTTACAACAATCAATCTTCAAATTTTGGACCCATGAAAGGAGGAAACTTTGGAGGCAGAAGTTCTGGCCCCTATGGCAGTGGAGGCCAATACTTTGCTAAACCCCGAAACCAAGGTGGCTGTGGTGGTTCCAGCAGCAGCAGTAGCTATGGCAGTGGCAGAAGGTTTTGATTACTGCCAGGAAACAAAGCTTAGCAGGAGAGGAGAGCCAGAGAAGTGACAGGGAAGCTACAGGTTACAACAGATTTGTGAACTCAGCCAAGCACAGTGGTGGCAGGGCCTAGCTGCTACAAAGAAGACATGTTTTAGACAATACTCATATGTATGGGCAAAAAAACTCGAGGACTGTATCTGTGACTAACTGTATAACAGGTTGTTTTAGTTTCTGTTCTGTGGAAAGTGTAAAGCATTCCAACAAAGGGGTTTAATGTAGATTTTTTTTTTTTTTTCACCCATGCTGTTGATTGCTAAACACAATAGTCTGATCATGACGCTGAATAAATGTGTCCTTTTTTTAAATGTACTGTGTAAAGTTAGTCTACTCTGAAGCCATTTTGGTAAACTACCCCAACAGTGTGAAGTTAGTATTCCTTCAAGGTGATGCCAGGTTCCATTCAAAATTTATTTACAACCTGCTTTGGTGGAGAAGCTACTGTCTTCTGAAACCTTGGTGTAGTTGAACTGACAGTTACTGCGTTGTGACCTGGAGTTCACCGTGAAAAGGGTCACCCAAGCCAAGCCATGGAGTTTTTTGATTATTAATATATGATTATTGGCACATCCTATGCAATACATCTAAATTGGATTATGGTACCAGATATAGGTGGGAATGAAGCTTGTGTATCATCCACTATCGTGTAATAAATAAACAATTTAATACCCTCTTAAAAAAACAAAAGTAAAAACCAATTCAATGTGTATGCTCTAAAAGTTTCATCCATATTGTCTTTTTGCCTAGAAATGAGCTGGGTATCAATTTTACTTTTTTAAAAAAGTAAAAATTTTAATTAAAATTCATAAACTCCAAGAAAGGAAATTTCTTCAGGAGTCTTTAGGTCAGAAGTACATTAAATACCTGGTAATTCCTAATTTAACAAAAAGTAACTCTTCTGCTTTATACCCCTAATGCAAATGGGAAATGTCGACTCCATAAATGACATTTTTATCCCTTAGGATTACCCTAAAGACATTAAGTAATTACAAATACTTCCATTTTTCTCACAAGTGACATAAAGACTCTGCGGGGAGTATCCAGAAAACAGCATTAGGAGGGCACTAAAGGCATTAGGGTAACCACTTACTCACTGCACTAACCCCCCACGAGAACTGCTAATATCCTAGCAAGCCCCTTCCAAGGGAAACTCACACTGTATTGGTCTAAGCATCAACATGCCCATCCCAACAGACTCACAGCTGAATGGGATGACCCAGGACAATCACACTGGATTCAGCGGGGCCAGAGCACCAGACATCTTGGGAGAGGGCGACATTATAGGGAGGAGGCCAACCTGAGGACAATCAACCCTTCTACTTACGCAGGGTCCGATTTTAATTTTTGAATTAAAAATCAGGTCTTTCCAAACCCAATGTCCAATGGGGCAAAGTCCTCTTTTACCCAGGTATTAATACATTTTCGGTCCTGGCAAGCATTCCTCATAATAGAGTTTCCAGCTGAGCACTAGCCTGGCCTCTCTCCTTTGTTGACAACTCAGTCTAAGTCAGTTCCTCAAACCTACCACCAGCCCCAGAGAAGGGCTCATCTTCCCATGCTGAACAGAACGAGCCTCTCCTCTCCTCTGTCACTCTGGAATACTGTGAGTGGTATTTCAATTAAACACAATGAGATCATCTCATATTTTTGTTGGCCACAACTGAAAATGGCTTATATAAATGATAATTAACGTTCGCTGCCTGCCAGGAACTATTCTAGTGCTCTACAAATTTTAACGGATTTAATCCTTACAATAATCTTATGAGGTGGGTACTATTATTATTGTAACTTACTGATAAGAAGACTGAGGCACTTAGGTTAAATAACTGTCCAAGAGAGAGCCAGTGAGGAGTGGAGATCCAAACCCAGGCAGCCTGCTTTCCCAGCCCATGCTCTTGGCGACGTGCTACACTGCCCCCACCCCACACTGTTCTAGAACTTCACAAGGATCGTCTCATTTTAACCCTTACACAACCCCACAAGGAGAATCCCGAGGCCCTGTAAGATCTCTGGGACACCTTTTTGCACCATCGGAAAGGGTCAGAGTTAGAATAGCTTGCATCTGGATTCTTTAACAACAATCTGTAGGTCACAGATGCTATAAAGGGAACTTCCGGTTAGCCAGAACTTTACATTTTGTTTTGGATAAATAGTAATTTAAAGTATTTGGGGCTGCAATCATTGGACCAAGTGTAACCTTGACCCTAAACTTTGGAAGAGGCCCCTGAGTTCTAAATATAAGAACTCTCATAAAGAAAGAAACAAGACAGAAAACAAGTTTTTCACTACAGATAATCTTATCTAGATTGTTGGTTTTTTTTTTAAAGTTACCTACACTCTGAAGCTAAGTCTACTGAAAGTTACATACTAAGCTGAGAAAAATACTCTTGGGCTGATTATATTCAGATTAGCTATAAGTTGCTACGTACAGTAAAGCAACAAGTTTTTAGATATTTTGCCTAAATTGCTTCTTATACCTAGATTTTCTTTTCAACCACAAATGTGACACAGTTGATCTCCTCATCCGAGGATGTGGAACCTGTGGATACGGAGGGCCATTGTACTAGGCCATTTTATTGATATATAAGGGACTTGAGCATCCTCGGATTTTGGCATCCGAAGGGGACCCTGGAACCAATCCCCCACAGATACTGAGGGACTACGGTACATGTTTTCCAAACACCACAGACGTTTCAGAAAAAGGCCCCGCCTCCCCGCCACCGTAACAGTTTATTGTATACGTTCCACTTTCCTTTATGCTCGTGAACTTGTGTACGTGCATTTTAATTTTTAAAAGGTAGAAGTATACTATACGCAACACTCTACATACATCACTGTTCACGTAAGCCATCACGCTGGGTCTAACGATTCGCTTCAACAGCCGCACACCATTCTCTACGGAAAGCACTGCCGCTCACGTGGTCTGGTCCCTTACTGACGGGCACGCAGCATGATTCTGGCTTTTTACATGACAAATAATGCCACAATAAACAACCCTAGACTTATATCCTTATTTGATCTGCTGACTGCTGGTCAAAGGGTAAATAAATAAATCTGACAAATGCCAAAATTTGTTCCAAAAAAAGTTGTGGTAACTTTCACTCCCAACACGCTTTATGAGAATATCCTTTCTCTACACCCTCATTACCATCTTGCCAATTTTTAAATCTGATGGGTGAAAAATACGGCACATCAGTGATTTGCTATTCCTTTCCAGTGACGGAGGAAGCTCTGGTTGATGGGCCATTTGCATTTCTTCCTCTATAAACTGTCAGGACACATCCTTTGACCGTTTTTCTAACGGGTCATCTCTTTTTCTTATTAATTCATCTGCGCCTTTCCCTTACTAGGGATAGTAACCTTTAGTATTGTGTACCACAACCACTTTCTCTCAGTCTGTCTTTTGCCTTTGTGCTAATTTGCCTGCAGAAACTTTTTATTTTTACATAGCTAAATCCATTCTAATTTTTATGACTTGAGTTTTTTCTTATTAACCCTGAAGTTTTACAATTAGTCCAAGTTTTTTCTAATATCTTAGCCTTTATTTTATATTTAGATCTCCAATTTTCTAAAAGGAAATATTTTGAAGATGGCCTGCCAAGCAAATATTTATTTAGTCCCTGACAGTTGACCATCAGCTTTAAAGTGTACTGGTGTAGTGAGAGAACCACCCTATAAAACTGAAACCAGGTTACTGCCCAAACAACTTTAAACCAGGACACCTTTAACTTGTTTGGACTGCCAAATATAAGCTGTCAATCTTTAAAGACATCAAGTCAGCACTTTTATGAGTATGATGTACCAGAGAAATTCCATTTCTATCTGATAATAACAAACATACTCCCTTTTTTAGGTAAGCTATGAATACTGTATATAAAAAACCTGATTTCACTCAGCAGTCAAAACATGTTAGGGGCTGGTATGAAAACTCCTAATTTAGCACAAAATCTGAAAACATTTAATGCGTTCTTTCCACATTTTTCTTCAGACCATAAAAATTAGGAGGCTTGGGGCAGGAACATTAGATGTAATGTTTAAAACAAAAGTCAAAGAACTAAATAAAATGCACTCGATGTGACCTGGGGAGTGTGATACCTCCTCCCTTTGGACACTCAGTGTTTTCACAAAATCCATTTAAGAGTGCATTTTTCCCCCTCCTGAACGGCTGTGAAAGTTAACTCATAGAATAGCACCTACTAGGCACTAGCATCTAGTAAGCGCAGACCTCGTGCTCTACCTGTGCTAAGTACTGTACAGACAGCGCCCTGTCTAACCTGTGGGCTAACAGGAGGCGGCGACATTCATGTTTCCCAGAAGCAGGCACTGCCACAGAAGACAGCAAGAGCAGAGCTGGGATCAGAAACCACACAGTCTGATAACATGTCTGGAACAACTCTTTTTGGGGACTGTGAAAGTGTCTGGGTCTTTTATTGTTCCCTGAATTAGCTCAGCAATTGGTGGCACCTGCACATCCTTTGTGAGGGTCATGATGGTGCGATTTAGCCTCATCTCTCCATCCACTTCATGAAACCAACTTTATTTTCCTTTCATTCTCTCTACGTTCAATTTTGTCAATCAATATCATCAATTTTTCGGAAATAAAAAGTATGACGTTTTGAATTAAGTTTTCAAAAATCAAAGCATTTCCACAAAATTGTGAAATCAGATTCTGTTCTTGTTCAAATGATTTTTTTTAACCTGTTAAGACTCACCTTGTTGGTCTGAACTAAATGCCTGTCAAGATAACTTTGGGTCCCGATTCTGTCACTCACTTTAGTACTTATCCCTCTCAGCTTTCTGTCAGCTACAAATTCAGAAAGCATGCCTTCTTTGTTTTCAAGCCTATTTAAAAACATACACTCAGCCAGGCAGGACAGTGTCAGTGCCCTCCCCACAGGCAGGGAGCAGTTCACGAATCCACGCTTCAGGGAAGGGGGCGTTTAAACTTCACGCAGCACCCCTGCCACCCTGTCATCTCAGCCAGGGCTGGATACGCCCTCCCACGCACCAACCTGTAAGAGTTGTCAAGTTTTGTATCGTTTCAAGGGTCCCTTTGCGATTCAAGAAAATGACAGGCCCGCAGGCACATCTGCGAGTCCAAACGCTGCCCCAAACATATTCAGATAGAGGTTATACTCCATCAACAGAGTAAGGAAGAGTGCACACACAAGCCAGAGTTTTCACCCGTACCTAGAACAATCTAGAAAACAAACCTCAGAAACAATCCACAAGATGAATGTCTGGGAGGGAAAAGTCACGGCACCGTTACTGGGAATAATGGCCCGACAAAGACTGGCCAGCCTGGTGGTCCACGTGTGACAAGCCAGAATCCAGGCCCCATGGAGGGCACAACAACCCCTTCTCTGGGGGCCTTTCTTTTAGGGCCCCATGTCACAGTAGCCCTCCACGCTGGTACGCCCAGGCCAACTAGAGAACGAAACGTCCCCCAAAGAGCACACCGTTCCCTTGCCTGGAGTCTCTGCAAGTCCCAAGTCTACCCATCTTCCGAGAGGCCAGATTCCAGCACCACCTCCTTCCCCGCTCTCTGTCCACGGACTACAAACGTCGCTCCTCCGGACACTCAGCGTTTCCCACAGGCATTAACCTTAGCCATGTTCAATTTTCATCACCTGCGTGCAGAATTAGGCTCCTGGAGAGCAAAGGCTGGGCATCAGTCACCTTCCCCCTCCCCTACTACAACGGCAGTTCCCGAACCAGGCTCTCCAGACCCGCGCCGCGCGGTCCCAAACCGCCCGCGGATCCCCTACCGCAGACGCGGGCCCCCCGCCCCCCGCAGGCTTTCAGACTGAGACCCGGCGCTGAGGTGAGCCTGGAGTCTGAATGCGTTTTTAGAGTTTTCCATGTCTTCTGCCACCAAGCTGGGCTCGTAAAGAAAGCCCTAAACCACAGCACCCAGCTGCGTACCTAGCCCGTATTCACGGGTCTTGCCAACCTCAACCTGGCGTGGCCGTCACCCGCTGGACACACAGGACCAACCGTGCGGTCCCCGCGCTGCTGCCGTGGGCAGCTCCAACCCCAGCCTCCGGGAAGGACCTGGCACAGCGGCCGAGGTCGGGGGCGGGCAGGGGAGCGGGCCTGGGCTAATGCCCTCCACTCTGGGGAGAGCGGGCACTTCCCGGGGCCCCGGAAAGCACAAAAACTACCATGAATCGTTAGATCCGACGAGAGGAGCAGAGAGAATGAATCCTCTCTTCTGGGCCTCACAACCCCAAGGACTGAGTCGGCGATGACTTCCATCTCCGGGGTAGAGACGAAAAACAAAGCCGAAGAAAACGCACAACTGGGAGCGCGCCCGGAACGACGCGGCCCACACGGCGAGCTGTTCGGACGCAGGCCGGCGGACCCGGCGCGCGGCTCCCGTGAGGGGACGGCGGCGGCTGTGCGCGGGCCGCGGCGGCCACACGTGTGGGCCGCACACAAAGGTCTCCGAGCCGCGGTCCCCTCCTCCTACGCAGCGAACATGGCGGAGACGGCGAACTCCCCGCGCCGGTGTAGGCCGCGCTCACCCTCCCGCGTCCCCGCCGCCGCCTCAGGCGCCGCGGCCTCAAGGCCACCGCCCGCCCGCCCTCCTTCTCCCCACCGTCCTGGCGGCCACCCGCTTACCCGCAGCCGGGCGCGGCGAGCGCTCGGGCTCCGGCAGGTCCCCGAACAGGTCCATGGCGGAGGCTGGGAGGCGGAGGCGGAGGCGGAGGCGGAGCATAGGTCTACTCCTCGCCGGCTGCGCGAGCGGATACCTGGGCCGGCAGGGTTGACGCGCCACGGACTGTGCGATGTTTCTCTCGGACGCCCGTCCCGGGCCCCTCCTGCTCTTCCTGGGTACTGCCGTCCGATACCAAGAAGGCCCTTTCAGATAGACATGTCTGAGCTCGAGGGCAGCTGTAGTGAGCCCTGGTGGCCCGGAAGGCTTTATGGGGTTTTCACATCGGTTCCGTCCCTTCATCCTCACACCGCCACGGTGGGCCTCCATCCCTGGCCAATTTGAGATTGAGAAGCCGAAGCCTCATAGAGCGGCCCCTTAAGATGCAGGGTGGAGAGGAGGCATGTCTCGACTGCCGCCATCCGGGCACGTGGGGAGGGGAGGGGAAAGGGAGCGTCCATGGCAGGTTCCAGAGAGCAGTGACGTTAGGGAGCTGGCCTGGCACACAGCTGGGCCTCGGTGTTCTGTTGAATATACACAGGTTCATGAAACGTCGACATCAGGGTCTGATGACTGATCAAGCCAAAACCGAGGCCCCTCTCTTCATGTCTGAACACAGACGAAAAGACGAGCGTTGGCCAAGCCACAAAAGTGACCAAACATCCTTCTGTCTTGGCCAATAAGAGTGACTGTTGCTTCCTTACCAATTACAAGTTTAGGCTTTCTCTAGTCTTCCTGCCTTTGAGATACGATTTATTAAGACATCCAGTCAAGGAATTGCCTCCTTTTCCTGGCATAACCCAATCCAGAGCAAAGCCCTGCTTCCTTAAATGTTTCCCCAAATCAACTAACACAGACCCACATGTTGTAAGTCCTCTGCACGTCCCTTTCCTGCGGTTGCCCGTGGTAATAGTCTCCCTGGCTGGGATGAGTAATAACCCAATTCCGACGACTGCAGGTGTGTTTCTGGTGATCTCTGGCTGAGGACATTGTTGGGCCCAGTGGGCCTTCATGCCTCTCATCTACTTGCCCGCTCACTCACCACTATTTGAAACCCTCACTGCCCTCTGCTCTCCCTTTAACAGATGAACTGCCTCATCCCTGCAGAAATGCTCTAAAGTAGCAATACAGTCCCATTTCCTCACCTCTCATCCACTTCTCAGCCCACCCCAACCTAGCTTCACCTCATCACTTCCCCAAAACAGTTCCTGCTAAGCTCACCAGTCATTTCCCACTCTGTGGCTAAGTGGAGGTGATGTTTTTAGTCGTCACCATACATGAATGCCAGCAGTATGACACGGTCAGTGTCTCTTTCCCTTTGGTTTGTGGAACACATCGCTCTCCTGGTTTGACACCTGTTCTCTGTCTGCTTTGCAGGCCCACGTCTTCTGCCCGGCGATTAACTGATGGCATTCTTTAAGACTTGATCCTGGGTCCTCCTCATGCCACACTCCCTCCTTCAGCAAATCTCATCCACACTTGGCTTGAATTACCACTCATCTAAACGTGGTTCATTAATTTATGTTTCCTACCAGCTCCAGATCCACATGTTCAAATATCACTCATGTGACATCTATTGGATGTCTCAAAGGTACCTCAAGGGCTTCCCTGGTGGCACAGTGGTTGAGAGTCTGCCTGCCGATGCAGGGGACACGGGTTCGTGCCCCGGTCCGGGAAGATCCCACATGCCGCGGAGCAGCTGGGCCTGTGAGCCATGGCCACTGAGCCTGGGCGTCCCGAGCCTGTGCTCCGCAACCGGAGAGGCCACAACAGTGAGAGGCCTGCGTACGGCAAAAAAAAAAAAAAAAAGTACCTCAAACTCAACATGTCCCAACCAAAATCATTTTCTCGACTCCTCACCGTATCCCCTTCGATATCTCCTTCCAGGATTGACACCTCCCTGTGTCCCTACCCCAGAATCCCTCTTGGGAAGATAGCCTCCAAGGTGGCTTCCACAATCCCCGTCTCCTCGTATTCAGCTCTTGTGTGGTCACCTTCTTTTGAACGTGGCTGGTGTGACTTGCTCTGGTCAATAGAGTACAGCAAAAGTGTCAGGAGGTATGTGGTTACGTGGATGTAATTCCTTCACACAGGTTAGTGACACCCATCCTGCTAGTGTGACCCAGCAGGATCCTATGAGGCCTTCTCAGAATAGACTCCCACCCATGTCCTCCACCTGCCTTTTGTCTGTAGAAAAACTTTAGTCAAAGAATTAATTTAATCAGAGAAGTGAGAAAATGCAGAAAGAAAGGAAAACAGTCAAACAAGACAAAATAATAATACTTTAGTCATTAAACAAAGTCAAGGACCTTTAGTTCTTCCTCAAGGACTCTAGATAATATTCTGAGCCACATCCTTTGAGCTGTTTTGCAGATACTGAAACCCATACCAAGTGGAAGAAGTTAACTGCATGCTGCCCACAAGCACGTAGACCCCAAACCAGTTGGAACCAGAAGGTTGATGATGCTGATTCCCAATTACCTCACCACCAACCAATCAGAAGAATGTCCATGAGCTGACCACGCCCTGTTCCTTGAACTCTGTAAGACTCCTCACTCCCCGCTCCAGGGAGGGACACACAGTCTTGAGGGAAGTAGCCCGCTGTGGCCCCCTTTGCCTGGCAAAGCAATAAAGCTATTTCTTTCTGTTTCACCCAAAACTGTCTCCGAGATTTAATCCGGCGCCGGTGTACAGAGGCCAAGTTTCAGCAACACTAAGAGACTCTCTCTTGCTGACTTTGAAGAAGCAAGACTACCACGCTGTGAGCTGCAGAATGGAGAGGGCCACAGCGAGGACCTGAGGGTGGCTTCCGGCTGACGGAAGCGGAGGGCTTCAATCCAGGAGCACACAAGGAAATGAGTGCTGCAACAGCTTGTGAGCTTGGAAGCTGGTCCTTCCTAGTCGAGCCTCAGATGAGACTCCTGTCCAGGCCCACACCCTGACTGCAGCCTTGCAGAGGACTCTATCGTGCCTGGACTCCTGAACCATGGAAACTGTGCCATAACAGATGGATGTGGTTTTAAGCTGCTCGATCGTGGTAATTTGTTATGCAGCAATAGATAACAAATACACCCTCCATCACCAAGTCCTATCAGTTTTATCCCCTGACTGCCTTTTGAATCCACCCCCTGACCCCTGCGCCCACCAAGTCTGTGTCACCGAATCATGGCCTCCTTTCGGGCTTCTCCCTGAGGCCTTTTCTCAATGCCTGTACTAGTTTTTCTCTCTCTGGTCCCAGCATATTTTCTCATGTGGGTCCTTTGGCTTGGGATGTTCTTCTAGGTCCTCCACTCCAGGAAAATTTCATCTGTTCCTCGGATTTCAGTCATCGATTCCTCAGGAAAACCATTCTTGAGTGACCTAAGTACGATCCCCCTTTACACCTCTCCTTTATGGCTTTTGTCATAGTTGCCGTTTTACGGTTATTTATGTGATTATGTCATTAACGACTGGATCTCCTAACAAAATGTAAGCTGTAGGAGGTCAGGAACTATGGTTGGTTTCGCACATTACTGCACCTGGCACGCAGTAGATGCTCACGTACACTGGCTAGATGAATGATGAATGAATGAATGAACGAATGGATGAATGAGTGAATGGATGAATATGTCCATTTTTGATGCTCAAAGTTCATGACACAAGCCTTCCTACCTCAGGAATGTCAGGAAGTTTGGGGCCAATTTCGTGCTTGCCCAGGGCTGCCCAGACTAAGTTCACTGCTGTGCTCTTAGAAAAAGATCATAGATTTCTGATTTTGAGAGCTTAAACTGTCTAGAGATAAGGAAGGTACCGGATGTCCTAGGACATTATCAGTTGCCTGAGTGGCAGACGGTATTTTCCAAAGTTTGCTGCAACCATGTCTCCCATCCCCTGTGCTCTTCTAAATGGGTCCTTGCCACTCCCCCCATCAACAGGTAGGTTCTGAGTCTCCTCCCCTTCAACCTGGGTGAGCTGCGACTACTTGGACGGATAGAGAGTGGAAGATGTGCCATTATATGACTTCCAAGGCTAGGTCGTAGAAGGCCACTCAGCTTCTGCCTGGTTCTCTGGAGATGCTTGCTCTCGAGGAAGTCAGTCACCAAGTAAGAAGTCCAGCTACTCTGAGGCTGCCGTGATGGAAAAGCCTCACGTAGGCACTGCGTTCAACAACCCTGCTGAGGTGCCAGCCAACAGCCAGCAGTGAGTGCCAGCCAAGTCGAATGAGTCATCTTGGACATCCATTCCAGGGAAACACTCAGACTAGGGTTCTGAGCCCCAGCCAACAGCTGACTGCAACCTCGTGAGAGACCCCAAGCAAGGACTGCCCAGCTAAGCCCTTTATGAAATCCTGACCCACAAAACCACAAGCAAAATAAAATAAGGTTTCTTTTTTAAAATGGAAGTATAGTTGATTGACTATATTGTGTTAGTTTCATGTCTACAACAAAGTGATTCAGGTATATATATATATATATTTTTTTTTTTTTTTACCTATATTTTTTTAAAATACATCTTTATTGGAGTATAATTGCTCCACAATACTGTTAGTTTCTGTTGTACACCGAAGTGAATCAGCTATATGCACACATATGTCCCCTTATCCCCTCCCTCTTGAGCCTCCCTCGCACCCTCCCTATCCTACCCCTCTAGGTCATCGCAAAGCACCGAGCTGATCTCCCTGTGCTATGCAGCTGCTTCCCACTAGCTATCTATTTTACATTCTGTAGTGCATATATGTCGATGCTACTCTCTCTTCTCCCCAGCTTCCCCCTCCCACCCGTGTCCTCAAGTCCATTCTCTATGTCTACATCTTTATTCCTGCCCTGCCACTAGGTTCATCTGTACCACTTTCTTTTAGATTCCATATATATGCGTTAGCATATGGTATTTGTTTTTCTCTTTCTGACTTACTTCACTCTGTATGACAGACTCTAGGTCCATCCACCTCACTACAAATAACTCGATTTCGTTTCTTTTTATGGCTGAGTAATATTCCATTGTATGTATGCACCACATCTTCTTTATCCATTTATCTGTCAGTGGACATTTAGGTTGGTTTCATGTCCTGGCTATTGTAAATAGTGCTGCAATGAACATTGTGGTACATGTCTCTTTTTGAATTATGGTTTTCTCAGGGTATATGCCCAGTAGTGGGATTGCTGAGTTATATGGTAGTTCTATTTTTAGTTTTTTAAGGAACCTCCATACTGTTCTCCATAGTGGCTGTATCAATTTACATTCCCACTAATAGTGCACCACACCCTTTCCAGCATTTATTGTTTCTAGATTTTTTGATAATGGCCAATCTCACTGGTGTGAGGTGGTACCTCACTGTAGTTTTGATTTGCATTGCTCTAATAATTAGTGATGTTGAGCATCTTTTCCTGTGCCTCTTGGCCATCTGTACGTCTTCCTCGGTGAAATGTCTATTTAGGTATTCCACCCAGTTTTTAACTGGATTGTTTGTTTTTTTGAGATTGAGCTCCATGGGCTGTTTGTATATTTTGGAGATTAATCGTTTGTCTGTTGTTTCATTTGCAAATACTTTCTCCCATTCTGAGGGTTGTGTTTTTGTCTTGTTTATGGTTTCCTTTGCTGTGCAAAAGCTTTTAAGTTTAATTATGTCCCATTTTGTTTATTTTTGTTTTTATTTCCGTTACTGTGGGAGGTGGGTCAAAGAAGATCTTGCTGTGGTTTATGTCAAAGGGTGTTTTTTCCTATGTTTTCCTCTAAGAGTTTTGTAGTGTCTGGCTGGTCTTACATTTAAGTCTTTAATCCATTTGGAGTTTATTTTTGTGTATGGTGTAGGGTAGTGTTCTAATTTCATTCTTTTACATGTAGCTGTCCAGTTTTCCCAGCACCACTTATTGAAGAGGCTGTCTTTTCTCCATTTTATGTTCTTGCCTCCTTTGTTGTAAATTAGGTGCCCATATGTGCATGGGTTTATCTCTGGGCTTTCTATCCTTTACCACCGATCTATATTTCTGTTTTGGGGCCAATACCATACTGTCTTGATTAGCTTTGTGGTATAGTTTGAAGTCAGGGAGCCTGATTCCTCCAACTCCGTTTTTCTTTCTCAAGATTGCTTTGGCTATTCGGAGTCTTTTGTGATTCCATACGAATTGTAAAATTTTTTGTTTTAATTCTGTGAAGAATGCTACTGGTAGTTTGATAGAGATTGCATTGAATCTGTAGATTGCTTTGGGTAGTATAGTCATTTTCACAGTGTTGATTCTTCCAATCCGAGAACATGGTATATTTCTCCATCTGTTTATGTCATCTTTGATTTCTTTCAGTAGTGTTTTATAGTTTTCTGAGTGCAAGTCTTTCGCCTCCTTAGGCAGGTTTATTCCTAGGCATTTAATTCTTTTTGTTGCAGTGGTAAATGGGAGTGTTTCCTTAATTTCTGACTTTTCATTGTTGGTGTATAGGAATGCCAGAGATTTCTGTGCATTAATTTTGTATCCTGCAACCTTGCCAAATTTATTGATTAGTTCTAGTAGTTTTCTGGTGGCATCTTTAGGATTTTCTTTGTATAGTATCATGTCATCTGCAAAGAGCAACAGGTTTACTTCTTCTTTTCCAATTTGTATTCCTTTTATTTCTTTTTCTTCTCTGATTGCCGTGGCTAGAACTTCCAAAACTATGTTGAATAAGAGTTGCGAGAGTGGACATCCTTGTCTTTTTCCTGATCTTAGTGGAAATGCTTTTAGGTTTTCACCATTGAGTATGATGCTTGTTGTGGGTTTGTCATATATGGCTTTTCTGATGTTAAGTTAGGTTCCCTCTATGCCCATTTTCTGGAGAGTTTTTATCATAAATGTGTGTTGAATTTTGTCAAAAGCTTTTTCTGCATCTATTGAGATGATCATATGGTTTTTATTCCTTAATTTGTTAATGTTCTGTATCACATAGATTGATTTGCTTATATTGAAGAATCCTTGCATCCCTGGGATAAATCCCACTTGATCATGGTGTATGATCCTTTTAATGTGCTGTTGGATTCTGTTTGCTAGTATTTTGTTCAGGGTTTTTGCATCTATGTTCATTAGTGATATTGGTCTATAATTTTCTTTTTTGCTGTATGCGGGCCTCTCACTGTTGTGGCCTCTCCCGTTGCAGAGCACAGGCTCCAGACGCACAGGCTCAGTGGCCATGGCTCACGGGCCCAGCTGTTCCGCAGCACGTGGGATCTTCCCGGACCGGGGCACGAACCTGTGTCCCCTGCATCGGCAGGTGGACTCTCAACCACTGCGCCACCAAGGAAGCCCCTATAATTTTCTCTTTTGTGTGTGATATCTTATTCTGGTTTTGGTATCAGGGTGATGGTGGCTTCGTAGAATGAATTTGGGAGTGTTTCTCCCTCTGCAATTTTTTGGAAGAGTTTCAGAAGCATCAGTGTTAGCTCTTCTCTAAATGTTTGATAGAATTTGCCTGTGAAGCCCTCTGGTCCTGGACTTTTGTTTGTTGGAAGATTTTAAATTACAGTTTCAATTTCATTGCTTGTGATAGGTCTGTTTATATTTTCTAATTCTTCCTGGTTCAGCTGTGGAAAAGTGTACCTTACCAAGAATTTGTCGATTTCATCATGGTTGTCCATTTTATTGGCATATGGCTGTTTGTAGTAGTCTCTTATAATCCTTTGTATTTCTGCCGTGTCAGTTGTGATTTCTCCTTTTTCCTTTCTAATTTTATTGATTTGCGTCCTCTCCCTTTTTTTCTTGATGCGTCTGGCTAAGGGTTTATCAATTTTGTTTATCTTCTCAAAGAACCAGTTTTTAGTTTTATTGATCTTTGCTATTGTTTTCTTCATTTCTATATCTATTTCTGCTCTGATCTTTATGATTTCTTTCCTTCTACTGACTTTGGATTTCCTTTGTTCTTCTTTCTCTAGTTGTTTTAAGTGTAGGGTTAGATTGTTTATTTGAGATTTTTCTTGTTTCTTGAGGTGAGATTGAATTGCTATAAACTTCCCTCTTAGCATTGCTTTTGCTGCATCCCATAGGTTTTGGGTCGTCGTGTTTTCGCTGTCATTTGTTTCTGTACATTTTTAAATTTCTTCTCTGATTTCTTCAGTGATCTCTTGGTTATTTAGTAGCGCACTGTTTAGCCTCCATGTATTTGTGTTTTTTACAATTTTTTTGCTGTAATTGATTTCCAATCTCACAACGTTGTGGTCAGAAAACATGCTTGATACGATTTCAATTTTCTTAAATTTTCCATGGCTTGATTTGTGACCCAAGATGTGATCTCCCCTGGAGAATGTTCTGTGTGCACTCGAGAAGAAAGTGTACCCTGCCACTTTTTGGTGGAATGGTCTATAAATATCAATTAAATCTATCTGGTCTATTGTGTCACTTAAAGCTTGTGATTCCTTATTTATTTTCTGGTTGGATGATCTGTCCATTGGTGTAAGTGGGGTGTTAAAGTCCCCTACTATTATTGCGTTACTGTCAATTTCTCCTTTCATGGTTGTTAGCTTTTGCCTTATGTATTGAGGTGCTCCTATGTTGGGTGCATAAACATTTATAATTGTTATATCTTCTTCTTGGATTGATCCTTTGATCATTATGTAGTGTCCCTCCTTATCTCTTGTAACAGTCTTTATTTTAAAGTCTATTTTGTCTGACACGAGTATTGCTACTCCAGCTTTCTTTTGATTTCCATTTGCATGGAGTATCTTTTTCCATCCTTTCACTTTCAGTCTGTATGTGTCCCTAGGTCTGAAGTGGGTCTCTTGTAGACAGCATATATATGGGTCTTGTTTTTGTATCCATTCAGCCAGTCTGTGTCTTTTGGTTGGGGCATTTAATCCATTTACATTCAAGGTTATTGTCGATATGTGTGTTCCTATTACCATTTTCTTAATTGTTTTGGGTTTGTTTTTGTGGGTCTTTTTCTTCTCTTGTGTTTCCCACCTAGAGAAGTTTCTTCAGCATTTGTTGTAAAGCTGGTTTGGTGGTGCTTATTTGTCTTAGGTTTTGCTTGTCTGAAAAGCTTTTGATTTCTCCATTGAATCTGAATGAGATCCTTGCTGGGTAGAGTAATCTTCATTGTAGGTTTTTCTTTTTCATCACTTTAAGCATATCCTGCCACTCCCTTCTGGCCTGCAGTGTTTCTGCTGAAAAATCAGCTGATAATCTTATGAGGATTCCTTTGTATGTTCTTTTTTGTTTTTCCCTTGCTGGTTTTTACTTTTTTTCTTTGAATTTAATTTTTGTTAGTTTGATTTATATGTGTCTTTGTGTGTTTTTATTAGGGTTTATCCTGTATGGGACTCTCTGTGCTTCCTGGACTTGGGGGACTATTTCTTTTCCCACGTTAGGGAAGTTTTCAACTATAATCTCTTCAAATATCTCCTCAGTCCCTTTCTTTTCCCCTTCTTCTGGGACCCCTATAATTTGAATGTTGGTGCATTTAGTGTTGTCCCAGAGGTCTCTGAGATTGTCTTCTTTTCATTCTTTTTTCTTTATTCTGCTCCTCAGCAGTTATTTCCACCATTTTGTCTTCCAGCTCACTTATTCGTTCTTCTGCCTCAGTTATTCTGTTATTGATTCCTTCTAGTGTAGTTTTCATTTCAGTTATTGTGTTACTCATCTCTGTTTGTTTGTTCTTTAGTTCTATAAATTTATTTATTTATTTATTTTTGGCTGCATTGGGTCTTCGTTGCTGCACGTGGGCTTTCTCTAGTTGCGGCGAGCAGGGGCTACTCTTCGTTGTGGTGTGCAGGCTTCTCATTGCGGTGGCTTCTCTTGTTACAGAGCATGGGCTGTATGTGCACAGACTTCAGTAGTTGTGGCTTGCAGGCTCAGTAGTTGTGGCTCGCAGGCTCTAGAGCACAGGCTCAGTAGTTGTGGTGCACAGGATTTGTTGCTCCACGGCATGTGGGATCTTCCTGGACCAGGGCTCGAACCCATGTCTCCTGCATTGGCAGGTGGATTCTTAACCACTGTGCCACTGGGGAAGCCCCGAATTCTTCTAGATCTTTGTTATACCTTTCTTGTATTTTCTCAATCCGTGCCTCCATTCTATTTCTGAGATTCTGGATCATCTTTACTGTCATTACTTTTTCAGGTAGATTGCCTATTTCCTCTTCATTTATTTGTTCTTGTAGGTTTTTACCGTGCTCCTTCAACTGTGACATATTTTTTTGTTGTCTCATTTAAAAATTTTTTTTATGAGTGGGATTGTGTTCCTGTCTTACTGGTTGTTTGGCCTGAGGCTTCCAACACTGGGGTTTGTAGGCTGGGTCTTGGTACTGAGATGAGGACCTCCGTGAGATCTCACTCCAATGGATATTCCCTGGGGTCTGAGGTTCTCTGTTAGTCCAGTGGTTTGGACTTGGACCTCCTACTGCAGGAGTTTCGCCTGATCCCCGGCTCGTGAAACAAGATCCCCCAAGCCGCGTGGGGTAGCAAAAACAAACAAACAAACAAAGAACAATAACAAAGTAAAGAATAAAATTAGACTAGGAAACTAACAGATATGTTAGAAAGAATATAAAAATAAAAATATAGATGAATCAACAACTGAGATGTACAACAGTACCACAATAGTAAAAAAGAGATTTCCAGGAAAAATGTCGGAAGTTTCAACTGCAACCAAGCGAGGGGTCTGAAGCAAGAAGTGCCGGGCCAAGCACAAATGAAGGCGTTGTCATAAACTGCCAAGTTTTGGGGGCTGTAAAATGCAGCAATAATGATTGAACAACCTGTCATTCAGGCATGTTTTGTGCACTGTGAGAAAGGACTGAAAAAGGAAGAAAATGACAACTGTTCTACTTTCCGTGGCAATGGGGAAAGGAACTTTACAGCAACACTGGTTTGGGGAAATTGGAGTAAATGTCAGAAAATCTCTCACACTGTGCAAAATTAATTGGCGGTGCTATTTTTATTGTGAAATGTGTCCTTTAAGGAAGGGGCAGAGGGGCTTCCCTGGTGGCGCAGTGGTTGAAAGTCCTCCTGCCGATGCGGGGGACACGGGTTTGTGCCCCGGTCCGGGAAGATCCCACGTGCCGCGGAGCGGCTGGGCCCGTGAGCCATGGCCGCTGAGCCTGCGCATCCGGAGCCTGTGCTCCGCAACGGGAGAGGCCACAGCGGTGAGAGGCCCGCGTACCGCAAAAAAAAAAAAAAAAAGTCCTGCACAACATTCCGGAAAAGGCAAAAGTACGGAGACTGGAAAAGATGAGTGATTGTCGGGGGTTGGGAAGGAGGGATGATGGGGGAGCACAGAGGGTTTTGAAGGCAGTGAAACTACTCTGCATGATTGACAACGGTGGCTACATGTTATACATTTGTCCAAATCCATAGTATGTACCACAGACACCGAGAGTGAACCCTAGTGTAAACTATAAACTTTGGGTGACAATGACGTGTCACAGCATCTGGCAAGGGATGCTGATGATGGGGGAGGTCATGCACGTGTGGGGACAGGGACTATATGGAAACATCTGTACCTTCTGCTCCATGTTTCTGTGAACCTAAAACTGCTCTACCAAATAAAATCTAGTCTAAAACATCCTACACCAAATTATATACAAACCGAGTTCAGCAGGACCTTGATCCCACCATGACCATTGGGGCTCATAATGAAAACACAAGCATTGCTCATTTTCCGTGAATCCCAATCACAAGATACCTCGTGTCCAGAGGCCAGAGGACGCACACGAGAAAACACGTGATTACCAGAGGACGCGCACGAGAAAACACGTGATTACCAGAGGACGCGCACGAGAAAACACGTGATTACCAGAGGACGCGCACGAGAAAACACGTGATTACCAGAGGACGCACACGAGAAAACAAACACGTGATTACCAGAGGACGCGCACGAGAAAACACGTGATTACCAGAGGACGCGCACGAGAAAACACGTGATTACCAGAGGACGCGCACGAGAAAACACGTGATTACCTCAACGATGCCGAGAGGCAACCCCCCAATTTCATCTCCTTCCCTTAAAAGAAGTTTTAACAGTAGTAAACCAGGGAACTAGGAATGCCCGCTCTGAGCAAGAGTCTGGAGAACCGCCACCCTCATCTGCCGAAGGTGGGAGTGTAAATTGAGACAGTTTTTCACGGCAGCCATCTGACAAGATTTACACTTTTCAATGACTTACCATTTTAATTCCAGAAATTTATATGGTATGCTATAAAGTACCCAGGTTGTTCGCTGAGTGTTGATCTTAGCAAAACCTTGGAGGGGGAGGACACCTGCAGGGTTAAGATGCACGAGGAGGGTCTGCGTGTACGGGTGCGGTGGGCCAGGAGGTCCCGTGAAGGAGCGGCTTCTTCCTCCTCACCCGTGTCCCCAGCGCCTAGGACAGTGCTCGGCACACAGGAGATGCACAGTCTACACTGTGGAATAAACGATTGTGTTGTTGGGTTAAAAAAAACCTGCAGAATGGTATGTACAAATGGGCCCATCAGCATAAGAAGAGAAAGACATTTATCCTATCCCATTATATGATTCTGGATTCATGGAAAGCCTCGTAAAAGACACCCAGGAAATTGTTAAACCTGGAGACTCCTGGAGAGAGGGATGAAGGTGCAGAATAAGAGGGAAGACCTTGGACCTTCCACTGCAGGCTTTCGGTGATGCCCGACTTTTCCTGGGAGTGTGTGTTCCTCTTACAACAAAAATCTAGTTGAAGAAAAGGTTACTTGACCTATCTGAGCCTCAGTTTCCTCATTTGTGAAATTAAGAATAGTAATGCCTGCCTTAGAGGGTTACTGTGACATGTAAGGAACGGATAAGGTCACATGAATAGAGCGCTTGACATACTGTCCCTTGGTACCTGGTGTGTGTCAATAAGCACAGAAAACATGAGTATTTTTTAAGAGACTCAGGGACCCAGCAGCACAGTCCCTTGAACAGGCCCTGCGACGTCTTGCCTCCAGGCCTTTGCACTTATTTCCTCTGCCTGGACCACCCCTTCCCAGGACAGCGGCTTGCTTGTTCCCCCATATCATCTGTTTTCCGCTCAGACAAAACCTACAGTCACCTCTATCATCAATCTGCACCCTGCTTCCACATCATCACTCCCTGTCCCCTTGACCTGACTGATTTTTCTTCTTGGCACGTAAACACCGTCTGCCACAGCATGTATTTCTTGTCCCTTTCCCTCATTACAGTATAAGCTTGAGAAGAAACTTTATCTCCAGCAACTAGAATAACGCCTGACAAAGAGGAGGCATGCAAGAAACATTGTGGAATGAATAAATACCCATTGTTTGAAATGTACCATCACGGAAATGCAAGGGAGAAACCTTGGAAGCTACATAAAACCAAGGGGACCAGGAAATGCTTCCCACAGGTGCTATCTGAGCCAACCTTGAAGGCAAGCAGTGAGCCAGCAGCGCAGCAAGACGAACGCCTGGCAGGGGTATGGGACAGGAGCGGGGCACAGGGGCGGAGCTATGAAGTTCCGAGCCGACCCGCGGGACCTGTGGGCCTAGTACACCTGCTAATCTGTGGAGTGCTGGGCTTTTGAAGGACTTAAGTTCAGGAGGTAATACTAGATGTAGAGACTTAATGGCCACTGTCATTCTCCAGGTGAGTGATAAGGACGTGAACCGAGAAGGCAGCAGCAGGAACAGAGGAAAAGGGATAAAAGGTATAAGATGCAAACTCATTCATTCATTCCTTCACTCCGCCCGTTAAAGATGTAGAACTGACACTTCCTGGACGCCGCTCGCAGGGTGGGACTGAAGGAAAACTGGGTGTCTCCCCGAATGTCCGGTTTCTGCCCTGAGTGGCTGATGATGGCCGTGCTGCTCTCAGTGTTCCAGAACATGAAAGAAAGGGCAGGCTTTGCAGGAAAGCCGAGCTCAGGTTTGAGCTGAGTTTGAAGAACCTGTGGGATGTCTGAGAGGTGACAACCCGGGCATTTGGACCAACCCGACTACAGCTCCAGAGAGGACTGGGCTGGAGGTCCTTTTTGGAGTCAGTGACGCAGTAGGTGAAGCCACGGAGATCATACAGGTCATAGTTTAGAGATAACAGGTCCGAGGAAGATGTGGGACATAGTGATATTTACAGGGTGGGCTGAGGAGAAGAGCCCTGGCTCGAACTTGAGAAGGAATGGTTGAAGACAAAGCAAGAAAGCTAGATGGAGAAGCAAGAAGTTACTGCCAGTGTTAGATGCTGTAACACTTAGGGAAGATGGAAATGAAGGGTCTACCTGGCAACTAGGTCTTTGCCAGAGACTGCCAGAAGTTTTCAGAATGGTGGGAAATGGAAAATGGTGACATTTTGTGACGAGCAAGCAGGCGAGGGAATGAAGAAAGTAAGAATAGAGACTATTCTCAAGAAACCTGACTGTGAAGGAAACGGCAGGACAGTAACTAGGAGACCCCGATGACGTCTAAACAAGTTTCCTGGGACGGAGTGGATGGAAGGCAGGAGCTTAGGGTTTTGCAGCTAGTTCAACTGTAAGGGGTGACAAAGCCCGTGGCATGGTTATTGACTGAGAAGTCTACTACAGTACATACATTGACTGAGAAGTCGTGGACGTGCTACAGCACCTACACGACTTTCCCAGATTAAGGCGGGGCGGGATCTGGAGGGGAGAGGAAGAGGGTGCCCCAAGTGCCACCTGTTGACAGTGGATGGACAGCGTGACAACTAGGGGCAGAACAGACACAGACGGCGGGAGTGCGCGATCTTCAGGGCAGGGCAGTTTCTTGTATGTGGGTGGAAGAGCAAAAAGCCTGCGTGCCGCCAGGAGGAGCTAGAAGGCCTCTGGGTCACAGGTTTAAAACCTTATCCCTCGTCCTTTCAGATCCGTTTAAACCCAAGGACTGTCTTTAATGACCTGATGAGCTCTGGGCTTCTCTGGCTACTCTCCACCAAGCAACGCCTTTGTCTACCTCTGGGCAGGATGTGGTGGCTTGCGGCTCTCTGTGGGCTCTTGCCCATCTCAAGAGAATGCAAGTTCCTCAACAGCAAAGGTCTGGACACTCGTCTCTGTGTTCCCTGCACCTAACAGGTGCTCAAAGCACCTGGACAAAGCTGAGGCTTGGTCTCCCGAAGGGTCAGTAAGGCTTGTGTTCCCTCCTCGAGAAACCTGCTTCCATTGCCACAGCCTGAAACGACTCCCTCTTTCCTCGACACCAGTCGCTGTGAGCTTTGGCTGCACTTTTGAACCATCTGGGGCGCTTTTAATATTCCCGACGTCCAGGCCTCCTGGCGACCGGAGGCCGTCAGCGGTCCTGGGCTGGAGACGCAGGAGGAGGGACCGAGCCGCGGGGCGCCGGCGCCTTCATCGCTTCCTCTCCTGGTCCCAGGGACGTTGGAGGGACCGCAGCCTAGCCTCTGCCGGCCGCAGAGCCGCTTAGCCGACTGAGCGAGGGCCCCGACCGCCGTTGGCCTCCGCTGGGCTCCCTTGGGCCCCGGGCTCGGAGCTCGAGGCGGCGAAAGGAGGGGCCTCTGGGCCGGGAGGCCTCTGGGAGTCGTAGTTCCGGCTCGGCCTGCAGGGACCTCGGGGAAAGGAAGACGAAAGGGCTGGAACTACACTTCCCAGAAGTCATCGCGGCACCCCCTGGGCGTGGGGCGGGAGGGCGCGGCCAAGGCCTCGGCACCTCCAAACACCCCGAGAGCCTCCGAGCGCCTCCCGAATGCCTCCGAGCACCTCCGAGCGCGCTCGAGTGCTGGGCGCCTCCAAACGCCTTTCGGGTGACAATCAGTTGTGTTTTGGCTGTGGTTTGTGACGCCCATCTCACATCTCAGTGGAAACACTGAGTAGACAGGAGGATATAGGGAAGCCAACAGAATGGAGATGCACTTTAGCTCGAGGGCTCGTGGATGTAACAAACCAAATGGACCAGATGGGCTTCCTGGGCAGGGGTGATAGGGAAGAGATGGGCACAGAGCCTTGGACGTGCGGGCCCGCATTCAGAAGTTGGCAGGAGGCCGAGGACGGCCAGTAAGATAGGACAGCCCGGAAAGAGAGTGTTCCTGAGGTTGAGAGGGGAGAGCCTTTTAGGAGGGAGAGAGTGATAACACCTAAGGAGTGCTTCACTGGAAGGTTGAGTAAATTGAAACAGAGATACAGCCACTGGATTTGGAAACATGGACGTCACTGAAGCTCTTGACAAGGGCAGGGGTGGGAGCAATAGCCTGACTGGAGAGGAAGAAGAGAAGTGAAAGGTGCCAAAGCAGTAAGTGTAGACAATGCTTTCAAGGAATTTTGCTTTAAAGCAGAGAAATGAAGCAGAGGTTAATAGGGTACGTCGGGCCCGGGAGGTTTTAGCTCTTCTTTTTCTATTTATTATTTACTTATTTATTTATTTTTTACTTTTTGGCCCTGCCGCGTGGCCTGTGGGATCTTAGTTCCCCGACCAGGGATGGAACCTGCGCCCCCTGCATTGGAAGAGCGAAATCTTAACCACTGGACCACAAGGAAAGTCCCTCTTTTTTTTCTAGGTGGAGATGTTACAGCTTGTTTGTAGGTCAACGAGAATGACCCAGAAGGAAGGAGAGATTAATGATGCAGTGCAGAGAGCAGGGTCACTGAGCAGGTCCGAGGGTATGGGACCCAAAGCCCATGCGGAAGGCTGGCACCACACTGCATCACGATGGAAGGCAGAAAGCCTCGGCAGAGGTGCAGGTGGGTGTGGTTGGCAGAACAGGGATCCCCGAAGATGTCCACATCCTCATTTCCACGCCCTGCGACTATGTTACCTTACATGGCAAAAGAGGCTTTGCAAGTCTGATTACGGGTTAAGGACCCTGAGGTAGGGAGGTTATCCTGGATTGTCCAGGTGGCCTCAAAGTAATCACAAGTAGAAAGAAGAGGGAAGAAGTAGGGGACGGTCAGAAGGAAATGTGACTATGGACGAAAGGTCAGAAAGATGCAACATTGCTTGCTTTGAAGGTGGAGGAAGGGGGCCACCAGCTAAGGCATGTGGACGGCTTCTGCAATGGGAAAAGAAAGGGAAGTGGATTCACCCTCAAGCCTCCAGAAGGGAATGAAGCCCTGCGTTGGCTTTAGCCTAGTGAATCCCGTCAGACTCCTAGCCTACAGGAGTGCAAGCAAATAAACGTGTGTTGTTTTGAGACACCAAGTTGGTGGCAATGTATGGCATTCATAGAGGACGAAGACGGGGGGCCAGGGATTGAAGTGGGAAGGAGGGGATTCATGGGGAATGACGCCTAGAGCAAGGCTTGCAAGGGTTTGTTGGGTACTTCAGAGAGAGGAGGTGGTGTGAAAGTTGTCTGGCAGAATGGGAAGGAACGCAGGCAGGAAACTGGTGGTCCCAGGCCACACCATAGGCAAAAGCTGCTCTCACCCCACGGAGGCTGACAGTGGTCTCTGCTCTGGGAGCCACTTATATTTGTGAGAAAGAAAAGACACCGCTCTTGAGGGGGTCCCGAGAAGCTGACTCATAGGTGGGAGGGGGCCCAGGGCCAGAGTTCTGACCTTAGGGGGGTCCTGGTCCCAGCAACATCTTTCCCCCAGGTCAGCCTCCTGCACCTCGAATCCTGTGTCTTGGGCTCCCCTGGGCCCCCTTCTAGGACCCCTTGGGAGGACGTGACAAGTGTGGGTATGAGAGTAAAGAGTGGTTCCTCCTAAACAGTCCCTGTCTGATGCTCCCCAGATGGCACCAGAGCTCATCACAGTGGCCTTTGGGTACTACTGGGAGCTACGGGACAGACGTCTTACAGGTGGACCTGCTCTCGTGTCCCTGTGGACACATCCTACATCAATCCGACTGGGGCGATTAAGATAATCCCAGGAAAAACTCTCCGTCTCTCTTGAGCTCTCTTTTATGGACCTGCCTCCCTACCCCAACCCCTCAATAACTCATCCCCAGTGGCTAAAAGCAGGCTGCATCTGGTTATAGCCTGGTGGCCGAGGTCTAAGACTAAATCACCGGGAAGCCACAGTGAAACACCCCTGGTGGCCAGGATCTGCTAGGGGGCTTTTGTAAAAGGGTTCTTGGGAGAGATGTTTTTCAAGCAAAGGCACACACTGGAGAGGAGACGCAGGTGTCAATCCTAAATTGTCACACCTTGACCCGGCCTGGGCACTGCCAACCCGAAGTAAGAACGAGAACAAGCTGCTTTGGGGTCCTGGAGCTGGAGATGCAGGGGCCGGGATACCTGTAGCAGTGACTGCTATCAGCTGACCGCATGCTGTCTGCAGACCCAGGCCAAGAGGGCCATCTCCCTACACCCCAGCTGCCCATCCCATCACCCTCCTTCCAAGGGTTCTGACCTCCCGGGCTCAATTTGGCCTTAAGTCCAAACTGCCTGGGCCGTGAACTGGGTGGGTCTCCATGCCCCCGAGGTCACTGGCAATGGGGAAGCTCCCTCTTCAGTCAGGAAAACTGACCACCTAATTAGACCGACGTCTGCATCAAACTCATGGACCTTAAAACAGACTTTTGAAAGAAACTTCCAAACCACATGGCTAGTAATCAGGCATTTGTTTTATTCCTGGAAGCTCACAAACAAGAGAATGGTCCAGGGACAGGCCGTTTCCCTGTTGCTTAGTGACTCTGGAGACAAACTCCATGCCGTGGTTTCCATCGCCAGGATGCACACAATCCCCAGGGAGTGCAGGCCGGGCCCAGGGACCTGAAGGGGAAACCGATGTGGAATGGGCTGGCAGCAGGGAGGTAGAAGCACCGTCCAACGTGAGACCACGCCGCGGGGTGTCCCATCTCCACTGCCATTACACTACTTACTTTGCTGACAAGGGGTCAGAAGTTTTAAAACCACTCACAGCATTAGATATGGGGAAAAAATGTGCTTGGTTTAGTCTCTGTGCATTTGACACCTTAATGACACCACAGCATTCGGCAATACGTCAGAAGGGTAACTAACTCTCCAAAACCCTTTACTTAACAGAATTGGAACAACTGAAGGCAACGTAATACACAAACTCAAGTGTGCTAAACACAAGACATACAGAGAGCCATGCTTCTGTCTGGCAGCTCTGGGCAGTGCTGCAGAATGCCTCCCCTGTGTCCTGGCTGAGTGGCCAGGGCTGCCAGGACACTTGTGCCCAGCGCTCAGGAGAGGCTCAGCTCCACTCTGTCACCTCTGCCCCCAGGCCCACACAGTGCCTGAGAAGTCTGGGACAGGTGAGAGACCTGGTAGCCCTGCAAGCTACTTCCTCCTGCCTGTAGCTCCTTCCCTCCACCCACCAGAGGGCTAGCGGGGCAGGGGGTGGGGGTGGGGATGGTCCATAAACGTTACTCCCTTAAGAAACAGGGGCCTGGCTGGCCTGGTTATCGGGGACTGCCCTGCAAGCATCCACTGGAGGAGGACAGCAAAACTGGGAGATATCCAGGGCCCTGCCCCTGTCCAGATACCTGGACCCCAGGGAGGAGGGACTAGAGCATGGGCAGGCAGGGCCCACCCCTTAGGCCCCAGGCTGCCGTTGGTCACCAAGGTCTCCAGACACTCTGGGCTATGCGGGCGGCGGTCAGGCTGCCCAGGGCTGCAGGCACCAAGTCCGGCCCCTCGGCAGGCGCCCGGCTCAGTTCAGCCTCGGGGACCTCCTCCAGGTCGGAGGACTGGTCGTCCCCGGAGCCCCGGGGGCTGGGCAGTGGGGACCCCAGGGCGCCTCCTACTGGCCAGTTGCTCCGCCCATGGGCTCCCGGTGGCCCGGACAGGGCGTCCCCGAGCAGATCCCGGAAGCTGCTGCCCTCGCGCAGCGGCATGGACTCTAGCAGGTGGTTCAGGAGCTCGGCGGCGACGGTAGCGTCGATTGCCTGGCACGTTGACACGAACGTGTGCACCTCGTGCATGCACTGGATGTAGCCGGCGGCGAAGCGCTCGCTTGCTTCCGCCTGCAGCTGCTCGCGTTCTGTGTTCAGGGGTGGGAGGGGAGAGGGCCGCGCCCGGTTCGGTGAGCGGCAACTGATTGCTGTGGCCCGGCCCGCCCGGCCCCCGGGGACAAGGCTCACCCAGGAGACGCGGGGGGCGCGCCCTGCTCCAGGAGGGGAACTCCTCGGTCCCGGGCAGGGGCAGGCCAGGCGAACGCGCCCCCGCCCGCGCGCCCCGGCGCCACCGGCCGGGCGCCAAGAGCGGAGCCATGACCTCCACCTCCCGGAGCGCAGTGCGCCCGCGCCCCTGGCAGCGCAGCGGCCCGCAGCCGCCGCCGCCCTCACCCCCTGGCGTCTTACGCCGCGTCCTCACGCCTGCAGCGGCGCCCGCCCCTTTTATAGCGCCTTATTTGCATCTCAAGGCGCCGATTGCTCGTGAGAGCCAATGGCAGAGGCGTGCTTTGTCTGGCCCCGCCGCCGGGGTCGGCCGGCAGCTGGCGGGGCGTGGGCTGCGGCCGGGGACTCGGGGGTCCAGCCGGGCCCTCCGCGCCACTCCGGCATTGTGGGGCACCGGAGGGGGCGATGACCCGGAGAGCTGTGGCTCTGGGTGCGCTTGTTTCCCTTCCTACCCCGAGCAAGGCGCCCAGGTCTGCGGTGCGTGCTAGCAGGGGCGCATCCATCTGCCCATTCATTCATTCACGCTTGACTTTGTTCACCCGAGGTGCAAGAGGAGAGGAACGCTCCTGCCCAAGTGCCGGGGTCCTGGCGGCCAGAGCCACAGCAAAGGCCGCGGTCTCCGGCCCTGGAGGGAGCTACAGGTCCGGGCTGGGGTGGCTGCAGAGCCCCAGGGAGGTGAGGGCCCCTAGGGCAGCGGGGGTGGGAGCGGGCCCTTGGCCCCAGTGCGTTTCTTGTGGACCTGTGGGTCCTGACATCCGAACGTCGACACCGCCTTCAGCCCGCTCAGGGATCCTAGTGGGGCGGGGTCCCCAGGCCCGCCCGCACCGCTCCATCTCTAGGCTCTCCTTCTCGGGTCATCCTCTGTCCCCACAGGCCGTCTGTTCTCTCCTGGTCATCATCGCCCTCACCACCGGAGTTCCCCTCATCTCCTTCTAGTCCCCTTTGCTCCCCGACCCCTCTTTGACTTCCCTTTCCCCCCTCAGCACCCACCGCCGCCCTCCCCTGCCCTCCCGCCCCCGAACC
>NW_020173945.1:4003765-4017148 GCF_003031525.2 Neophocaena asiaeorientalis asiaeorientalis
CCGTCTGGTCCCCGTAACTTGATGCCCGTGACAGTTGGCAGCTGCAGCCGCTTCGGGCGGAGAAAAGCGGCAGCCTAGCCAAGAGCGACAGGTGTTGGCCGCGCCTTTGTCTTTGCCGCTTTGTCACTCGGGCGGGAGCGGGCGGTGGGTGCGCCTCTGTCCGCCAGACGACCGCCACCCCCACGGCTGGCCGCCCATCTGTTGGCCCAGCCTCCGTGAGGGTGGGGTGCGTGGGCGGTGGGGCAGCTCCCTGGGGACCGCAGCCTGGCCACAGCCCCACCGGCCTAGGTCCACGGCGTCTCCTGGCACAGCCAGAGTACCAATTTGCCTTCAGACCGTGAAGCCTTTGCACAAACACAGCCTTACACCTGGGACACGCTGGGATCTCCCTTCAATGGCTGTTTCCTCACTGTTCAGGTCTCAGCTTCCCTTTACCCAATCCTCTGCTTCCCTCCCGGGACTGGGATTGTCAGGGCCTGGTCTGTGCCCCTCCAGGTTCCAAGCATCCCTGGGGGTACAGTCCGACCTAGGACCCCTTATCTACCCCCAGCACAGAGCCTGGCCTAGCAGAAGCACTGGGTAGGTAGGGAAATTGAGAGAGTGTCCCAAGCCTAGCTGGAAGGCAGCAGGGGAAAGAAAAATCCAGGGACTGCAGTGTGGTGGGGTGGTAGGACTAGGCCCCAGACACCCACCTGTGCCCCCAGCCATCTGAAGATGGATCTGGCAGCCCTTCAGGTGACTGTTTCACTTCAGCTCCCCGCCGAGGGACCTCCGTAGGTAGGACAAGTTTGGTGAGTGGCTTGATGGTTCCCAAAGTCACCTCACTGACCTCTGTAAGTACCTGGGAACCCCTTCTGCTGATTCTCACCTGGCCGTCTCTTTGCTTTTCTGTGAGCAGGGCCCGGGGATTTCCCCAGCCCTGCGCTGTTCACCCAGGTATGAACCCACTCCTTTCCTTCAATCACCCTGTGTCGTCCTCAGTCTCCCCCACAAGCCAGAAAGCTTAGTTCTCTTCCTCCCATCCTCCCCTGCCTGGTCAGAGACCTGACTACCCTTCCCCCTCTACTCCTAGTGGAGGGACTGACAGAGTGGGGGAGGGGCTTGAGTAGTGAACCCCAAGAGAGCCGATAGCTGGCCTGTAACTTTACTTTTCTTCACCATTTAGACATCGCCCCAGGGAAGGAGATCCCCCCCCACCCCAAGAAACTACAATTAAGCTTCTACTGAGCTCTGAGGGGCTCAGATATGGAAAAATAAACTCAGTGATATTTCTTGTACTCTGATTCATACCCCTCTCGTTATTGATTACGTTGTTTGAATAAGATCAAACAAGTCGTTTAGGACGCTCTCCCTGAAAGGCAGTTTGTATTGGAACCGGATGGTCAGGGCTCTGGGGAAGGCCTCTGGGAGAAGACTAGTAATCTTTTCCTGATTGGATGGGGAACTGAATGTGGGAGGTGGAGGAAGAATGATAAAGGCAAATGGTGCAAGCAAAAAATGAAAGGCAACTAGGAACTCCGGGAAAAACAAAAAGCTGCTGAAGAAGAGAAGTGTAGTCTTAGCGCCTACTTGGCCCAGTAGCCAATTCTTTCACAGTCAGAACGAGCTAACATTGTTCACAGGGTTTCAACATTCTAGAGTCAATCTATAGAAAAGGCAAGGAAGGCTTAATTCTGGTTACAGGGTATAAAATTGCTTTGTAAAAACAAAAGGACAGATGACAGCTGTCAGGAGAAGGGAGGAGGCTGAAGCATGGGCTAGGGACCTCATAACCCTTGTCGTACATGGGGTGGGGGGCTTGAGGAATGCTGTCTAGAGTTAAGGAAGGAGAAATTAAGTACTGGGGTATGCCTCAGTCTGACCACGTACCCTTGGGGAAGGAAGTATAGGGATAGAGCGGGGAGTGTGAGGCAGCAAAATCCTTCTTGGTTAGACTGGAAGTTGCCCACGGCCTCATCTTCGAAGTCAGCCTCCACTTCCTTTAGTGCGCCCATTGGCTGGCTGGCTTGGCCTTTTCCTCCCAGAAGCCTGGCTACTCCGTCTCAGGACCACCACACCCTTTCTTTCTCCTTTGCATGGCCTCGTCTAGCAGGCACGCTTCCTGCCATTTGTCCCTTGGACTGATCCCCCTTTCAAAGGTTGCCTGAGCACAGACTTCCTGAGCATTTGGGCTCTTTGATCCCCTCATATCCAAAAACAGAGGCCAACAGAGGCTGTGCAGGGCTGCAGTGGCCACAGGGGGACCAGTTAGCGGCAGGGGTGGCGAGCCATAAATCCCCAGGGAACAAAGACAGTGGCCAGCCTATGGATGTCCAGGCCCCTTGTGGGCAATCAGCCCAGAGGCTTGGAGAAGCTCCTTTTGGTTTAGAAATAAGGGGAGCACATGCCCTTGGGGATATATGGTAGATAAAAATGCAGTTAAGAGCCCCCGAAGGCACTCAGACGTTCAGTGAAACAGCCATATCTGGCCACTTAGCGGGTTTGCAGAGGCCTCCATGCTCACTGGGAGGACTTTGCCTCCCCAGACCCCAAGCACCACTTGGATTTAGGCAGCCAGGACAGGAAGCGGCGTCGAGCCCTCCCTCCTGCTCAGGGAGCTTCTGGAAGGCTGGGCACCAGGGCCGGATCCATTCATCTCCCTGCTCCGACACCACAATACGGTCCTGGTGTGAAAAGTGGGGTGGGGGGGAGCAGGCCTCCACTGTTTGACCAGGCCCTGCACGACTTCATCGCTGTGGAAGGAAGGACTGCGGGGTGGGGTGGGAGGAGGCTGCCACGCTGCCTGTATCACCTCTGATGGAGACACGAGGTCCTTTAGACCACTCTGCTTTCAGCCCCGTGGCCAGCACACAGGCAGCCAGCCCAGGTGAGACAGACTATCCTGGAGGGGGCAGGAAGAGAATGGAGCAGGTGCCTGGGGTCACCGCAGAGTGGACAGGGGCACCAGGGGCTGAGCTGAGTGGCCCTACTCCCCATCTGTGAGTGAAAAACCATGGGGGAACGGGACTCCAGGATTAGATCTAAATCGTTGGGGGTTCACTGGGGTGGGGCTGCATGTCAGAGAGGAAGGGACCAGCGAGAGGCACCCTGTGCAGGGGAAGAGGTGAGGGGGGCCTTTGTGACAGAAGAGTTCCTAATCCAGAATTTCTAGGGTTCTTTTTTTTTTGCGATACGCGGGCGTCTCACTGTTGTGGCCTCTCCCGTTGCGGAGCACAGGCTCCGGATGTGCAGGCTCAGTGGCCATGGCTCACGGGCCCAGCCGCTCCGCGGCATGTGGGATCTTGCCGGACTGGGGCACGAACCCATGTCCCCTGCATCGGCAGGCGGACTCTCAACCACCACGCCACCAGGGAAGCCCGGGTTCTTTTTTTTAAAAAACGATTTTGATAATCTTTGATCTCTATTCAGGTTCCTGTTCCTCTGTGCTACATTAAAAATACACACAAATAAAAATAAAAATATACTTGCTTTATTTACCAATTTTCTAAAAGGCAAAAAATCATAAAAAGACACAAGCAGTCCAACAAACGTATTGCACTGGGTGAAGAAAGTCTGGTTTGCACATAAACAAACCACTTGTCCGGCAAGGTTTAACACGTCGTTACACAGACTCTGAGAGCTTATTTACATTTCTTTTTAGGAATATATTAAAAAGAAGGCTCAGTTTAAAATCGAGAAGAAGTTTTTTATAACACCCGTGTAAGCACACATACTAATGAAAATGTAAGACCCGATGCGTGGCACCGTGTAAACAGTTTCACAAAATGCTCCTGCTGTCAACTTCTCAGCACACGTCAAAGCTCCGCAGCAGTTAACAATCAACGAATATACATAAATGCTAAGATAATGCTGCCGGTAAACACTGCTAACAGGAGGGAACGTGTTGGCAGTCCTGTGTTTAGGGAAAGTCAATGCAACTTTGGCTCCCATCTAATCCCTTAATGATCTGACTTTAGTGGCAGGAAGCAGTTTGTAGCATCTAGTCTCCACACAAATGCATAGACTACACCTTGTCTTGGGTATCTGCAGGTGATGTGGCTTTGTAAATTAAAAAAAAATAAAAAGTTAAACTTTCTGTGTTCGAGTTT
The DNA here is from genome assembly GCF_003031525.2 of Neophocaena asiaeorientalis asiaeorientalis. Taxonomy (NCBI): domain Eukaryota; kingdom Metazoa; phylum Chordata; class Mammalia; order Artiodactyla; family Phocoenidae; genus Neophocaena; species Neophocaena asiaeorientalis. The sequence continues at coordinate 4,007,854 of NW_020173945.1, forward strand.
ATGAAAAATATATGATTGATAGTCAGGCATAAAGTGGTTTGACTGAAAACCAACTGGATTACAAGGAGACGTCACCTGTTCTAGTAGCTGCTTCTCCAGCAAAGAACAGGGGAAGCTGCCCCCTTTCAACTTTCTACAGACGCGATGCAATTGTAAGTCAGCTGTTTCATCACTGGCAGCTTCTCATTCACCCGAGGGACCAACGTAACATTCTTGCAGACAATCTTTGGGATAGACGATGCAATACGAGGTTTTGCAAAAAGCTGGGCCATCTGGTCTCACTTTTCCCCAAGTGTCCCATTCACCTGAAAGTGCCAGTGGACATCACCACAGAGACCGGAAATCGCACCACTGAGGTCAGGTTCATGAAAAGAATTAGGGGGTCCGTGTCCCAGCCCAGGTGTGGTGAGAGCGGTTAGATCACGGCACCCTGGAAAACACAGATGCAGCCACCAGCTAAGTCAGGAGAAAGCACTGGCTCAGCTGGGCCAGAGCTGATGTCTCGGAAGTGCCAATCAAAGAATAAATACGGGTGGGTCCCAAGTGTGGCGATCAAAGCCTGGTTTGCAGAGGGAAGTCACAATAAGGGGATGACCGACAATGTGTTTTTATCTACATATTGGCTATCCCGGTCTGAAAAGGATACGAGAATGATGTCAAAATATACACAAGGGTCTGTGTATTTCTGAGGATGTATATTTCTATGACGGAGTTGGTCACACAAACCACTAGGCATCTTTAGTCCAGAGCGAGCATTTCAACTTCGTTCACCCCAAACTTAAGCTACATCAGGTGAAATGTTTGCTGCTACCACACTTGAAGCTGAAGCCGCTGGTCTGCCAAACTACGCTTCACGCCATTTAATGCAAAACATTTTGAAAGAAAATTAGCAGAGGCTGTGATCTCCACTTGGTATGTTTTAAAAACATCTAATCTGACTAAATAATTTAGATAAAAAGCAGCCCCCCGGAGAGGACATAATTTGATCTGATCCAAACACACCCTGGGGAAGCTCTGAAAGGCCGGCCCCTCAGTGCGGAGTCACCTGTGGCATCCTAGCTGTTGGTCACAGCCCCGTGCGATGCCTCGGGACCGCCCACGGGGAGCCAGCAGACACTGCTGCTCTGGCTGAGGACGCTCAGCCGCTTCCCCGACACAAGGAGGGAAGCAGTCCTTCTCAAGTTAAACAATGATGAAAATCTCCTCCCCTGTCCCCGAAAACTCCATATTTATATTTTAAATACAAAAAGCTATTTCTTCCCAAACTTCTCCTACCCGCCACGGTTTTAAATCACCCCTTCGGAAAACGATGGGTTTTTTCTAGAACAAAAAAAGCCATGTAAGTATATCCGTCCATTTCATTAGAAACACAGGTGAAGACCCGCCCTCTCCTCAGAGCACCATCTAATGTACGCCACTGGCTGTCCCGCTGTGGGGGGTTACGTCTGCCCTTCGTTTCTGTGACTCAGGGAGGGTCCGTTTTCCTCTTCTGTGGTGCTGGTTGTTCCGCTGAGTCCCGGAGTAGGGGTAGCTTCCTCATACCACATGCAAACGTTGTCTTTTCCCTTGTTTTCACAGCAAACACATTCCTTAAAAGAAAAAATGTAAATCAGTAACAAAAATGAGATCTTTGGTACGAAAAAGTAGTTCAAGCTGAGAGGGGTGCAGGTGATCAGGAGTCAGCCGTGAGGCTGCTGGAGGGTGAGCAGGTACCACTGGGCATGGGACCCCTGACTGCTCTCCAAGGAGCCAGAGCTCTTCCCAAGAGGTCCCTGCTCCCAGCTCCCCAGGCCCCTCCCTTGTCTGCGAGGTGGCTGTGCATAGCGAGGGGACAGCATCAACCAGAGGCTCTAGTGCCAGCTCCTCCTCTTTCTGCCTGTGGGACCTGGAGTTGCTACCGGCCTTCTCTAACCTCAGTTTTCTAATCTGTAGAATGGGATAGCAACAACGTACTGTCTCGTTTGTTCATTTCCCATCTGTTAAGCACCTGTCGTGTTCCAGGCACGTTCTAAGCACTGGGAGTCAGCAGTGAACAGAGAGGAAAATCTGTGTCCCAGTGGAGGTGACCTCCCAGTAGCCGAATGAGAAATGCTCCAGTGTATTAAAAGATGGGAAATGCGGGGCTGACGTGGAATAAGGCATGTGAGGACGTCTGTAATTTTACTGATGTTCCACTGAGAGAGTGACTGTAGTGGTTTTAAAATACGCCCACAAATTCTTTGACACCCCTTCCTCGGAAGGTGGAGGCCTGGACTCGGTGACCTGCCACTAACAAAGAGGAGGTGATGCAGGTGACATGTGGGTTGTAACAGGCACTGCAGCCCCTCGGTTCTCTCTGGGGAGGCCGGGATCATGTCATGAGGATACACAAGCAGCCCGATGGACAGATCCACACGGCAAGGAACTGAGGCCTCCTGCCAACAGCCAGCACCAATGTGCAGGGACACGAGGGAGCCTCCTTGGAAGGGGATCTTCCAGCCACCATCCTGTCTTCAGATGGCATGAGCCCCGGCCAATGTCTCACCTTCACCCTCAGGAGAGACCCTGAGCCAGAACCACCCAGCTAAGTTGCTCTTAAATTCCCAACCCAAAGAAACAGTGGGAGATGATAAATGATTATTATTTTAAGTTCCTAAGCTTTGGGGTTATTTGCTAGGTAGTATTAGATAAATAACACAGCAGCATGTGAAAAAAAGACTTGAGGGAAGCTGGAGTGAGCCATGTGTCTGTCTGAGGAAAGAGGAGTCCAAGCAGAGGGAAGGGCAGGTGCAAAGGCCCTGAGGCAGAAGCCTGCTCGATGATTTCAGGGAACTGGAGAGGAGGGAGTGAGGGGAGATGGGAGCTGTGGGGAGGGGGTGTCATATTTTAACAGCTTCGCAGCAATTTATTCTGATTGAGAAGCGGCACCGCTGGAAGGGCTCAGAGCTGAGGGGTGACGTGATCTCACTGTAGGGGACAAGAGGGAACAGAGTGCAGCGGGGGGGATACTGTGACAGTCAGGCGAAGCAGCACTGTGGCGTGGACCAGGGTGGTGATGCTGGAGGTGACGGGAAGGGGCTGGTTTCCAGCCACCTTGAAGGTCAAGCCAGTAGGACCTGCTAGTGGACTGGATGGGGCACGACAGAAAGAGAGTCCAGAGGGCTGTGGAACGACCAAGAGGGGTGATGGAGTCACCCTTGAGTGGGTGGGAAGACAGTGGGTGGGCTGGCTCTCTCTGAGCATAACCAGGACAGCAGATGAAGTTCGACAGAGGTGGACGCTAGGGAGTCTCGGCACGGAGACACTACTTTCGGTCAGGAGGAGAGAGCTGACAGCGCCAGAGGGAGTGTAGACAGAAGAGGAAGGTGCAAACGCTGAGCCTGGGCGCATCCACACTGATGGGTACAAGAGCGAGGGGCCAAGGGGCCGGGGCCAAGGGAGGGGTGCTCTCAGAGGAGGGGCCGGCCGTCACTGAATGCCGCGAGTGGGTCGGTTAGGGTGAGGACGGAGACGTCAGTGGATTCAGCTGCTGGACCTGGAGGCCTCGACGAGAGCAGCCTCCCGGGCAGTGCTGGTATGGGGGTGCTCTGAGGGGAGCGGGGAAGAGGAGCTGGGGTACAGAGACACCTCTGGGACCCTCGGGAAGGAACAGAGACAGGAGGGGCAGCCTGGCGAGAGTGGGAGGGAGGGTGGGGACCTGCTGTCTCCCTGTTACTTAATGGTCTACGTGGATGTTGAGGGTTTATGACAGAGGAAGTGTGTGTGTGGGTGTTTTCACTGGAAACAGAATTGAAAGAAAAAAAATTCAAATTTCAGCATGTGATTGAGACTAGATATTTAGGAGACCTTTTTGGAAACAGTGTTGAGAAGCCATTGGAAGAAAGTTCTTTGAAGGAAACCTAACAGTGTGGTGGTATTTTTTTTTAATGAACTTTTTTTTTTTTTTTTTTTTTCGGCACACGGGCCTCTCACCGCTGTGGCCTCTCCCGTTGCGGAGCACAGGCTCCGGACGCGCAGGCTCAGCGGCCATGGCTCACGGGCCCAGCCGCTCCGCGGCATGTGGGATCTTCCCGGACCGGGGCACGAACCCACGTCCCCTGCATCGGCAGGCGGACTCTCAACCACCGGGCCACCAGGGAAGCCCTTTAATGAACCTTTAATCTTAGAAGTTTTAAATGTACAGAACAGTTGCAAAGACAGCACAGAGCATTCTCATCACAGTGCCTTTTAATGCAAAGTCAGAAAACCCGCTCCAGAGCTCACCGCCACGTCGAAGGCCGCGGGCAGGCCGCCCGACCACATCCACGGGTGGACGTCCTGCAGCTCCTGCCTCTGCCTGTCTGTGAACCTGGGCTGGAGCCTCTGCAGCACCTTCAGCTTCTCCCTGTCCTCCTGCAGGACCGTTTCTAAATTTCTTCATGAAATATTTAGAAATAGGGAAGCTTTAGAACGTCTCAAGGGCTTTGTTTTTTAAAGAATATACTCGTTTTCTACCAACACTTCCAGTGTTAATCATGTAATTTTAGATGATTTTGTTTAAATTTCCTTTCCATTTAAAATAAATTACCCTACTTAAGGTAACGTCATCTCCCTAGTAGATAGTCTGTAGTTTTTCCATGAAGATGATACACCGAGTTCTGATTTTCATTTCACTTGAGTGCAGCCATGGGAGCCGGGTATCTGCAGACACTTGGTTCTGTGCCCGGGAGGTTCTCACCAGCGAGGTGGTAGGTAGACAAGCCCTCCCCTGCCACCTGCCGACACTGGCCTGCCCCGCAGCAGTCCTGGAGACAGAGCCCTGGGCTCCCCTGGCGCAGAGGCCTGGCTGTTCTGAGCCTCAGGGTTAATCTGTCCTTCCTCCCCACCATGTCCCTCCACCGAGGGGGCACTGCACAGGGGCATGGACCCTGATAGGTTCCAGGTTCCTTGGAGTGGTCAGAGCTGAGGCCCAGACCCAGGTCCCTACAGAGCAGCCAGCAGCCTCGGGCTGGTCACCCACCTTGACTCTTGGTTTCTGCATCTCTAAGACACACACACACACACACACACACACACATCACTGACCACATAGGGTTGCTGGCAACAGAGCAAAAGAGACGACGTTGGCACGAATGCCTTGTAAACGTCTTGTGACACCGTGGCGGGTCCCCAGAGCCCGTCATCCTGGAGGCCTGTAGCAGGTCACTCTGCGGGCTCTGTGTGGCCAGCGGCACCATCTAGAGGAGCCCTGCTTCCACCTGTGCACTCAGCTCAATCTGAGATAAGGCTCCCGAGGGAAGGCCTCTGGCCTTGGCGTTCTGGGGAAACCTGAACCCAGCCCTTCACCGTCCCGAGCCGGCGGTGAACGGTTACCGCGAAGGCATCTGGTATGCCATCATGACGCTGTCGTCCGTGTGGGCCCCGAGCAGCCAGACGGGGTCCTGGAGGACGTCCTTGAGGCGCTCACTCTCCGCCATGTCCACCTTCCCTTTTGCTCTGTGGTTATTCTCCGGGGAGTCGACGCTTCCAAAATACTTGCTGGTGTGACTCGTGTTGCTGCTGCCTTTAAAACACAAAGCACGGCAGGTCAGAACCTTGACTACTGCACTGACCTTGCACGCTGTGCTCGTGTAAAGGAACGGCAGCATTACAGAGCTGAAGGGTTTTGTTTGGTACCTGGTGCCTGGGTTGGTGGACCTTCCCTTCTCTTTCCAATTCTCGAGTTGTCTGGGTAATTTAAAGACAGGATATCAGCTGGTACCATGGAGGTGACTCTCTCCTGGGGAGGCCCCGAGGAGTCCAGGTGGGGCTATATCTTAGAAGCCGTGCTCTTCTCTCCCAGGCTCACTGCCCCCGGACTAAGTCAGGCCACAGAGAAGCTGCCCCTGTGAGCGGCAGGCAGCTGTCCCGGAGCGCCTCCCGGCAGGCCTCCCACAAGGAGAGGGGCCCGCTCACTTCAGGGGAGCGGGGGTCTTACGGTCTGGGGAGAGTGTGTGCTCTTCCCGTGGGGCGGTTCCAGATCACACCTGAATGATCCCGGTCGGTCCACACGCTAGCTTCTCACCAGGGGATCTAACTCAGGGAGGCGAGCCGCTGCCAGCCCTCCCGGCATACCCGGGGAGCCCCAGGGACAGTCCAAGCAGGGCCAGCTGGGGTGGGGGGCCTGCAGTGCCGCTGAGGTCAAGAGCGACGGGCAACAGAGGGAAGTGGGGCGGGCCGGGGCTGCCGTCCGCACGGGTGGAGCGGGGTAGGAGGAACCCAGCTGCCTGTCTGAACGGCCGAGGGCCCCGAGGAGCTGCTCGGGGTGCAGCTGGACGCCTGCATGTCGGGGCCCTGCCCAAGTCAGCCTGCGGCTTTGGGGTGACTGGCTCCCTGGGGGCCGGAGAGTCAAGGACACCCAGGTGTATCACGTGAGAATCTTCCAAACACACCTGCCACCTCCCACCCCGCCCCGACTCCCAGGCGCTCCCAGCACCACCTACATACCGGCCCCACTTGCAGATGCATCACAGCCCAGCGAGCCGGAGCCCAGGGAGCAGGAGGCGGCGGAGGCCCCGCTCCCGGACGGGGCTGAGCCCATGGCCGAGCGGAGGTCCTCACGCGGCAGGACGTGCAGCAGGCCGCCGGGCGTGCACAGGGCGTCGCTGCTCTGGGCATCCTTGGGCTGGTCGCACTTTGGGAACAGGGCGGAGACACCAGGTCAGGTGTCCGGTCTGCACCAGACTCTCAGGGACACAGCGGGTGCACCCTCCTTGGACCGCTGGCCCTTCCTCCACGTGCCACATGCACAGAGCCCGTGGTTACTGGGGCCACAGCGGGACTCTCGGTAGTGGGATGGATGCCATCTAATTAAATTTAGTTTGGGGGGAGTCCCACTAAAGACGGCAGCTCTCGGATCCCTGCGGGGGAAGCCTCAGGCTTGTTCCTCCGCCAAGGCGGGCAAGTGTCTCCTGCAGCACCCCAAAGCTGCTCCTCACAGAGGCAGGGGCTCTGGCTGCCCGGCTCCCGCACCCGCAGAGTGGGGGCGGGCTTGGACATGAGGGGGGCTTGGCCTGGGAGCGCCCCCACCCTCCAATCCTTGGAACCCAGACTGTAGGCCCGGGAGTCAGGAGGGCAGCAGCCGTGCTGGGACAGCCACCCCGTTCCCACTTGCTCTCCCAGGAGCACTGGCAGGGGAGCCCCGCACAGCTCCTTCCTTGGAGGGCCCACGGATCACACTGCCTCAGCGGGTGCGACCACACACCGAAGCTCTCAGGACACAGAAGCATTAACTGGAGATCATACAGTTTCATTAACCGAGTACGAGTGCACGCCAACGTCCCTCAAGACGTGGGAGGATACACACCCATGGCACTGGCTTCCAGCTCCCTCCTGGCCCTGCCCCTTCACCGTGAGCCCCTCTGCCGCCAGCTGCCCTCCAAGGCGCCTCCGTTCTGACCTTTCACCTGACTGCGCTCTATCCTGGAAGCATTCACTGAAAACCTGGAGGCCCATGACGATGAGTCACGAAATCACCTGTGGCTATTTGGAGCCTGCATCTGCCATCAGACAACAAAACTCCCTTTTCCCCTTCAGATCCCACGACAATAAAAACTGGTCTACTCTGATAGGGTCTTTTACCCGGAAAATGTTATTTCCTAGCACACGTGTTTATGTCGGAATTGAAATGGTCTGGTAGTAACCTCAGTGCGGGGACCACCTGAGGTCAGGATGTTCGTGACCCGCCCGAGGCGGCTGCGTTCGCCACCTGCCTTCGTTAGACAAAGGGCATCAGGAGATCCTTACGGTTGGCGGTGCCTCGGGCCGCCGGTCCCAGGATGAGCCAGGCTGGCAGTCGGGCCCGGCTCGCACGGTCTCTGTGGGCCCCGTGGGCCCTGTGGCCGCTGAGCCGCCCTCGGGGGCCTCCTCCAGCTGCAACAGGCTGAGCTGCAGGGGCGAGCTCCCGCGGGAGTGGAAGAGCGGCGGTGAGGTCCTGCCTGCGGACCCCGCGGCTGAGGGCAGGGCGGCCTGGGCGGCCACGTGCGACACGGACAGCCCGCGCTCTGCCAGGGCACACGTGTGCGGGTGTTTGGGGGATGAGGTCCGACCAGGGAACTCGGGCTGCGAGGCAGGAATCACCTCGGACGGCAAGTTCGGCTGGCCGGGGAAGAAAGCTGGGGGCAGGCTCGGGGTCACCGGAGAGAAGGGGCAGCTGGGTAAGACCAAGGCCACGACCGGGGGCAAGGGGCCGGCAGACGGTGGGGGCTGGACCGCGAACTCGCGCTGGGTGTCCACGGGCAGCGCGAGGCCGGCGTGGGGAGTTCCGGGTGCCGCTGCCACGGTCCCTGGAGCTGGCACTATCCCTGGGGCTGGAAACATGGGCAGGGAGTAAGCGGGCACCGGGGTGGGGAAGGGCATCGCGGGGCAGCTGGACTGGGATGTGTCCGACGGTGACCAGGCGGTGGCATTCAGGCCCACCAGCGGCAGCCGCTGGGGCGGGGGGCCCCCAGACCCAGGGCTCCCCAAGGAGTCTCGAGGCTTGACCCGTTTGGACTTAAGTTTTCTGTTCTTCCCCGTTTTTTTCCAAGATGAATCTATTCCAGAGGTATTTCTTAGTCCGGGAGCAGCTAAAATAATGGGAAAACAAGAGTTAAAATGTAAAAATTATGTTATGTTTCCTGTTACATCAATTTTCAGAGATTTGTAGGACCTCAGAAACCTGAAGGCACCTTCCAGTTCAACAGTCAGTCCCACCCTCCCCATCGCCAGCCTGGGGATCACGGGGCCACCACCCGGTCTTCCCGGATCCTCAGGAAAGTGAGAAAAATCAGGGCAACACGTTAGGTTTTCATAAAACTAGATTCAATCCATTTAAAGGACCACCCTTTGTTGCGAGATCACATTCCTTGCTTTCTTCTCATATTAAAATGCCGTTTCTTTCATGAAGTAATAGTGATAAGTGGCATCAAGAAGGTTTTATTTGTCCAGAACAGTAAGAAAGCTGGAAGTCGATGCTATTCCCCAAGGGCGGTTTGTGACACCTTAGAGGCAGAACCGCTGGTCTCATCTAACCTTATCTGTCAGTGTTACTAGCTTCATCGCTGCTGTTCCTAAAAAGAGATGTTTCCTGCTTAGAAAGCTTGTGATTCCAGCCCAGTGAAGGCAAAGGGCCGAAGGAACGCTCGCCCTTGGAACCGAGGTCTTCCTCTCTGACGATGAGTGCTGCTGAGAGGGCCTTTCTCAGGAGGCTGGAGAGGCTCCACCCAGTGACATAAGGGACCCTGGGCATGTCCCCCCCGCCCCACCTCCCCTGGGCACCGGCCAGCGCTGGGAGTACTGTGGGCTCGGGGGTCATGCC
>NW_020173945.1:4017233-4045230 GCF_003031525.2 Neophocaena asiaeorientalis asiaeorientalis
GTGGGGTGGGCAATGGAATGGGTCCCAGGAACCTCAGCTTCTCCTCTCCTGTCACAGAGGGTAACTCCGGGCTCCTGCAGCAGGTGTGCGAGGACATCCCCTGCCGGCTGTGCCACACGCTAAAGGCAAATGGGCCAGACCAAAGCAGACTGCTAAGCGGGTGGAGGTTTTGCCATTCAGCCTCTCTGCCTGGTGTTCTTCCTACAGGAAATCTGCCCCCTACTGGGACCCGGAGCTACAGCACTGGGCTCCTGGGATGCCACACCAGGGTCTGGGCGGGGCTGCTGTGGACAGCTGTGCCATCTGTGCACTGAACAAAATGCGTGGCCAAGGGGGCAAGAGGGGGCTGGAACTCTACGGTGGTGTGGGCACCGTTTCCTGATTTCCACAGAGGTTCCCGATGTGCTGGCAGTAACCCTGGGTCTGGGGATAAACTCCTTAAGGAGTGTGTCAGCCTCTCACTTCTGGGACATCTGTTTCGGTGTGTCTGCCCAGAGACCAGGGGGAGTTGGGTCCTCATGGTGTGTGTCCCCTGGGCTCACTAGCTCTCAGCTCTGATCCCTGTGTCACGGCCTGGGAGCCCAGGGAAGAGGCGGCATCTCTGATCAGCTTGGCCTTGTCAGTGGGGCCTGGGAAGGTGGCTGGGGGTTGGGAGCCAGGCTCCTGGACCAGAAAAGGGGCAGGGAAGCTCGTCTGTTCCACTTCATCCCTTGCCCGTTGACCACCTGATGGCTCTCAGCCTAAAGGGCAGCTTCACGCACCCCTGGGCTCTGTCGGGCTTGGAGTCAGCAGCCTGGTCCTGAAGCCAATCCGCCAGGAGCATATGTGCTCTGGGGAGAAGGGTGCCATTCCCTCCTACGGTGTCGTCTGGGGCTAACCTCCTCCCTCAGGGGCTTGACACCAAACGCCCCGTCAGTGCCATGCTCCTTCTCTGGGCGGTGCATTAGCCCAGCTGGTCCTCTGAGGGTCCTGTCTGGGTGGGAAGGTGGGGTAGGGTCTCTTGCCTCTCAAAGTCACCCAGGCAAGAAATGTCTGGCATGGCAGCACTGCAACTGCCCGCCCTGCATTCCACAGGGGGCTGGGCTGGGACTGTCACCACTATTTACAGCACTGCTCCCTTGGGAACACAAAGTGACATCCTTGAGAACATCACTGGTCAAGTTCCAACAGCTTCTTACAAACCCACGTGTCCCAAACTGGGGACGTTTCGCCTTCTGAAAGCAGCGCTAGACTCAGTAGCATTAAGAATAAAGTTAAAAAATAAATCCACTTTTAGCTCAGGCATTACCACTTACCTCTTTCACTCGACTGCTCCTTGCATCTGTCTTGTGAGTAGTAATGGCAGCGAGGCTGGAAGACACTGAGCTTTCTTACTTCTCTGAACTTTAGCAGGAAACTCTGCTCCTCCCTCTGGGTGTGGGCGGCCAGCACTTCCTTGGTGAGGCCCAGCTTCCGGAAGGGCCCCTGCTCCTGGCCGAGGCCGCAGGGCAGCACGGAGCCCGCCAGGCAATCCAGAGACTCGGGCCCACTGGCAGCATCTCCCACCGTCTCTGTAACAGAAGACGCACAGCTCTCATCCGCAAGGGCCCTTCTATCTTAAAACGGCTGAAAAAACGCACACTGCACCTACGAAGAAGAGAAATCACTTGCACGGGAGATTCCTTCACGACGCCCACAGCATGGGGATAAGGTTCCTTCACGATGCCCACAGCATGGGGATAAGGTTCCTTCACGACGCCCACAGCATGCCCACAACATGATGTATTTGTCTAGCTTTCTGAGAAAGTTAATGACAAAAGGGGTGGGAAGCCCCATTACCCAGGGGCTCCGGGATCAGTCCTGTAAATTGGGGCACCTCGGGGGGTTTTCAGCCTCTGACGCTGAAGACACTCCAGGCTGTCTTGTGCTTTCAGAGCAAGAGGCTAAGGCTGGCGCACGGCCTCATCCTGGCTCAGGATCACGGGCTTGACAGTGTGGCCAGTGGAACTGCGGGTGCAGACAGGATGGGGCGGGTGGGACCACAGACCGTCCTGGAAGGGGTTGGACATTGACTCTCTGATGTGTACTTCTGCCCTCATCACGCCCCCCTTCCAAGCAAAGAATGAATTCAGGATTCGTTTTACTCGTGGTATCTGAAGAACAGCTCAGCGTGACGCCCGTGGTTGTCCTGCTATTACGACCCGCACTGGCTCCTGTCCTCACATGGGGAGGGCAAGGCTTGTAATCCCATCCAAGGAAGCAGGATGCTGGGCGGGGGCTCGTCCCCAGGCTTCTCTCGGCACCAACGAAAGGGGAGTCCTGGGAGGCCCCTCCGTATCGACACCTGAGCAGACACCTGTCACAGGTGGAGCCAGAGCGCAGCGGGGGCAGGACAGGTGTGGCCGCCCCCGCCGGGCATTGCACGGATTTCCTGCACCCCTGTTACTGGGCTGTGTAGCTACCTCCACACTTGGATAAACTTAAAGAGAATCTGAGGACGGCAGTCAAAACTTCTCATCTCTATCGTTCAAGTCCGATTTCTCCTGGCATCACCCAAGGAGCAGCAAGCGTACCGAGCTCAGGCTGTGGCTTCTTGTCGCCCACGTGAACGATGGTGCTGCTGTAGCTGCACTGGCTGGTGAGCGACACCACGCTCTGTGCCTTGCTGGGCAGCGTCAGCGAGGTCAAGTGCGTGCTGACGTCCGTGGGGCTGTTCACCTTGAAGGGTGATGCGGTCTCTTTATAAGGGAAAATGGAAGCAAGACACAAAAATGCGATAAAAACGAACTGTCGGGATAAGCTGCGTGGAGGCCTAGGTGGTGCCCCAGTACTGGGGGCAGGGGCAGGGGGCAGCTGCAAGTCTGCACACGTCCTGGCAGGTGACACTGTGTCCTCGGGTGTTTATTCACGGGGGATGGCGGAGAGGAGGAGATTCTGAAATGGGAATGCCGCCGCCCTGACCTCCTGAGTCCTTTGGGAGGAGGGAGGCGGCAGGCAGCAGGTGACCGCGGAGCCCTGGGTCAGGGCCTCTGCCGTGGGCCCGCGGGGAGGGCCGCCCAGCAGTCAGGAGCCCGTCTGCTGAGTGCAGGCAGGCAGGTGGCGCTCCCTCCCTGCGGGCTGGGCCAGACTCCACCAGGGCACGGCTGTCCGGTCGCCTGGGCTTCCGTCTACAGTGGGAGACCCTACTTCTGATCCCGGTGGCGGCCGCCAGCAACGCCCTCATGTTTGAAGGGCCTGAGGTCTCATCTGACTCGTGGGGTCACTGACCCTCAGAGGCCAGGCCTCCTCTGAGACGCCCAAGAATGACAGCCCGAGAGGCCCCGGCCTCCAGGAGCCCCGCAGGATCCTGCCCTCAAAGTCCAGGACCACCTTTATCTCCAGCTCATAAGAAGTTCTGAGCTACTCTGGTCATGTAAAAAATAGCCTATACCCTAATACCGTGTCCCTGAAGCCGCTCAGAATCCACCTGGATAAAGGGGCTCCAGGACCTCAAATGACGGCTGATCCTACCAGAGAGGGTCTAAGTTATCCCGCAGTTAACAGCTCAAACGAACCAGGTACCTGCGGCACGTGGCCCGGGGCCGGCGGTGGCCTTGCGCTTGTCGCTGGCCTTCGGCGTGGGGAGGTGTGCCGGGAACTCACACTTCCTCTTCAGGGTGGTGGCCTTGCTGCAGCTCTCCAGGTACCTGTGGGCGGGTGATAAAGGGCTTCATGTAACAGAGAACCCCACAGCATGAGCAGCTGGGTGGGGAGGGAGGCCAGAGGGCCGTACCTGATGACACTGTCCAGGCAGCTGATCTGCTGGTAGGAGCCCGCGAGCGGGCTCTTGAAGGCCAGCTCCTCAGGAAGGCCGGCCTTGGGCAGGCTGGCCCTGGAGCGGTCCTTTTCCGCGGCTGCAACAGCTTTCATCTGAGCCGGGGAACTGCTCTGCATTTCTGGAGGAAGGACAACATTGTTTTTTCAGTTAATCCTTGTTTTCCCCGGAGTACACTCTATACTGACAAAGCACGTTAATTCTACCTAAAGATAAGGCTGGGGCCTCAGAATATGCTTCACGGACGCAGAGACCCGCTATTCATGCAGCACTGCTAAGCCATCCGCAGGGCGCCTGGGGGGCGCTCTCTCTGCGGCACTCGGTCCGGCCTGTCCCCAGGGTCAGGGACTCAGCAGTGGGAAAGGTCAGTTCTTCACTTGAACTCCTGAAACTTTCAGGGCCAATAAGATCACAGGCACCTTATTGGCCAGTCGACGCTCCCTGCCTTGGGGAGGGTCGGTCTTTTCAAACATGACTTGGCAGGAATAACAATTTTAACCATAACTGCCGGCAGTACAGCTTTCCGTCTCCTCGCCTCACCACGCTGAAGTCTCACTAAGGAGATGCTGGATCATTTGTTACCTGCAGCAGACTCGTTCTTTTGTTCTCCAGATTCATCCGGACAAGGGCTTTTGCTTTTGACCTTCTTACCATTTTTACAAATCTCCTGGAAGAAAAACACATCATTCACCCTGGGAGACCCCCGCAGCCTTTGCCCCACCCTGGAAAGAGAAAAGCAGGATTAATCCCAGCAACAGCAGCGAGTTCTGAAGGAGACCTGAGAGGCAGAACTAGATACAGCAGATTTTACGATTCGGAAGAATAAATAGTAAAGGGAACGGCAGGTTACACTTTCTTCTTTCTAACCCTAACCCTACAGTTAACTCCTCACTTTTGCTTGATTGGCCTGTTAAATAATTTTCACCTGAACCTCTAGCCAGTCTGTGGCTGCCTCCACCCTTTCGAGGTTACACAACGAGTCCCAGGTGAGCCAAGTCCAGAGCAGCCAGGAGCAGGTGAGGTCGGAAAGGCTCGGCCCCGGCGAGGGCTGTTTCTAAAGTGCTCAGACATTTGGGTCACAGATGACAGACAGAGAGGGACAGAGGGGACAGAGGGGCACGTACGGCTCTCCTCCGGCAGGGGTCCTCCTGGCCGGTGCATTCGCTGGAGGAGGTCTGGCTCAGGAGGTGTTCGTGGGACCCGCTGCTGCCCAGGCTCCCGTAGCCGCTGGAGCTGCTGTGTGGGACAGGCTGGGGAGACAGCAACAGAAGGACTCTGGACGGGCCGGGGCACGCCCGCCTTCTCTCAGAGGCGCCGCGACCTGCCCGGGGGCCCTCGGCGAGGACCAGGTGGGGCCGGGCTTGGACCCAGGGTCAGGCTGCAGTGGGCTCCCAGGCTCCACCCGCGGGGCTGGTCCTGGATCCCAATCCCCAGGAGACTCCACCAACAGGGAGTCCGCGGCCACGGGGCCTGGAAACAAAACAAGGTGCCTGACAGTTCCCACAGCCCCCGGAACCGAGAGGCAAGAGGCCACTCCTCGTGGGGCCAACGTGCTTGCAGGAATCTGTCTTGAGTGCTGTGTCCCCAGGGACAGGGAGGGGCGTCCTCAGTTCCCCCTGGGGCCAGCGCGACGTCCCGTGTTGCAGGGATGCCCCCGCCCCCTTCCACCCACGGGGGTCACGTGTGGGCTGGCGCCTGGGACGTGGGGACTGGGCTGGGGTGCGCCCTTCAGCCACTTGCCCAGAGCTGTGGTTCAGACACAGATGCCCTGAATGTGCGAGGCGGGGGCAGCCCCCACGCGGGCAAGGCCCACGCGGGTGGGACAGAGACCACCACCATGCGCAGCAGGGCGCAGGGCAGAGCTGGAAGGAGGAGAAGGGCCTGAGAACGGGGGGTGGGGGGGCCCCCAGGCCGCAGGGCAGCTCTGGGCTGCCTGCGGGGGCAGGAGGGAGGGCGTGCAGGCAGCCCACCCACCTGTAGCAGCAGCCGGTGGATCTGCTCCGTGAGCTCCTGGGTGCCGCGCTGCAGGGCCTTCTCCTCCACGTGCGGCTGAGCCGAGAACACGTCCTCATTCAAAGGCCCCCTGCGTGGTTTTCGTTTGTCTCTGTGAGTCGGGGCCCCGCCCTCCTCTCTGCAGACCCCCGGCCCGCCACCTGCCTCCCCCCCCTCAACTGCTCTGCCTGGACGAGGCTGGGGCCCCCCAGGGGGCAGGGGGCAGGTCGGCACAAGCATGTGGTGGGAGGTGAGCGGGGTCCTGGTCTCCAGCCCCCGGGGCACTGGGGACACTCACACCCTGACTCTGTGTCTCCCGATGACGAAGGAGATCTGCCTGCTGCACGGGTTGACGAAGCTGGACCAGCTGGTGTCCAGCGTGACGTACTCCCCGTTCCGGGCACGGAACCGGATGGGGGAACAGTCGAAAGGCTGCCCGCCGGACTGCACGACTAGGAGAGCGAAAACGGAGTTCAGGGAGCGAAGAGATTCAACCGGTGTTCGCGGTACAAGAAAAGACACGTGGAGATGCACCTGATTCTGGAATCATCTGAAAACTTAGGAGGTGCCAATACCTCTTCAAAGCCACCACTTTCAATCCCCCGTCTTGCTTTAAATTGCGACCGGGGACTGTTTGCAGCAGTGTCCTTACACGTTTTAGGACACACTTCCCCGTGAGCCTCACAGGTCTGCTGCCAGCGGGACGCTCAGTGTCACCTGTGTCGGTGAGGCCTGGGCTTGCTGGGGACATGTGTCGACCACCCCCCAACCCCCCACCGCAGCTGACCCTGTCTCTCCTCCCGCCTGCTGGCGAAGCCAATGGTAAAAGATGAGAGGCCGAGGACTCGGGCCAAGGGCGACTCTCAACCAACCGACAGCACCAGGACTCAGGCAGGGGGCGGGGCACCCCTTGCCCGCAGCCCACTGGACCCCTCCCGGTGGGTGCTGACCTCGGGAAGACGCTCCCAGAGTGCCCCTGCGAAGAACAGTGAGAAGGGGACCTACTCTTTTTGTGGATGGCAAGCATCAAGGGCCTGTCACTGGGGTGCAGCTGCACGAGCACAGGGGTCTCGATCAGGTCCTGGGGCAGGTGGCCCAGGAGGGGGACCGCCCTGCAAAGCAAGCGCACACAGGGTCATGGCTGCGCTTCAGGACACGAGCCAGAACACAGCCTCCAAACGGGGCAGCCGACCATCTCCAGGAACGAGTCCGACTCCAAATTCCCCAAAGACCAAAATGTGGGTCTCATGCTAACAAAGAAACAGTCAGTCTTCTAGCTAATTAGCAAACAGACGACGGCAG
Organism: Neophocaena asiaeorientalis asiaeorientalis; assembly: GCF_003031525.2. Taxonomy (NCBI): domain Eukaryota; kingdom Metazoa; phylum Chordata; class Mammalia; order Artiodactyla; family Phocoenidae; genus Neophocaena; species Neophocaena asiaeorientalis. The sequence continues at coordinate 4,024,321 of NW_020173945.1, forward strand.
CATCGCCGAGGGTCTGCGATAGGAAATAAGGCCCCACAAGTTCCTGCCCGTTACAGGCCCAGTGCTCTAGCTCTGCGTCTATTTCCTGAATCAATCATGACAACGTTGTTTTCTTCTCCTAAGACCTTTTTCTTGTTTTGTGTCGTTCGTGAGTTTGGCTAGATGTGGCCTGACATGGACTTTTTTTTTTAACAGGTTTGCCGGGACCAGGAAAACCCCGCCCGCGTGCGTCTTTTCCAGCTCAAGGTGTTCTGCTCCAGCTCTAAGTGTGGTCGCTGTGTCCGGTCCAATTGACCGCGGCTCCCCAGGAGTGGCCACCACTGGCTGGGGACCTGCGCTCTGTGCCCGTCAGGTCTTCCCTGGGAGCTGTTTCGCTTTCTGGGCGATGTCTTGCACTGAACTTCTGTAGTCCCCCTTCCCTCTGTCGTGTCCCGTCCCCTCTGTGTGTCCAGCACCCTCTGCCATCCCCGCTCAGTTGCCGTCCCCGCTTCTGAGCTGCAGCTCGGCCTTCCCCTTCTCAGGCCCGTCTTCTTTCATCCCAACAGCTGTTTTCCCAAACCCTTCTGTTCTGGTGGAGGACGTCCTCCTGCATCGTTAGAGTGAAGGCTGCCTGTCCTGTGTGGAGTGGAGCTTCCTCACGGGCCCGGCGCGGTTCTTGGATTCCCTCTTCCTCGTCTGAGGCGCGCTCTCTGGGCCTCGTGTCTTCCTTTGCACAGGATGTACAAAATGTCCCTGGCCAAGGCCCGGCCGGAGGAGAGGGGGGAGCCCTGGCCAGCCTGGGCTCATGGGCTGGGCTGCCCACTGGGCTTTGCTGAGGAAGGCTCTGCAGGCTGCTGGCTTGTAACGACCTGCTCACCAGCCCTCCTGCACACAAACGAGTGGGCACCTGGGGCAGCTGCAGACAGTTCTTAGTCTTTTGGAGGAATAAAAATTATCCTGGGATTGCTACACAAATGCAGCTCCCGCTCCCCTACCTCCAAGATCTTGTTGGGCAGGGCTGGGCGGGGCCTGGGAACCTGCACCTGACGCTGTCCCTCCGGAGGTTCTGCCGCAGGTGGCCGGCAGGGCACACCTGAGCAGTCAGGGGCTGGTGGAGGCCGATGGGCCCTGGATGCCCAAGAGCAGAACTTGTCCAGCAGGCCCCATGGCCTGCATCTGAGGGGGCACCTCGTGTCCCAGACCAGGTGCAGGCAGCGAGGAGGTCCCGACCCTCCACGGATGCCACTGCATGAAGCCCAGCGTGTTTCCCATGTGTCTTCTCAGGAGACTTCTCCCTGATCACTGCCGGCAGCCATGGCATTCTCTGCGTCTTCATGCGTCTGCCCAGGAGCCAGGGGAGTCACACAGGGCCCCTGACCCGATGCCAGAGAACCCAGAGCCCTCTCAGAATGGTCAGTGCTCCCGACTCCAGCGGGGCCATGGGCACCAGCTACAGCACCCTGGGTGGGAGACGCAGGAGGGGAGTCCGAGTGGGCTCTGGGTGGAGGTATGAGGTGGCCCCCTCCCTGTAGCAGCCTGTGGCACGCAGGCTGGAAGATGCACGTGTGCTGGGATCCTGCCAAGGGTGTCCTGACACTGCCCCAGGCACACGGTCCCTGGTTGTACCAGCCTTTACTCATGTGCCCAGTTTCTGAAATGGGTTTATTAAACAAGGTAATAAAGACAGGCTCAGTTAGAATGATGACCAGCTCCCTAGAATGCCCCATCTACACAGCGTCCATACCTTAGGAGGTTTTCAGTGTAATTCCATAATTATCTCATTGTCTATGTATAATTAAATGTTTCAGTTGGTGATTACACATAACATGCAGCTTTAGCTTTAGCTAAACAGCTTCAGCGTCAAAAACATGAAAATTGATTGAGCTTTATTTAGTTATTAAGTAACCGCCACGATAATGCTGAAACACAAAATATCTGGGGAGAGGGGGCGACCGGCTGACATAAAGGAGGCGATACCGACTTCAAGGCCAGGACCGCGGGAGAGGCGAGCGCTGGCAGGGGGACGGCGCTGCATCGCTTACCTTTCGTCCACGTCCTGGAACAAACACTTTGGCGAATGTGTGGTCGTAAAAATTCTCTTTTCAGGAGGGATTCTAGGGGCTGAAAGAAAAGAATTTTGCACGGATTTCTGATTCTAAGCCATACGTAATTTATGTAGTCATACTACAACTACTGGAAAACACCATGTGTTGATAGATTCAGAATGATAGGGAGCTAGAGAAAAAATTAACAGCGGATTCCGAATAACAGAGCACGTCCTGAAGGGTGAAGAACAGACCCTACGCTTGGTGACCACCAGCCAGGCTTCTCAACTTCTTAGTGGACCAGTTTTAGTCTAGAAAGCTAGGAATTGCCGTGTTAGCAGAACCACGTGGTGAGGTTTAGGCTTCTTTCAGCAAAATCCTGCTGCAAGGCCGTCTTCATGATGTTTAAGATCCAACGAGAGTGAACTGAACAAATTCTATTTTTTAAAGGGGTAAAGTATTTGGATTCAAAATTCTCAGCAAACGTCACTGTACTGGGACTTCACAGTTTCTAAGGTGGGCAGAGGTGATAAGAGTAATTTTCATAAAGGAAGTCACATATGCAGAATTCTCCTCAACTACCAGATTCGTGGGCAAAACATTCAAAATTCCAACACTTTTCATTCTTGAAGGAGACTCTGATCATTTTGGGGAATAACGTGCTGAGATCTGAGTAACCCCTCTAAACATTTACTGAATATTTAGAAGAGAATGTTCTATATGTGGGAATCCAGCAAACATCTGAAAGGAACTCACATACCTAAAACATTTCTACCACTTTTGAGAAATGCCTTTTTAAAAAAGACATCATTAACCACTGAGAGACAATTATAAATACAATTAAACCTGGACTAAACTGGACCCCTGTGGTTCAGGACTCTCAGATGGCCCTGCTTCCAGAGAATTTTGAAATCTCGTGACTTGCTGAGTTGCCATGGCGAGGACCTAGGTTCCTGGCCAGGTCTTGTGGCCAGCGCGAGGCCGTGCCACGAGAAAGCCTATGAGAAGGGGCTGCTGGGAGGATACAAGCAGCGTGGCAAAGCGCCTTGGGTCCTTTGGGAGGGGGTGGCCTGAGGAGCCAGCAGGTCCAGAAAAGGACACCTGGTGAGGTAAGCCTGCTGTGACGACTGGGTTTCTACAGGCAGAGGTGCAGGGGAGGAGCCCTAGGGGAGGAAACGGCAGGACAGAGACTGGGGGTCAGGGGAACACTGGGCTCTGGAGGCTCCACAGCTGGTCCGCAGAAGCCGTACCGGAGGGCGGGACATCCCGCAGGAGGTGGGACGGACCAAGGTGAGCAGGGAGGAAGGCCCAGCACTTACTTCTTAGGCGGTGGCTGCTTCGGGGTTCCGCACCTCAGAGGCCCTCAGCGACGGGCTGGACCCAGGTGAGAGATGCCAGGGCCCGGAGCCTTTAGCTGACAAGGGGAGGTGGTGTGGATGGGACTACAGGGAGGGCCAGGTGACAAAGGTGGGTGCCAAGTCTTGAGGGAGATGGAGGCTCTGCCCGAGGCTGGGGAGGGGCAGGGGCCGGGAGCCCACCTCACACTCATGTATCTGAACCACGGGAGGAAGTGAGGGAGCGGCCTGGGCCAGCTGTTACCTTCGTAGCCCGAGTGCACCCTTTCTGCCAGCAGCACGCAGCACAGCTGGCTCTCGGTGCCCTGCCGGTCGCGCACCTGGGCCAGGTAGGGTGTCATGCGGAACGGGTGGTAGCGGATTTCGCTCTCGTGGTTTTTGCCGACACTGCAGAGGAGGGCACGATGAGAGGTTTGGGATTACGACCGAAGGAGTCATCCTTTATTGCTGGTTGCCTCTCCCCAGCGACAGCTGTCATGTCTCAGCAATCCTTTTATTTACTGCACGGACGCCTGCAGAGCAGAGCCAGGCCCCTCACTTGGGGACCCAGGCCAAGCCGGATGCGCTCCCTCGGTCTGTGGTCTGTGCCTCTGTCCCGCCCGAGGGTCTGGAACCCCCAACCCTGCTCCTCTGTCCTCACCCTCAGACGTCCGGTGACAGTGAGGGGTCAATTGGAGAGTCACCGGCCTGGGCCATGGGAGCATCAGGGGTCCTTCTCTGGAGCAGTTTGCATTTTAATTGGGGAGAGGATGCTGCTCCAACAGTGGGGTCCCAGCCCCAGCTTCTGAGGGTGCCAGTGTCTGGCCAGGGTCACTCCTGATACCGCAGCTGGATGCTCAACTGGTCACTCGATTTGGGGCCAAAAACCTGTTGGGAAAGCTATGGGGCTCTCCCTGAAAAAAGGTACACTCGAACCAAAGGCCACATATGCTTCCGGGGTCCTCGCAGACCATGGGGTTCATGCCTTCCCAGGTGGGGGCTGCCGGCCAGTTTCCTGGGTCACGGACAGCAAGTCCGGGCTCCCCAGGCCGACACTCCCCCCAAGGAGCAGGCAAACCGCTCCATCGTTGACCAGGCTGTCTTCATATCTTGTGCACATTTAAAACACGGCTCGGGAATTCCCTGGCGGTCCAGTGGCTAGGTCTCGGCGCTTTCACTGCCGGAGACTGGATTCAATCCCGAGTCAGGGAACTTAAGATCCCACAAGCCGAGTGGTGCCCCCCCTCCCCAAACAAAACAAATAACTCTGCTTATGGAAACGTGTTTTCACGCGGACTTTTCAGGAACACTCCTGCTATGTGGCAGGGATACTCCTGCAGCACCGTAGCCCCAAAGAACGGGGCCTGGGCAGGCTTGTGGCCTCGGCTGGCGGCATGCGGAGGGCACCCCTGCACCTCCTCCGCCTTTACGAGAGGCCCTCACGATGAAACGTCTGGGCAGTGAAATTCAGGAAAACCTGGGCTTACCTGACGCGGCAAAAGAAAGACTTCTCCTCCACGCATTCTTGAGTAAAAGAGTCTAAAAGAGAAGGCCCCAGTCACTCACCCAGTTACACCACTGACCAGGGACAGTGCTTTTACTTCCCACAGACCAGGCAGAAGCAGGAGGATCGAGAGCCAAGGTGTGACGCACGTTTACCTGGCGCTGAGCAGAGCCCTTAGGTTAGAGACCTTGTACCACAGTTCTAAGGAGAAATCTATTTCACGAGCGTGCATTCACCAAATTATGCCGTGCTAGAAGCGCTGCTACAAACACACTAACTAACGACCAATTTAACTGTGCAAGACGTACTGACTGACGTGCAGAATGTTTGCATATAAAGCCCTGGACATTTCAACCTACATATTTTGGGGGATATTTAATTCTAATAGAAGCAACTCAGGGCATTTCACAGCTTACATCGATCCTTTTCCTAAATATTAACTTACTTTAAAATTTAAAATGTCTAGTAAAAACATGAGTTCGACTGGGTGACCTCATCAGAGATGACGGAATGGTGTTTCCACAATGAACGCATTTCAGAAAAAGAAATCTTAAGATGCTGGTCTTTCAGGTAAAGCTTCCTCTACTCAAAAGAAATGAGGAAAAGTAGATGATTGCTGGTTGGGGAAAATGATATAAAATTTCCGGCCTGGAAAGGCCTTCAAGAAGTCACCTGGTCCTTCTTTTCTATTCAGACAAAAATTCAATGGCAAGCATCCTGGGGAGATGGCGCCGGCCTGTTGGTGCTGTGAATCCACACGCAGAGCTGCCTCCCTTCCTCCATGCAGTGACCCAGCATTGACAGGTCCTAGTAACGCGCACCACGAACTTTGGTGATCTGACCACACAGCCCTTGGGCTGGGACTTTGGGAGAAAGCAGACAGCTCTACCTCTGAAATGCAAAGCGAGTGTCTCCTCCTTTAATGAGTCAACCCTAAAGCTTACTGCGCTTCTAGCCCCGGGTTGTCTGTTGTCAGGGAGGAACAGCTGCTGAAAGGTGGCTGTGACAGTGACGGCCCCGCTGCCGGCTGCCGGGGAGCACCATGGCGCGGAGGGACCCAAGATCCAGGAGGTGGTGACAGTGGGCTGAGGAGTGTTTCGACGTGAGCAGAGATGCTGACCCAGGAGCCAAGGACGAGATGGGAGTCAGCTTTGGGTGGTGCGGTCAGGGCTGGCTCTTGGTTAAGATCCCGACTGAGGCCCAGCTGTTCTGGGGGGACTCCCGACCCTGTCCGTTTCCTGCTCGTCTCTCTTGGCTTCTCCTCTTTGGGTCCGTCTCAGCTCTGAGCAATCAGAGCCCAACGAGGGGCTAATGACAGTCAAGGTGCAGGTGGACAGACACTGCAGGACTTACACTGTCGGCCACCCGGTCACTGAAAGGCCTGAGCTGGTGGGGACCCCCTCCTCTCCAGTACCTTCTGCCAGGACCCCGTGCCGTGTTTCTGCTGAGACTTGTCTGGTCAACTGGTCCCCTCCTGCACCCACTCATGTGAAGGCCCGTGCTGGTCACGAGAGAGCTTCCATGCCTTCCAGACGCAATGTCTCCCCAACCATGTTGCAGGAGGACAAGGACACACGACACTTGACCGTGAGAGCCCTGTGGCCAGGAACGTGGGGGTGGGTGGGGGACCCGAGGTCCGAGGAAGCAGCCACCTGGGCGCAGACTGGAGCCTGAAGCGCCTGGAAGGCCGGGGTCTGAGCCCGGGAGGATGGTGCGGCCTCTGGCGGAGGTGAAGAGCCCCCCGCTATGCTGACATCGTTGCACCACCTGCAGGGAGCCTTCCAGATGTACCTCCGTCCTTCCCCCAACCCTGCAGCCTCCATGTCCAGACTCCAGCTCCGATCAACTTCCTTTCTAAAATGCCTGACGTGTCTTAAAATCTTCTGAAGCAGTTTTCCCTTTCTGAAATTTATGAAAAGACTTTTTTCTCTCTCTAAATGTATTCTGAGCAAACCACTTTTAACCTTGCACCTGGACAGACAGGGCAGCCTCAGGCCCCTCCACGGGGGCCTACTGCAGGCCTCCAGCGGAGGGGAGGTGGGCAGCAGCCCCATGTCGGGGGCGGCCCCGCCCGGCCCCTCCCCATGCTGCCTGTGGAGAAGGACAAGGCAGCCCGGCCGCGGGGCCCTCACCTGCTCGGTGGCGGACACTCCAGGGCGGCAGCTGGCACGGCGTGGTGCGGCTGTGGAACACGCCCACATCGTGGGGCGCCAGGAACTCCACGAACTTGGTGTCGTGGAAGGTGCCCCGCTTGCAGTGGAAGATGGAGACCACTTGGTCAGAGATGTACAGGATTTTCCCGGTCACCAGGGACACAGCCGCAGCAAACGTGTCCTAGAATGGAGAACATGACTCTGGTGAGGCCGGGCTGGAGGGGACTGGACAGGTCACCCTTCCCCGAGGGCAGAGAATCGGGGCCGACAGACGGGAAGGGAGCAGGACGCGTGAAGGGTCTGGGGAAGCCTTGGGCCCCTCTCCTCAGCCCTGACGAGGATAACTCTGCCTCCCCTCTTACATATATTGGGGTCCCAGGGGGATATTATCTGAAAAAACACATCAGGGCTCCACCGCCAAAGGGAACCCCAGCTGTGCTGATTCCCTGCAGCTGTCACCTGCTCCGTCTTCTGGGCACGGAGCTCCCTGGCGTCCAGCCTGGGTGATTCGGGAGGGGGAAGGGGGCCTCTTCCTCTCTCTCCTGGGGCTCAGGGCTGCCTCGGGGGCTGGAGGCCTCAGGCCCCCTGGCCCACCACGGGCTCCCTACACTGGCTGGCCCTCTGAGCTCGGGGTGGGGTTCCCTGGGGGTTAAGCTGCAGGGAGGGCACGGAGGAAAGAGACAGGAAGGGCCAGGAAGTCCCATTCTGCAGGCCATCACTGCTGCGATTCCGCACCTCTGGGTCCCCACCTGCTCTCTGGTTTCCTCTCATTAATTGAGAACTGGGGGTAACTCCCGCCCCTTCCCCCGACCTCCAGGGAGGCCTCACCTTTATGGGTTGCTTAAAAATGCATGAGCTTGTGGAGTCTCACGAAGCGCCCGCCCCGCAAGTGAACTGACAGTCACCTAGTGTGTCCCTTCCCCCACCCCCGCCCTCAGTCAAGGGGGGCTCACTCACACACGTGCGGGGTGTGGGGTGCAGTCAGCGCCAGAGGACAGCCTCAGAGAACAGCACAAGTCAGCAGCACGGCCACCACTTTGGAATCCCTGACTGACTTTTTCTTTTAAGGAAGGAACTCATTTCCTGAAACTCCCAAACCTGCTGCTATGAAACGGAGGTTCAGCCAGCTCCCCTGGGTGAAGACCTCGGCCACCTGAGCTGAGCCTCCTGGGTGAAGACCTCGGCCACCTGAGCTGGGTCTCCTGGGTGAAGACTTTGCTCTTTAGGACACTTACCATGTTCTTCACAATGAACTCGGAGGTGATGCTCTCGATTTCCTCCACCGTGTAGGAGGGTACATGGGCGCTGCAGGGGTGGTCCTCACTGGACATCAGCAGCTGGTAGTACTCCTCATTGGCTGTAGGCGAGACCAAGGGGAGGGCTGAGGGCGGCCCTAACTCATGGCTGGGGCTCTACCTTTCTCATGAGGAAGTGGGCACAGGACACAGAGAAATGTGAAGGCTAGACAAACAGAAATCCGGGATTCTTTTCCCTGAAAAATCAGAAGGCCTTTGATTACAGAAATTTTTAAAACGATAAAGACACATTCTTTTCAGTAACACGACCACACGGTTCTACCTAAGCCTCACTTTCCCCAAAGGCCTGTAACCGCGACACAGCATCAATGTTTCCGCGCAGGACAGCCGTGGCAGCCCCTGCCTCTGCCCCCTCGGGGGTCAGACGCTCCCATCTGGACAGAATCAACTCTTAGAAACACCGGGCGTGAGAAACAACCCTGTTTTCAGAATGAACTGTTCAGAACAGAACTGAAGATGAGGACCGCGCATCCTGGGACACCCCGTACAGGGTGACAAAGCTATCTCCACCCAGAGAGGAGCCCTCAGGCGAGTGGAACCCAGGATGCCCGACTTCAACAGCTAAACCGTGCTGAGGTGACCCCTGGCGTGGGTGTCCTGGGCCTGGTCTCCGGGGATGGGCTGTTGGCAGAACAGTGCACTGGAGATGCCGGTGCTCCCTCCACGGTGGTGCGTTCCTTACCTGCCCCGGAGACAGAGGCACCTGTGTTTACCTGAGACCCAGGGAAGGGGCCCCAGCTCAGTGGAAGGGCCAGCCACAGGAGCAACTGAAGGAAGACTGCACGCTATTGGAAGTTACGGCAGGGATCTGGAATTTATTGCAACGTAAAGCGGCTTGATGACACAAGTCCTTTGGAATCTGCAGTGTTTGTTGGTGGATTCCTGCACTGCATCTGTGAAGAGTTCTGCACACACATCTCAGGTAAAAGCCTCAGTCGATTCCACTGACCGGCTCTCGAAGCTCTTACGAGTTCTTCCACCCAACAGTAAAACCCGAACATACCCCCAGAGGTAAGCAGGACTTGGATCACGTGGGTCCTGTCACTGTGTGCCTGTGATGGAAAGGGGGCGCCTGGTCCCGCCTGGCCGCCTTCCTGGTGCAAAGACCACCACGATGGAAATTCACATATTTTTAGAAAAACGAGAAATGAACTGCCCAAGGTCTTGAATCTGGAGCAGCTTGAAAATACTGTCCTTTAAGGATAAGATCAGGCAATACCCTCCTTGTATCTTCTCCTTTTTTTGTTGCTGTTTGTTTCCTTTTCTTCCCCCTCACGTTATTTTGTTTTGTTTTGTTTTTTTGCGGTACGCGGGCCTCTCAGTGTTGTGGCCTCTCCCGTTGCGGAGCACAGGCTCCAGACGCGCAGGCTCAGCGGCCATGGCTCACGGGCCCAGCCGCTCCGTGGCACGTGGTATCTTCCCGGACCGGGGCACGAACCCGTGTCCCCTGCGTCGGCAGGCGGACTCTCAACCACTGCGCCACCAGGGAAGCCCCCCCTCACATTATTTTTTAAAGGAGGGGCAAGCCCTCAGCTAAATGCTGGGAGCTATTCACGTCGCCAGCGTACACACACGTCACAACTCTCCAGCCAGAGCCTGGAAGGTGCTGGACATTCCTGAATGTGACCTGACCCCAGCCCTGGGCACGAAAGCTTCATGTTGTAAATGGGTTTCTTTTATCAGCTGGTTTTCTACCTGCTTTTTTTTCCTCTAAAAGTACAACAGAAAACTTCCAGTGAACTGAGATTTCCAGCCAGCTGAGATTTCATCAGACTTCCCCAACTTCCTCCTGCTACTTCAGGACTGAATTTTAGAAAATCAACACAACTGAAGCTCTAATTTGGGGAGACGTGAAGCCGACTTCTACACGTTGGAACAAACACGTGAGGCGGACGTACCTTTCACCTGCTTCACGCTCCTCAGGGCGTACTTGAGGGTCAACAAGGTGCTGGCCTTCCCCTTGGCCCTCTTGTCCGCAGGGAGGTGGACCTTCAGCTCCTTCAGCGTTTTGATCAGCTCTTTGTGGGTGTCCACTTTGGTGGACTGCTCGCTGCTACGGAGTTAAAGAAAGACGTCAGTACCCTAAGTGCCCTTTTCGGAAGAAACGTGCCTCTGGTCCAGTTTCTCCACCAGGGCGCGAGGACACTGCGGTCCACGTGGTCCTGGGTGGGCATGCAGGATGCAGCAGCCCCCAGCAGCTGTGACAACCACGAATGTATGCAGACATCGCCTCGTGTCTCTCACGGGGAGAGGAACTGCCCAGGAGAACCAGTGTTCTGACCCAGGTGAATGCTGGAGGGTGCCCTCCCCACTGCTGGTCCACCCACAGCCTGGCCAGCAGGCCCCACTGCTGAGCTCTGCCCACCCCCATCTCAGACAGAGAGGGAGACAGCGACGGAGACCCCAGAGGGCAGCACAATGGCGTCCTGGGGTGAGGACATAAATGACGTGTGAAGGCCTTGGAGAGGAAAGGGGGTTTATAAGGAGGATCTTCAAACTCAAGGATGTGGAAGGGGTAGGAGGAGGGGCAGGGGGCACTTGCTGAGGGAGATGGGCCTGTTTAGACAGAGGGTACCGAGAGAGTGATGGGGTCGGGCCTCTGGGGTGGTGATGGCAAAGGCCCCACATGCCCAGGACAGAGATCGGGATTTTACTCCAGTGGGGATGTAAAAGCGTCTGTCAATATGAAATTAAGGACACGTTTGTTACAAACACGTAAAAAAAAGTGAGTGTTCCAGATACATGTCTAAGATGCAGACAAGGTCTGCTTAGTGAGAGCTGAGCAGCTACAGGTCTGGGGCAACATCAGGGGCGGTGAGCGGCCTGTGGGAACGGTCGTCTGAAAGGGCGTGGCTGGGCTCACAAGGCGGACAGCTGCTCAGACTAACAGATTCTAGCAGAAGCCTGAAAAAAGTTGCATCACCCCCAAAACCTTATCTCATGACAAATCTTTCCATCTCTCTAAAGGCTCTAAATTGAGGGAGTTCTAATTGGTCTTACCTGCAGCCACTTGTGGACGGGTGGTGTTCAGACTTCACCATCATCACGCTAAATGCACCTGGACTAAAAGAACAAAAAATAAAGGCCAAACTCAGAAGAGTGTGTCCACCCACTTCTCCCCCCATCCACCCAGCGATGACGGGCTGGATCACACCACAGTAAGTCAATTAGGAAAAAATATGAGCTTAAGAGAAAAAGAACAAGAAACCTCTGGACACCGGAGAAGCTAAGTACTGGGGGATATAAACCCAAGACTAGAGGAGAAGTTCGTTTTCTATAAACCACGGAGTGTTGGTTCAGTAGCTGCTCGAGGGGTTCCCTGACTCTTCCGCCTCCCAAGATCTGGTCACCGTGCTACGTGTCTAGCTACTGGCGGTCTGACACCCAAAATCACCGTCATAAGGAAGGACAGACCCTAGCAAATTTTAGTTATTCTGAGTCAATAAGATTTTCAGAAGTCTTAAAAAACTTGGTCATCAAGATTTAAAGACTGCAAAAGCAATCGCAATAGCACGGAATGAGACACTGAGAAAACAAATGCCCGGCCTCGCCTTGGGGGCCTCAGACACACCCACCCCTGGCAGGTGCCGGGTGGCCCCACCAGCATCCCCAGCTCCCGGCCGCTGTCGTCACAGTTGCTGCCCCGTGAGTCCTGCCCCATCGAGCCGTTCTCGTTGGTTTCATTCCCGCTTGTTCCATCGCTCATGTCCACATCCTCCTGGAGGGGGGCTTGGCTGGGCCAGGGCTCCACAGGCTCCTTGGAAGGGTCACTGGGGCTGGGGGTGTAGTCAGCGCATCCGTTCATGCCGGCTCCTGAGTGATGCTGGCAAACGAGAGAAGGTCATCAGGTTCAGGGGGCAGGGGGTCGTGCAGCCATCAGGTGAAGCGTCCCGTGGGAATCTTTCTCCACGTTTCACTGGAGGAGCCGGCAGGAGGTGCGGTCAATCACGGGTCTTCTGCGCTCGTATCCACAGGGCTCCCACCTGCCATGAATTGTGAAGGCGCATGAATCAGGTGGCTGCAGCCCCAGACACCAAGTTGCTGACGGCCTCCCCAGGCGATGGGCGGGGGCAGCGGGGTTCAGAAATCTTGGCCATCACAAGTTATAGGAGGCCCTGGAACCAGGCTGCGGGCAGGGGCAGAGCCTGGAACCTGGCTGCGGGCCAGGAAGAAACGTGGCTTCGGGGAGCAGGCATCACTGCGTGAGGAGGGCAGAGCGGCGGGGGCCCTTACAGCAGCAGGGGGTCTGGGCACCGGGGGGGATCCAGCCGAGCGCTAAGGTGTGTGTGAGCGGGGTGGGGAGGTGGAGGGACCAGTACGAGGCCGGCGTGGAGTTATCTGGGATTGACGGTGAGCCGCTGGAGCACTGGAAGCAAAGACTCCTATAACTTCGCTTGCGTTTGGACAGCAAGTTTAGCTTTGGTGCTTTGGGGGTAGGTGGATGGAGTGGGGCTGAAATGAGAGACCGACCGGTCGCAGGCGGGGATGAGTAAAGACAGTGAGTAGCCAGGGCAGGAGGGGTTGACCAGAAGCCTAAGGACGGGAGACTTAGAGGTCACAGGGTAATAGCAGGACCTGGGATGGTGCCCCTCTGCGAGGTCCCGGGAGGAAGCAGGCACTCATGCACACCAGCGGGGAGGTCGAGGAAGGCCCGGCACGAAAGGGTGTGGTCAGGGTTAAGGAAACTACAAATGATGTGCAGCTCGGGGGGCAACCGGTTAGGGGGAGGGAGCTGTTACCTTCTCTGGGCCTGGAGGGGCAGGAAGAGGAGGGCTACTGAAACCAGAGGCGCCCAGACAACCTGCGGCCCGTGGGGGGCCTCAACCTCCCGAGCTCGGAGGTCAGGAAGCCGGAAGGCAAAGGGACACACTGACACAGTCCCTAAAGGCCAGCCTCGGTCACCGAGCAGCAGGGGAAGATCTGGAGGCCCCAGGCAGCGGCGCCTTCACCGAGGGGGGTCCCCAGAAAGCAGAATGTGCCCCTGCAGCTTTCCTGCGCTCAGGCACCTGGACCAGAGGCCGCAGGAGGCCTCTGTGGACACTGTGCTGAGGATGTGACACGTGCTGGCTCACGTAACCCTCATGATCACCATCCACGGCGCACCAGCATTCCCTTCTAGGGGTGGGCAAACAGGCCGGTGAGCTGCCCAAGGCCACACACAGCAGGAGACAGTGCCGGATTCAGGCTCCCCCATCCGCCAAAGGTGGGGACCCGTGCAGAATCCAACCACATTACGCTTTGGAAAACAGCAGGTCCGATCAGACCCCGTCTTGTTCATGAACCAGATAAACAGAAAACAGCCAACATGCAGCTTCTGAAAAGAAGTGCGATGAAGACAAGATGCACACAACCTCCACGGCACGAGGAAACAAGCAAAAGTCAAGAAACGACAGATTCGATGAAACACGTGATGAAGGATGAGCTAAAGCTGCAGACTGAAGTGGAAATGTCACATTACAACAGACAATTAGAAAGCTAAAGTTCAGACTCAGCGACAGGGAGGATGAGAGCGAGACACCTTTTAAACACGCCCAGGGAAAGGGCTGATGTTAGAGGCACATTGTTACCTGCAGATAACATCTCTTTCTGAAAAAGACACCATAGCAATGAAACAGAAACTACAGTGAAAGATACATGTGAAGGAAACCATCCTGGAGGCAGATCTGCAGCTGCGGGACTCCCTGAGGACCAGGCAGAATTATGTGAGGAGTGTCAAAGCCCATCCGTGTCCTGATGAAAATGGCGCTTTCAAGAAAAAAGAAAATTCTACCCACATCCCAACAGGAAAAACAGGTTACCTGCGAAGGATGCTAAGTCACGCTAGTCTTGGACATCGCTGCTGTAATGTTAAATTTTCAGAAGATAAAGTCTCTACACTCTGAGAGGAGACAGTCACGGCCACAGGCAGGAAGCCCCAGAGGATCTTGCTGTGGCTTTAGACGGAAGCTGTTTATTGGTCCCAAATCACAGAGAACCTCAAACGCCAGCTCTCTGCAGTGAAAGTCAGGAACAAAACAGGCAAGTCTACTGCTCGGTCTTCAACATTTCAGGGAAGTTCTAGCTAATTCGATGAAAGAATGAAAGGTGCTAACATCTGGGAAGAGAGAGACCAAAGACTAAGAACAGACTGTTCCCACAAAGAGAAACACCAGGTAAGAGCTCTAAACCTGGAAGGATGCCCAACTTTAGACACGAGGAAAACGCAAAGCACGAGGTTTCCAAATCTAACAGGACCGACAGCATCCAGGGCTGGCCAGGAGGAGGCCTCCTGTGCACTGTGTTGGACTAACGAAGTCTTCCTGGGGGGTCTCTGGGTGCGTCTAGCAATGCTTACACCCCAGCCCCTCCCCCTCCCCACTCCTAGGAAGCTGCTCTGTGGGAATGCTCGTCCATGCACAGAGACATGTGAGCACGGAGTCTGGAGGAAGAAAAACCTGGAAAAAACCACCAGCAAGGAGTCTACCTGCATCCTGTCCAGGGCAACTTCCAAACTGGGCCCCCTGCCTCACCTGACCCCACTGCGGTCCACACGGGGCAAGTGAGCTCCTCTCTCCCCTGGGCACAGAGCTCAGCCCTGCTCTGCACAGGGGTCAACAGCTCAGCGAGGCCTCCAGCTGCATCCTGGGATCTCCCGCGCAGCCACCCCCTTGGCCCAGGCACTGTGCTCCGACCTCGGGGACCTTGCATTTGCTGCTCCCTGGTGCCCGCAGCACTTGTCCGGCAGATGACCGTCCTGCACAAACAGCCCTGCCTTATCCCCAGCCCTGCCAGCCCTGCATCCCCTTCTCTGCATTCTCTCCCGTGGTACCGACACTGCCCGACTGCACACTGACGCATGGGCGCTTTTGCTGACGGCTGTACACCAGGGCCTGGCACGTGGTGTGAAGGCATAAACTCTGGGACATCTGCACTGTGGAATACTATGTACTCCATCAAAAAAACGGAGACCAGACACACTGATGTGGGAAGACTCTGGGGCATAAATGGACAAGTCACAGAACAGCGGGAGCGACAGTAAACATGACAGGCAGCACTTCGCAGGGCTCGGCGTGCGCCCGCACTGCTCCAGGGCTGCTTCTGCTGGTCAACTTGCTCTCTGTGCACAGCACCGAGGGCCACCGTGCTGGCAGAGAACGGGACAGCCATCTTTCCTGCCCGCACAGAGCTTACATTCTAGTGGGGAAAACAGACCATCAAGAGGGAGCGACGCGTAGAGCAGATTACGGGTAAGCGCTAAGAGAAAGACGCAGAGCTGGAGTCCAGGACGCGTGTGGGAGCAGCGGCGTGAATTGGGAAGGGTGGCCAGGTAAGGCCCATGGGTAAGTGATGTCTGGCCTTGCACCCCCATGTGGTAGTGATTCAGAGCCCCTTGGCCCCCCTCTCCCCACGGCCTGCAGCCCCTCACTCCCCTCCCCCGGCCACCACTAGGCACACACCCACGCGGCCCTCCTGGCTCCACACCTGAAGCCCTCAGGAGACTCTGGCTCTGCTGCACGCCTGTGACCTTGGATGAAGCGCCACACCACGGGGGTGCGCCCTGCTTCCCCCGCTGCCGGCGAAGGGCCCGGTGAGGCAGCCGGAACCCAGGGAGAGTGTACTCCCTGGGTGAGCTCGGACCACAGCACCCATCCCTCTCCACCCCTCCCTCGAATAGACTGTCCTGGAGCTTTTCTTTGTGTCCTTCCTTCCTTTTTTTTTGATAGTTTTTTGGATGCGTTGTGTGTGTGTCACAGCCTTCTCTTCTGCACTCCCCCCTCCCTCACTCCAGCTGTCCTGGGATTGCACCTCCCAGGGGGGCACTAGCGTTTTTTTGTTTTGTTTTCTGAATTTTATTTTATTTATTTTTTTATACAGCAGGTTCTTATTAGTTATCCATTTTATACACATCAGTGTATACATGTCAATCTCAATCGCCCAATTCATCACACCAGCACCCCCACCTGCCGCTGCTTTCCCCCGTTGGTGTCCATACGTTTGTTCTCTATGTCTGTGTCTCAATTTCTGCCCTGCAAACCGGTTCATCTGTACCATTTTTCTAGGTTCCACATATATGAGTTAATATACGATATTTGTTTTTCTCTTTCTTACTTCACTCTGTATGACAGTCTCTAGGTTCATCCACTTCTCTACAAATGAAAGCACTAGCCTTTAAGCCTCGGCCTGCACTCTGCTTTTATGAGAACCCAATCTAAGACAGACTGAAGAGAGTGACAGAATGGGCCAGGAGGGTGCTGGAAGAAGAGTATTCTAGGCAGGAGGACAGCACATGCAAAGGTCCTGAGGCAGATGGGTCTGAGGACAATGGACGAGTCTGGAGCAGAAAGGGCAAGGCAGAAGGTAGGAGCTGACGTGAGGTCAGAGCCAGGTCATGTGGCACCTCGCAGGGCAGAGCCAGGGCCCTGGCTTTTTCTGAGTGAGGTGGGAACTGCTGTAGAGTCCTGTGCAACAAGGTATGACTCACGTGTTAGCAGGGCCACAGGGTAGAGGCAAGGTGGAAGCCAGGACACCTCTAAGGGGGCTCTGGGCCACCCAGGGTGCAGAGGACATTCACTCTGTCCCCTCCACTCCCTGGACACCACCTGTCCCATCCCACAGCCCTCCCCAGACAAGCAGCAGCACCGGTCCTCTGCTGGGTAAGTTATGAAGGTGACAGGGCAGCTGCAGAGGACTAATGAGCAGACTCTGGACAGCAGGGCCTTTGGCGGGTTCCTCCACTTCCTGGCCGTTACCTTGGGCAAGTTCCTACACGTCCTGGTGCCTCACTTCCTGATCTGTGAGATGGGGCTACAGCAGCACCTGCCTCCTACTGGTTGCTCGGAGGGTTAAAGGACAGCAGTGCAGTATCTGGAATGCAGTAAGTGTCCAGCAAAGGCTGGCTTTTACTATCACTGCCAATCACTAGAGGAAAAGAGACAGCGTAACAAAAAGCAAATTAAAAAAAAAAAAGTTGATATTTCATTGTCACGAGCGCTGTTTCTGGCCGCCCCAGGCGACGCAGACGACCCTTGGTGGGTGCATCACATGCTTTGCTTCCACGCTCGCCCAGGCTTGCCGCTCAGCTCCCCGGAGGGCCTCCTGGTTTTCACCAGTCCCACCCCTGGGAGCCTGTCTGAGTAGGATTCATCGAGCAGGGGTCACAAGGTGACCTTCGGTGGAAGGTAAATCTTTTTGCTAAGAGGGTAGGGCAAGCATGCCAGAAATGGGAAACAACAAACCAAACCATCTGAGCTTCATTATTCCAGAAAAACACGTCACTCAGCACTGACAGCTCTAACTGACCAACCGCATTTTGCCAAGTCGGCAAAACCAACGTGCCCGTCAAAGCAGACTTTGCCTCCTGCCTTCCACCAACGTCCACTGAGCATCCGCTCGCGCCAGCACTGCCAGAGCCCCAAGGAAGCCCCGGGAAACCTGTGTTTCCACCAGGGCAGTGGGGTGTCCTCGTGAGCCCAGGGGCCCCGTGAAGGAAAGGACAGCCCTGCTGCAAAGGGGCTGCGGGGAAGCTGGGTGTGCTGCTGGCCATGAGCTCGAGCGCCTAAGGCTAGAGGCCCATCGCGGCTGCTTCTCAGTCGTCCACACATGGGTTCTGCCCTGGAAAACGGTCAGACCAGAGGAAAGGAGCTGAGCTCGTACCCCTGACTCCGGGCCCCTGACCACACCTGCAGCAGCGATGGCTGCCCTGACTGGACAGAGGAACACTTAGAAAGTGCCGTCCACGATGAGATCTTCATCTGGGATGGCTTCACAGTATTCAGGATGGGAAGGAAATGGGCAGGGATACAGAAGGAGAAGGGCCAAGACCCAAGCTGGCTTATGGGTTCATTACCCTCTCTACTTGCACATGTACTCATAGTTTCCATAATAAATAGTTAAAAAAAAAAAAAAAAATGGAGAACAAAAACACAGCCTGGGCCCCAGGGCCACCTTCCACTGCCACTGCCAGGACTGGTAAAGGCTCCCTGCACTCAGTACCCCTGAGTCTAAGGGGGAACGTGCATTTCTCTGTGGAAAGCGGTGTAGGTTCAATCACTTAAGACGATCAATGATTTGAAATGGAAGATAAGATACTTGAGATTGTAAGGCCTTGCTCCATGTCTACAAACTGAGCCCCCAGCCCCGGAGGCAGAATGCTGCCAGCCCCCAGGGGCCCTGGGTGGTCCCCCCACCCCTCCCCCTCCCACCAAGGGATCTCACAGCCTGTACTTTGTTTCTGCAAACCTCGGTATTTTACAACCCCAAATATTATAACACGGTTGCTACTTCCTGGTAGGAGCCAATTCCCTGAGGCCTGCCTGCTGTAATCTGGAGAAAATGTTTGTCCTGCTGAATAAACACCCGCACTCTCCATGGAAACGGTTGGTAACCGAGGAAAATGTGACTGCAGCTGTCCAAATATGGAAGGGAAGATGGCTGGGGAGAGGCTTGTCTCCGCCTCACTAAGACCCCTTCAAACACTCTCAGCTCTGCCTTTAAAACCTCACATACGGAGAAGCACAAAATTTAAAACAATAATGCAAAGGCGTCAGCTTCGTGGCTTCAGCGTCGGGGGCCTGGGAATAGCCCAGCTGTTCTGATTCTTCTGTCACCCCAGGGAGAGTGCTAGGATTCTCAAAGCCTTCGGGGCCTGGGGAGGGTCCAGCACTCAGCCCGGAGCCCCACCACCTTCAGAACTGCCCACCTCTGATAACACAGTGGCCTTGGCCTCGCCCTGACCTGCACTGCTGGGATGCTCACTTACTGCTTCTGATTTGCTCTAGACTTGGAAATACAGTGACAAACTTGTTAAAGGTGCCTACAAAGAGCACAGAGCTGAAAGGAGGGCTTCACAGAAAAGCTTCCGGGCAGGCCCATCAGAAGCCCTGTCCAGACTTTCTGGTTCTCTGTGAGTTGGCAGGTGAGCCAGCTTGTCACTGGGCAGGGGTGCAGAGCGTCTGCAGAGATGCCAGGTTATGTGTTTCTAGTTAATTTTGCCGAATATGGTAGTTTTCAGCGTCACTCTCTCTTTGGACTGCATGCTGAGAGGTCCCGCCAGAGACTCAGGGACCTGCCAGAGCCTGTGATTTGCTGAAGCCCCGTCAGGTTACATCGTCATTTAAAAACAGAGGCGTGCCCATCAGCATTTTTCTGAAAGTTAAGTGTGATTGAAAAATAGTACAAATGAGAGGAAGTTTTCCTGTTTCCTTCTAAGCCTCACAGGGTAACATTATGTGCCCCGGAGTCAGAAACTTGTGTCTCCCGTGTAGGTGCCTAAGGAAATCACCTGTGGAGTAACAGGAATCCAAAAGCTAGGGATGGAAACAGACCTCAAAGATCGCCTACCCTGAGCCCCGCCGTACAGACCAGCCCCAGGGTGGAGCTGAGTCAGCCAGCAGCAGCCCGCTGGCTGGTGACAGGCCACCCCCTCCTCACCAGCGCCCCAGCCTCCACAGAAAGCCAGGGCTGTGCTGGTTCTGTACCACTGAATCACACCAAGATGACAGTGACAAGACAACTGTGAACACCCACGGCACCATCCCTGTCGGCATATCACGTAGCTTCCGCTTAAGAAAAAGGAGTCCCTTTCCTCATTTTACTCAGACGCCTTATAAAAAGTGATTAGCCTTGTATTTAAAAGCTCAATTTCCAGTGAAAGCCTTCAGGTAGAGTCCTGTTCCCTCCTCAGCCAAACCAGCCCAGGACCAGAAACCCCGGCTGGGGACAGGGGATGGACATCTCCCCTTTGCAGGTAGAGAGAAGGCCAGTGGCCTTGCTGCACTGGACGTGGGAGGGGAGAGGTATTCATGGAGGGGCTTCTGCCATGGTGCTAGGGTTCTTAACGTTTGGGGGGCCTGAGGCCCCTCTCCCTAAACTCCAGCTCATTCAAGATTCAGCAGCACCCAATAGAACTTCTGAAGCTCATCCTGACCCAGATCAAGACCTTCAGGACAATGGAAAGACACTGCAGGCACCCTGAGCCTGGGCCTGGCCCTGCCGTGATGTGTGCCCAGCAGGCATCTGGGCCTCAGTTTTCTCATCTGTCAAGCTAAGGGGTTACCCTGGGTGATTTCCAGGGTACCTTCTGGCTCCCTTTTTCTGTGAGTATGAATCAGCTTTCCAAACTGGTTTCTTCTGTATATCAGAAACCCTGGTAACGGAGTTGTCATCCCTTATCCTGGCCTTCCTGCAGGGATAAGCAGGCCACTACCCACCCCCTGGCTCCTGTCCAGGACTTGGCAGCCAAAGTACCCCCCGGAAGGTTAATATGATTGCTACATCACAAAGTACAACCCTCCCCCTTCTTCCACCCAACCTGGGGAGAGAGAATAAACACAGAGAGGTCCAGGGTGGACAAAGGGGATGAACACCAGGTGCTCAGGCCTGGCTTGGCCCAGGAACTGTCTTGTCTCTCTACTCACCCACTCAAGGGGACCCATGGGCTGTCCAGGTAGGGCTCCTAGACTAGTGCCCAGCAGTAGCCTTTCCCCAGCCAGAGACTTGACTCTGTGGCCTCAGAGCAGGAAGCTGGCTCCCCAAGGGTCCCTCCATGTTCCCAGGGACTGTCGCACTGACTCTCAGTTGCCTTGGCCTTTCTCAGCCTTC